>NW_020799121.1:4241499-4243682 GCF_003259725.1 Athene cunicularia | reverse complement strand
CGGAGCGGTGAAGGGGCGGAGACCGGCTACAGCCGGAAACGCTTCCCAAAACTGATGTAGTACTGAGGACGCTGCAAGCGAATAAGAAGCAGCCTTGGCTAAACGCCCCCCGGTGCCCTCTGGCCGAGCTTTGATTGAACCCAGGGATGCAGCTTCTTGAGCTGCTATGAGCAGGGACTTTGGTTGCTGAAAACACACACAGGACCCTGAGCTCATCTTCAAGGCTCCATCCATCTACCAGTGCATCCTCACCTACATCAGGGCACCGGGAGTTAGCCACTGGACAACTGAAGCCTTTGAGCCCGGCCAAGGGCTTGCTCTAACTCCTACATGCCCCTGACAGAGCACAGTCCTGTCTAACCACAGGGCTCCTCGGTGCAGCTTTGGGTTACTGACATACTTGTGCATTTAGCTACACATTTGGATATTCTCAGTCAGAGGTTTCTTCGAAATGTGGTTGTTCACATGGAAATGAGGAACCCAAGCCATGTTAGGGAAAACAGCCATAGAGAAAACAGCCATAAAACTCTTAAAGACAGAACACACATAACATTTTTATAGCAAGCTGACCCTGGAAATAAATAGAAGGTTGGGTTTTTTTTCCCTAAACAGAAAAAACACATTAACCACTCCAGAAAAATTCCTATTACCCCTGAAGACCAAGGTCTTCTTCCTCAGGAAGGCTGAAGGCACTAAGGTGCTCCTGTTAGTGTGCAGTCCTGTAAGCACAAGCAACTCCAAACAACGATCCACAGCTCTAACCAGCTTTAAACAGAATATTTACTCCATGCATGAGGAAGATGAAGTACATGATCTCATGAGACACACAGCTGCCAGGTTTCCTTCCTACAATGCAGTACCGAGTGGGACTGTATCTGCTCAAACTCCTGCAGAAGGGATCACTAGGAACTTAGCACAGTTCTCACCTAAAAGTTGACTACAGATTTCTTGTCATTAATGTGTCTCTTCTTAAGAAGTATCACTTTTTGAAAAGGCAATTAAGCAGCAGCATATGCTTTTAACTATAAGGACTGTGTTACTTACCTCTTATACTTCACCTGCTTCTTAGACACACACAAAGGAAAAAAGCCCACAGAGTTTCCTAGCTGAGCAGGAATAAGCCCACGGACTGCAATTCCCCCCCAGAAGTCATACTGTGTTCTCAAACTATACCGCTGAAGTATCACGTCATGAGATCATGTTCTCCCATCATACTCAGAAACCTACCACACATTACAAAAATCAAGATACACAGCTCTACGAAAAGCAGAACATTCCAGTCAGTCATTATATACTGTCACACCCAATAGCTCTCAAATGAGGAAGCTTCCCGTGATAGCACACAAGCACTTCTGATCAGCTATTACAACCCTGGATATATTACCTCCTCAACACAGTTCCAACTAGGAGCCTCAAGGAAAATCTGACAAACAGAACCTTAAGACTAATTTGAACACAACAGGTCAAGGACTAGGTAAAAAAAGGCATTCCTTCTGAGGAAAGTAACAGGAGTCTTCAAAGGGCTGCATTTGCTACCAGCTAATCAGTCACACTGGGAAAGGCCAGCAGAATCTCTCCTATTCTGCTAAACAATGGTAGTGAAAAAACAATTAAACATAGAAAGTATGGCAAAACAAAAACTAGAAAAGGTACATGTAAAGCATAGGAAAAGGAACACAGGGACAGCAGCCCATGGGAAAAGCCTAATTTATTTTTTGTCCACAGAACTTGCTCTTCTAAACAGTGTAGCAACACCACTCTGCCTGACTTCCAGTGTGGATAGCATTCAACAAAAGAATATTACAAGCAAAAATTTACCCATTATAAGGCTATAATCTCTCTTCCAACATTATATTTCTCTATGGCCAAAATGGCATACTCCAGAGAATCACAGCATCTCTTCAGACATGTCTGTATCCTTTGTCATAGCTGTCTGATCACTCATGATTGCCTGTATTGAACGAAGAACAAGAGCATTCAAAGCTGCAGGAGCAGGCACCTGCCAGGGTCCCCCGCCGAGCAGCCACACCGGTATCCTCGCTGCCAGCCCGTCCCCAGGGCCCGCGCTGTGCCCACACCCGCGGCTGGGCAGCCTCGGGGCCGGCTGGGCCAGAGGCGCAGGCACAGCCCGTGCTCAGAGCCGCAGCAGCGAGGAGTTACAAGCCGGGCCCCGGCCCGCTCCC
>NW_020799121.1:4237852-4240235 GCF_003259725.1 Athene cunicularia | reverse complement strand
AGCCGGCCCCGCACAGGGCAGCGGCACCGGCGGCCTCGCCCGGGCCCAGCCACCCGCCCCGGCCCCGACGGCACAAAGCGGCCAGAAAGAACGACCTGGCGCCTGGGGGAGATCTCGTCCTTTATTTTCCAAAACGGTTCTCCACGAGGCATCGGCAGAAAAAGAAACGGCTCGGGCTTTGGGGCAGTACATCCAGCACAACAAGGGGGGAAAATAATCAAAAAGCAAATTAGAAGAACAAGAGAAGTTTGGAACAGAAAGAACTAAACACTGTCAGTACTTACATAGCACAAGCAGTAATTGGGCAATACTGTAGATGGCTATAAAACTCTCAAAGGCAAAACTGCTCCAACAGCTCTACTAGCAAAGAAGCAGCATTCTGGAAAAAAAAAATAAATACAAGGAAGACTTTTTTGGTATTTTTCCTTTTTATACCCACAATGTAAGATCATCTGCTATAGCATAATCCCTGCCATTGCCCTTGAAGATCAAGGTCTGCGTCTTCAGGAAGGCTGCAGTAACTAGTCAGAGGAGTCAGCACACAGTCCTGTAACCAGATGCAAGTTTCCATAACAGTCCATGGTTCTAACCAGACTTGAAAAGAAGAATAGCGACTTGGCCGAGGTAGAAGTAGATGAAGTGCTTGGTCTCATGAGTCACGTAGCTGCCAAAGTTCCTTCCCACGATGCAGTGCCAAGTGGGATTGTATTTCTTGTCAAACTCCTGCAACACAGATCCCCAGAAATTAAGAACTGTTGTACATGGGTATTCACCTTCTGAGCAAGGCAATTAGAGGAAGAGCAGATACTCTTAAGTATTAGCATTATCTTATTTACATCTTATTGTTCACCTGCTGCTTAGTCAGAGCAAAAAAAAAAAAATCCACAAAAAAGCCACAGTGCTTCCCATCCGAGCAGTAGTAAGTTTAAAACATTTGTTCAGAGAAAATAGTCTCTCACCCCGTAATTCATGATCCAAAACTACAGCCCTCAAGTAAAAGCTTCACCACTAGTTTTATACCCACAGAGATTAAGCCATAATTTAGACTTCATTGTTCATCTGCAACATGGGTGTTAAAGGTACTCAGTGGAAAATTCTCTGCCACATGCTCTGTAACAGCAGTAGTGCTACCAACAAATAATTTGTTTTATACATTTGAAACATATCCTCTACAAATTCCCAGTAGTTTCTATAAAGAATATGTGAAAAATTTTAGATTAAGCTGTCTTTTACACTGTCATGGATACTTTCTGCATCTGGGGAAAAAAATGCCTTTCTGTATTATGGGCATAGCAAATCAATATTTCTCTCGTGGAAGCAATCATTCTGCTTAGTTGAATTTATTTTTTAACAGCTCTTCCACTCAGATCAGTTTAACTTCCATTGACGCTCTTTGATTTCTCCATTCTCCTGAGCTGACAAAGCAGGAAATGTAATCAGAACTAGATCTTTCCTATGTTCAGTATTGTTAATCCTACATAAAGGAGGACACAGACATTGCAAACAACAGATAATCAGTGCCACCAGGATTTTTTGTGTGGGCTTTTTTTTCTTTTTTGCTTATGTCACTACATAAGGAGAGGTGTGATTACAGTACACTTGCAGAAAACTACTTTTCCCTGCAATTTTGGACCCAGCTGGATGGAACTTTAAACAGATCTTGAAGTTCAATAAAACTGAAACTAAGGACCATGTAAAACAGGCTTTCTCTCAGAGGAAAACTGTGTAAGAGCTCAATAGAGCCCCTGTGTTTTGTACCAGCTCAATCACAGGGACAGTCTGCTGCCACTTGCTGTTCCCTGGACAATGGGACAGCAGCAGAAAAATAGAACGTGGTGCAAGAGAAAAGCAGAAGGACCCGGAAAAGGCCACGTAAAGGGTGGGGAAAAGGAACATAAGGACACCAGCCTACAGACAAAGCCCAACTCAATTATCTACTGTCTCTAGAACTTGTTTCTCTAGAGCTACTTGCCTAGCAGCATTCTGCCTGTTTGATTTTTCATGTTCATAGAGCTTCCAAGAGAATATCACAAGCAAACTTTTACCTTCTTTATGTGAGCGGCAATGTCCTTCTCGATGTTGTACTTCTCTAGGGCCTGAGTAGCACACTCCACAGCATCCTGCTGCATCTCTTCAGACATATCTGCATTCTTGATCACTGCCTTTCGATCACTCATGATTGCCTGTATTGAACGAAGAACAAGAGCATTCAAAGCTGCAGGAGCAGGCGCCTGCCAGGGTCCCCCGCCGAGCAGCCACACCGGTATCCTCGCTGCCAGCCCGTCCCCAGGGCCCGCGCTGTGCCCACACCCGCGGCTGGGCAGCCTCGGGGCCGGCTGGGCCAGAGGCGCAGGCACAGCCCGTGCTCAGAGCCGCAGCAGCG
>NW_020799121.1:4228767-4237802 GCF_003259725.1 Athene cunicularia | reverse complement strand
GGCGCCGCGGGGGAGGGCGGGCTGGGCCCGGCCCGGCTGGAACCTCCCCGGGCATATCGGCCCTAGGGGTGAAGGGGTGCCCGAGATGTGCTTGGATCTGGGCCCTTGGTCTGAGACGTTACCGGGAGTCTCGGTGAATAGTATCGGCGTTATGCCAGCTCGGTTCTTCCCTCAGTTCCAGAAGCGTTACTGGAAGTGGCTGTATTTCTCCAAAGAGTCTTTGTCAGGAACAGGCTCGCTAGGATTCGATCATACTGTTTGTAAGGAGTTTTCAGGTGGTGCTTTTCAGTTCCACATGGTGATAGACCTCCACGAGGCAATAAAGGACACATTTTACTTCCACAGGAGCATTTTAAAGTAGATTGCATCTCATTCTCATGTCCTTTCTTTGCAGTTTATCAGGTCTTTGAAAGTGTTGCCAAGAAGTATGATGTAATGAATGATTCAATGACTCTAGGGATTCATCGAGTGTGGAAAGATATCCTCATGCGTAAAATGAACCCTTCCCCAGGAACACTTCTTCTTGATGTTGCTGGAGGAACAGGTAAATAATTTTGGTGAGTTCCTCATAACAGTGCCTCACTGTTTTTGAAACTGAGACTGCCCAGGTTCAAGTTGCCTAGTGTGTTTTTTTTTTTTTCCTCCACTCAGTTCCCTGTCTTTAAAACTAGTGAAGCATCTATTTTCACAGGGAAGGGTTAAGAGCTAGCTTGTGTTTTTAAATATTTTCCTCTAAGGATCTGAAAGTATTATAGTACTACCATGATACTTTTTGGAAAACTTCCATTTGTAGGAAGCCCTAGGCTCTTTGATTTGAATGTGTTCCCTTTATATATTTTATATATATATATATATATATATACACACACATACACACTCTCTACTCTGTGTGTGGTGTTTATTTTTCTAAATATATATATGTAAATAAAAATTAACTAGGTTTGATGTTCAAAGCCTTATGTTCCAATTTCCTGGAGTCAGGAAATGTTCCAAAACATGTATCTTTCTTTTAAAACAAATGCAGGTGACATCGCTTTTCGATTTATTAATTATGTTCACTCTGCACAAGAACGCCAGCTCCAGCAGAAGCTTAAGAACCATCAGAATTTATCGTGGCAGGAAATTTCTGAGAGTTACCAGGAAGACAAATTTAAGTTGCTAGGGGATTCCCAAGTGGTGGTCTGTGACATTAACAAAGAAATGTTAAAAGTTGGGAAGCAGAAAGCACAGCATCTCGGCTACTCTGAAGGTGAGTCATGCATTGTACCATTTCAGTAACATGCCTGATAACAAGAATTTGACATGTGATAGCCACGAGGTAATCACCACTTCAGGATTACAATATATATTATATAGCCATGGTGTATACTATAGTTGTGCATGCGTATTTGCCAACGTTGAGTTACATGCTCACTGAAAAAGTATGTAGTATGTATGCTCTTCAGATGTACAGTGATCCTCTTAATAACACTTGAACGTTCAGAAATATATTTACATTTACAGAAGTGTCCATGAGGTCTGATACACAGCTATCCTTGAAAATTGATCACATAATCTAAACCTGCTGTTTATATCTGGGCAAATGAATCTGATTTTACTAAGGCAGATAATGCAAAAGAGCTCAGCCCTAGCATGATTACACTAAAGATCTTATAACAGGTATTTAAGAATTAAGGCAAGAAATAAAAATTACAAGAAGTATATTGTGAAGCTATGAAACTTTCCACCATTAGCGTATATGCTAATAATACTCGGAGAAACTGAATTATATTAAATGTTAGTTTGCAGGTCAATGGATTAATTCACTGATATCTAGAATTTGTTGGGGACTACGCCAATCCTGATTGAAAAGCCTGATTTTAAGAAGTAAGACATAGAGAAAAGTCCTGCTTGTGGCTCAGCGTTTGTATGATAGTTGTTTATCCTCTCTTAATTTATGGATATTTGGCAAATATTTTAGCAATGTGAAGTACACCAGGAGGTTCCCAAATTTTGTTTGCCTGGGTACCACCATTAGGAATTCCCTGGGTAGCCTCTGTGTGCGTGTTACCAGATCTTCTGCATGTCCTTTCACTGTGTGCTGCTCCCACCCCGCCCCGGGACTCCTGTCACAGCTGCAGCCAGTGAACCATCTAATATTTACTGCTGTTGGGAGGGGTGTGAAGACGGGGCCTTGCAAGAACAGGCTTCCAGGCAGGTACAGGTGAATTTCCTGCCTGCAAACTGTACAGGCTGAAGGACGTACAGAACAGCTCAGTAGCACAAAGGGGCTAAAAGAAGCTGCTGGCCTAAGTTCTCTCAGTTGCTCTTGCTCCCTGCTGGTGGGTTACCCCAGGCCATTGACTGCCTGCCTCTCCTTTTTCTTTAAAACAAAAACTAAGTGTGAAAGCATTGGTTCTTCCAGCTCTGGCAGATTGCTTGCATCATGCTTATCTGAGCAGCTTTCCAGCCTGTCCAAAGCTATTTTTATGCATCATAGTTTGGGAACACCTGAACTGTACCAACATTTTAAGTACGAAAGCTTTATGACAGTAGTTTAGGACCTGAAATGAAGCTTGATGCTGCCTTCCAGCTACTATAAATAAAGCATTTTCTTTAATTGGCTGCACTTTTTAGGTATTTTATTGACAACAAATTCTCAAAATGAATATTTACAGTTTTTAATTTTCTTCTCCTGTACATTGTAGCTGTAGAAGCCTAACTGTCTAATTGTTGCCTGGGTTGACTTATTCCCCACCATGCCACAATTCTGACTTCTTAGTCTTTTTCACTCCCTTGTTCAGCACGTACCCATTTCATATGTCTGGTTTTCATGTGATTCCTTCCTATTGTAATGTCAATTTTGACCTTGCTTATCTGTTGGTTGTCTGAGGTCTCAATTTTGTTTTTTCTTAAAATTGTAAGGGGCAGAGTTTTCTTTCACTGCATTCCTATGTACATTCACCAACAGTGGGGGCTATGCATGCCAAAAAGAAACACGTGTTGCACAGTTGCTGATTGTGCATTTTGGCCAGCAGGAGTGGCAACCTGTGGTGCATGTGCCCCGGTTCCTCCTGCTGGACACCAACAGCCCCTTTTAGGTATCCATTTAAAAACTCCTGGCCTGTGATTTTACCACAGTGTTATTTTTTACTCAAAACCTTTTTCGGATGCTCACTTCTTGGGTGTTTTCTCAAACTGTCTACATTTAAATAAACTAATAATTGCTGCTTTAATAATGTTGCGTGATGCTTTGTATACAATACATTCTACAATATGTATTTTGTAAAAATTAAATTTGAATGTGTCCTGGCAACAACTGTTGTTTTCTGCTGTTATGCTGTCCTCCATGTCACTTTTTAGCATACTGCCCTTTGAAACTGCTGATCTCTGTTGCAGAAGACTCCTGGGTTTTTTCTGTTTTTTTGTTTTGCATTTGAGTCACCAAAAACAGTGACATCAAGAGCTGTTAATTCTAAATTGAACAGTCTCATGCTCCACAGATTGACATGGCCTTGATCCACTGGGGTTTTAGGAAGCAACACGGCGGCAACAGGATCACATACTGATAGTGCTGATGGAGTGTGGCTTTTCATGTTCCTCAATCTATGGAAGTTTTCTAGCAAAGTGTTTTAAGTGTTTTGACCATTGTTGGATGGCAAGACGTTAATCAGTGTTTATAGTTATTTTTTGAGGAGTCTTTTTTTGCAACTTTGCTACAGACAAATGGCAGCCAGTTTCTGGAAAGCCAGTTGCTTTCCACTACGATGCAAGATTTGAATGAAATCTTTTTGGCAGACTAAAGCACTGTGAACACAACATGTATATATGCAGAAGAATGTTTTGGCTGATCTGCAACATTAACGACTTTACTTGAAAGACAGCTGTATAGTACAAACCTTGAGAGGTTTGTGAGTATAGACCAAGGTGTCCTTCCTCACACAAAAATGCAAAATTGAAATATTTGTTCTAAATATCACTTTATTATTAATAATAATTCCTTCTAGAATAGATAAATTCTAGTCTCTGTGGGGCAGTCTGAGTTTTATAAGGTCTGTTCAATACTCTGTCTTTGTCTTTTACTACAGGTTTGTCCTGGGTACTTGGGAATGCTGAAGAGTTGCCCTTTGATGATAATAAGTTTGATGTTTACACAATTGCCTTTGGAATCCGAAATGTAACTCGTATTGATTTGGTAAGTTGCTGTAGTGTATCCTGACATGGGGCCTTTAGGATTGACCTGAGGTTTTTTATTCTAGTGGAGGAAGCAAAGGAAGAGTTCCTTTGGATAAAGGGACATCTTTGTCTACTCCTGAAGCATTTAAAATAAGTAAAGACCCTTCTGCTCAGTGTCTTTGCACTGACTGGTAGTAGAGTTTTCCATGAAGAATGAGGATGATTTTAATTAGGGTAAGTAGTATAGTACCCTTTGTTCTAAACAATATCTGTCCTTCAAGAAGGACTAGCTGTCTTGAGGATGAAGATAGGTTAGATCACCTGCTTAGTTGGACTAGTTGTCTGTGTTTTGGAGGAGTGTGTTACAACCTTGGCAGAGTTCCTTCTGTGGAGGGTGTAGTGTTTGGATCCAAGCCACCTTGAACTGTACGCCTTCGAACTTGCCTTAATGTGGATGGCTTTTCATGATGCTTCGCCTGCACCCTTCTGAAGCACAGGCTCTTTGCCTTCATGGATACATCAGGCTGGTAGCATAGCTCCTTGGAGACATGGTGCAAAACATATCTGAGCTTCCAAATCTTTTGCAGAGCTCCTGTCCTATATGTGTACTGTTTATGTTTTATCCCCTAGGAACATGACAGTTGAAGCCAAACAGATGTATAACCTGCAGAGGTTCTTGAATACAGCCCTGCAGTGCTTTTGTATGAACAGTTGTAAACAGAATTTTTTCTTGGTGGTGCTTAGGTATTTTATTTTGGATATAGGATGGAATTTAGAAGTACGAAGATTTTCTTCTTCCCTGTCCTTCCTCCCTGTTCTCACACGTCGCTCATCCAAAACCCAGTATCATTTCTTCTTTCATCCTTTGGGTGTGCCTCACAGTTCAGTAAAGGCTTTTCTTTTGACTAAAAAAAATATCTATTGTGCGCTCTTTTGATTTTCAGCTTCTTGTATCTGAGTCACCTTCTCCCCTTTGGGTTTGGTCTATAATTACAAGAGCTCTGCTGGCAAACATTCATCAGCTAAGAGTAGGGAAGAAAAATAAAAGCTGCAAACCTGATGTCATAGTTTCAATACAAAGCCTGGAATAAATCTATTTATATAACAGCAATCATGTTTGTGGTCTGGTTTTGTTGTTCATTTGGGGTTTTTTTAGTACTTGTCGTGGGATGCTTCTCCACAAGTAAATATGGGAGATTGCCAGTCAGAATTCTCTTTACTCCCTTCAGTTCATCACTGAGTTGCCATCACATGGCATGGCAATAGGCAGGTGCTGTTCTACAGAAACATTTATCACATCTGCTTTATCTCAGGCACTTGAGGAGGCCTATCGTGTGCTGAAACCAGGAGGAAGATTTCTCTGCCTTGAATTTAGTCATGTCAGCAACCCTCTTCTTTCCAGGTAGGAACATGGTGATGCTATGCCATGTCACATGGCCCTGATTTGTACTCAGCCAGAATAAGAGGTGGAGACACTTTGAGGCCACCTCATTGTGCACTTTTAAAATCATATACAGATTCCATAGTGTAGTGGTACAGAGATCAACCTGTGGTGGAGGGGTTGGTTTTAAACTTACTTGTATTAATCTGTATTTGCTGTCTGTCTGTGCAGGCTCTACGATCTATACAGTTTCCAGGTTATCCCTGTTCTGGGTGAGGTTATTGCTGGTGACTGGAAGTCTTATCAGTATCTCGTGGAGAGCATCAGACGTTTCCCTCCTCAGGTAAGACAATTTCTCTGAATTCACTAACACACAAAACATGGTCCCAGCATAATCTTAGAGGCAGCTGGCTTATAGGCCTTCAGGTTATTGTAACTATGGAACTATTATTTTTCAGGAGGAGTTGAAGGCAATGATAGAAGATGCAGGCTTTTTAAAAGTGGATTATCAGAATTTAAACTCAGGCATTGTTGCCATTCACTCAGGTTTCAAACTGTGAGTCTACTATGTAGCAAAACACAGGAAGTGTAATTTATTTGCTGAGGAATATGAAAGCTGTGGAACTTCTAAGAACTTGTGCAACATACACTTGGTCAGCAATCGGATCCAGAAGAACATCAGCTACCTTGTTTCCACTGAGAAACCTGCAGAGGGAGGCTCCTGTGGCGGCACTTACACTTGCATTTCCCTTCAAGTGCAACATGAAGGACATGGCCAAAACTGAGCGGTGCCAACAGATGAAGCAACAGCAGTTACCAGTGCTGGATACAGAAACAGACTGACTAGTCTTCAAATGAGATGCCTCGTTTTTTCAGTAAGCTTCAAAGAGGATATCATACTAGTATAAAGTAACTTGGATTTATTAATTTTTATTTAGCTGTCATTATCTTTGTTGTGGACTTTTCCCTTGATTCCTTTACTGCTTTCAAGGGCATATGGAAGGTTTGAGAAATAAAACAGCTCTGCATCAATGTTTTTCACTTACATCAATATTTTAACCTTTTTAAGGTTTCCTTTCTAAGAAAGGAATTTTTTCCCGAAGGAGAATGACCACATAACTATATTGTGGGATGAGATGACATGTTTTCACCTCCATATAAATCTTTTTGCTAGTGCCAAATGCATAATCTACATAAAAATACTGTGCATTTCCTTCTGTTCTTTCCACTAAACTGTTGAGGAACAGATGCTTCTGTAGCAGGATACAGGGATAGAGTACAAAAAAAACCCTAGAGAAGGTAAATTTATATTCTAAAGTGACAGCTGTGTAAGGAACTAGCATGAAAATTTCTCTCTTCTGGAAATTGAGAGGTGAAGACTTGCTTTTAACTCACCCCTTCACTTGAAATCAGAAAAGCAACAGCATGTATCCAAACTCCAGAATTTGCACTGGAGGTTACTAAAAATATGCTTATCAAGAATTGAATAGCTGTCTCTTCTCTCAGAGAAACTCTCCTGTTGTTCTCATTACTGACTGATGACATACTCAGATTAGCTCAGGCTTTGGATGCTGTGGATCTAAGGGAAGAAATTGAGGTAGAGATTTCGCTCCTTCATTCATAATGGAATAAAGACTAAAACAAGCAATAGAGGGCAGAAGGGTAGAGAAAACTCTTTAAAGGATAAACTTGTTCCAACAGTTTTATTAGCAAAGAAGCCATATTTTGAAAGAAAATAAATACAAGGAAGACATTTTTGCATTTTTTTATAGCCACAATGAAAATACCAGCTGCTACAGCAAAATCCCTGACCATAACAATACAACAAAAGACCTGAAGATCAAGGTCTGTTTCCTCAGGAAGGCTGAAGGTAGGAGGCTGTTTGGAGTTAGTGTGCAGTCCTGTAACCAGGTGCAAGTTTCAAAAACAGTCCATGGTTCTAACCAGACTTAAAAAGAAGAATAGCAACTTGGCCGAGGTAGAAGTAGATGAAGTGCTTGGTCTCATGAGTCACGTAGCTGCCAAAGTTCCTTCCCACGATGCAGTGCCAAGTGGGATTGTATTTCTTGTCAAATTCCTACAGAAGAGAGAACTAGAAATTCAGCATTTTCATGAGAATTGTACTAATATTGCCTAACGGGTTTTTTTGTGATGATATGTCAGTTGTTAACAAGTATCACTTTTGGAAGAAGGCAAATTAAGGCACAGCATATGCTCTTAAGTGCAAGGATCATCTGTCACTTTATAACTCATCTGCTGCTTAGTCAGACCCAAAAAAAAAAAAAACCTGCTTCCAAGCTGAGCAGGAATAAGCTTAACACATATGTTGGGGAAGGAACTTCTCCCCACAAGTCACACCATGATCTCAAACTCTAACTTCACTGCTTGCTCTGAATCTCTACAGATTAAGCCATTACTTCAACTTCATTAGCTGTTTTCAACAAGGATGTTGAAAGGACTCTTGATGGAAAATTCTTTGCCACATCCTTGATACCAAGTCATGAGACCATGTTCTTCCTACACACTGTAGTCAGGAGCCTGCTGTGACTTTCAGATAAAGTCGTGTGTACAAGTCTATGGTGAGTAAAACCATTCAGTTCATAGTTATATACTGCAGCTTGTAACAGCTGTCAGCTGAAGAGACTTTTTATGAGACCATGCAGGAGTTTTCTGTTCTGCTTAATCAAACCCTTCAACTATTTGCAGCTCTATCAAGCTGAGTCAGAAAATCTGACACACTAAGCTAGAAACCATCTGTTCTGCGTTGCATGAACAGTTTGTCTTGTATGTGGTGGGGAAGAAGAAACCAAAACCACTTATTAGAAGGTCAGCAAACCAACACTTCTCAATTAGACTCCATTAGAGCCCCAGCGTTTTGTATCACCACAGGGACAGTCCACTGCCACTCGCTGTCCAAGGCTTAAGTAGAACGTGCTGCAGAAGGACACGGAAAAGGCCACAAAAAGGGTGAGGAAAAGGAACATAAGGACACCAGCCTACAAAGTCCAACTCGATTATCTAGTGACTCTAAAACTTGTTTCTCTAGAGCTACTTGCCTAGCAGCATTCTGCCTGTTTGATTTTTCATGTTCATAGAGCTTCCAAGAGAATATCACAAGCAAACTTTTACCTTCTTTATGTGAGCAGCAATGTCCTTCTCGATGTTGTACTTCTCCAGGGCCTGAGTAGCACACTCCACAGAGTCTTGCTGCATCTCTTCAGACATATCTGCATTCTTGATCACTGCCTTTCGATCACTCATGATTGCCTGTATTGAACGAAGAACAAGAGCATTCAAAGCTGCAGGAGCAGGCGCCTGCCAGGGTCCCCCGCCGAGCAGCCACACCGGTATCCTCGCTGCCAGCCCGTCCCCAGGGCCCGCGCTGTGCCCACACCCGCGGCTGGGCAGCCTCGGGGCCGGCTGGGCCAGAGGCGCAGGCACAGCCCGTGCTCAGAGCCGCAGCAGCGAGGAGTTACAAGCCGGGCCCCGGCCCGCTCCC
>NW_020799121.1:4221274-4228717 GCF_003259725.1 Athene cunicularia | reverse complement strand
ACTCGCCCCGCCCAGCCCGGCGCGGCGGCCGCCGTCGCTGTGGGAACGGACGCGGGCGCAAGGCATGCCGGTCTGAAAGAAAACGCAAGAGTAAAACGCTACGCGAGCGCCGGCCGGTGGCCAATGAGCGCTCGGGGGACGGGCGCCATTGGCCAATGGTTGGCGGTCGACGCGCAGGGGGCGGGGCGAGTCCGTGGGGCGGCGCCGCTTCCCCCCGCAGGCCGCGGGCGAGGGACCGGGGCGCGGGGCCGGCACGTCCGGTGGAGGGTGTCAGTGTAGATTTCAGCAGTGTGTGGAACCCTCCAGTCCTGGCTCCCGTGCTGCTCATCCCTGGCATCGTCTAGTGACCCTGGGTTTCTGAAAGGACGCTCGGTCTCCAGTGCATTTTACTGTGTCCACCAGTTTGGGTAAAACACCTCTCCGTGGTTAATATGTGGACTCCAAAGGCCATTTTATTACTTACCCCAACTCAGATCACAGAGATGCCGAATTTAACCCAGTAATCTCTGCAACAGGCCCTTGTTTCTCTTTGATCTGGGACAGCTCTTTCGGTAAGATGGTCTTTACTGAGAGGAAAGCCCACCCGTGCTTCAGGAAGGAGTTTCAAAATGGCACTTGATCATCTTGCCTATTCACGTGTCCATTTTCAATTTATCTTTGTCTTTCAGACTAAGTGACCTCTGATAGAAATCTTTTACCATGTTTACTGAATGTGATCAAGTCAGCGCTACACTTTATTCTTTTAGTGAACTGATTTCATCAGACTTCTTAAGTCTCATTTAAAGCATCTTTTGCAGACCTCAATATTTCTGCAACTCATTACTTTTTGGAGGGAGGTGTCATTTTGGGGTTTTTTGTTTTAAACGAAGCAAGATGTTTTGGGAGATGGTCCTGCTCTGGTTTGTTAGTTTCACTCTCCCTGGGACACTTTTGCTCATACTCCTGTCAGCAGCTAGAAAGTTTCTGTTGAGTCTTCCATAGCTGGTGATCCGTTAATAACAGTCGTCTGAACCATGTCTACAGCAAACAGCACAGGATGACTTGAAAGAGATTTTCAAATACTGGTAGGTGGGACTGCTATTTCCTTGTAGAAACAAAAAAAAAAACTCAAGAGCAGTCATCCGCCTCATTTGAAATGCATATATTTCTCATATTAGTATATTATAGTTACCTGCTCAGTGTCATTCATAGCAAAAGCGCATAACTACAAGGAATCTTTTGCTTTTGCAAGCTCTTTGAAGAATCTTTGAATAGTCTGGGGGCCACAGCACTTTTAATTTACAGAACTGTTTAGTATCTGCAGCACTAGCAATGGTGCTTTGAGTACTAAACAGTTTTGTGCTGACAGAACGGAAACATTTAACAATCTTCCCAGTGCTTACCGTGGACTTCAGAAACATTCATGAATCTCTAAGGAGGTGGCTGCGTTTGGTAGCTGCAGGCAAATTTCTATGCATTTATTAAGTAATGGTTAGCTGAAAGAACAGATGTGATGACGACTGCAGGAAATGTCAGTGTGGGTGAGATACACATCGTTAATGCGAAGCTTTAAAGCCTGAGATATACAGCTTTAAACAGAAACATTAGAGCCTTACTTGTTAATCAAGAATATAAAAGTATAGTTTCCCTCAGGACAGAGCTGCAGGGGAAGGCAGAACAAATATATGTAGGAGAT
The DNA here is from genome assembly GCF_003259725.1 of Athene cunicularia. Classification (NCBI taxonomy): domain Eukaryota; kingdom Metazoa; phylum Chordata; class Aves; order Strigiformes; family Strigidae; genus Athene; species Athene cunicularia. The sequence continues at coordinate 4,227,042 of NW_020799121.1, read as the reverse complement.
GATAGCTGGAGTAGATGAGGTGCTGAGGAAAATTGGGTAATGGATAAGGCATATCATGAGATTCCTCTTGCAGATGGAGGTTAGACTGTAAGCACTTTTCAGTTGAGGCCTTTTTTTGCTGTGTTGCATACTGTATCACTATATCAAATACAGATTTTTCCTCCAGCTCCTGGTTTCTATCAAAACATAAAATAATCATTATTAGCAATAAAATAACTTCCATTTTCTTTTTTCCATAAAACTGAAGAAACCTCCACCTTGACATTTTCTCTGTAAACCTGAATCTATATGTTAGGTATTCTAATTCAGTTTTATATGTTACAGATCTACATAGTAGTAGAAAAACCTTAGCAGATGTAAGTCAAATTATCTCCAGGGAAACTAGATACATCTGCATCATCTCGGAATCTGGCCTTCTTTTGTTGTTTTGTTTAACCAACTTTTTTTCTCTTTTTTGCCATATCTATTGACCACAGAGAAAAGATGAGTTATTTCACAAATATATGTTTGTCTCACTGCAGTTAGAAGGATTTTACAGGTAGTGATTTTATTACACGAGTCCTTAACTATAGTTACTCACTTGGCAGTGTTTATAAATTGCATTGTGGCCAGAATGCCATAAAGATCTGAACCAGATCCAGACCCACTTGTGCATCGAGGACCTGTGGTGAAAGCAGGTGAACTGGCACTATGAAGGGCGTCTTGTCCCCACCTCAGGGCGCAGCCAGGGCCCAGCGGAGCTTTGTGCCATCCCGTGGGGTGCAGCACCCACCACATCAGACATGCCGAGGGAGGCTGAGGCACTAATATATTTTGCCCCATAGGCAGCTCATCTGGCTTTTGCCAGGATTTCTGCTTTGGTGGTTGCATGTGTCTGAGTCAGGGCTGTGGTGAAATTGCAACAAACCCCTTCATTAAGGAAATGTGTGTTTTCCACTTTAAATGCAGTTTGGGCTGCAGGGAACAATCAGGCAGTCTGCTCTCCCACTGGAGTGTGTGGGTAAAGGAGCAGCAGTGAACTGGAAGTTTTAAGCTTAGCCTGTGCTGCACTGGGAATGTGGGATCATTTTTGTCCAAATTGTTGGTTTGGTGGTTGCTTTTGAAGTGTTACATGACGATATATTGGGTTGGAAGCTCCTACAGCCATGCAGTTCACTCTCAAATTCCTCTTCCTTTTTCTATGTAAATAACATTGTCCCTATTCTCTCTGATGGTCAAAGGAGGCCAAAATGGATAGAACAAGTGGGGATTTCACCAGCTGGGAATTCTCTGCTAACATGTTTGTTGTATAATGACTTGAGGTCTTTCTATGTCATGATTTATACATGCATCATAAATTACTTTTAGGCTGAGATTGTGTATTTGTAAAACTTCAGCATTTGCAGGGTCTGAATCTTGAAAAGCCTGAGACTAAAACACTAATACAGTGTTACAGCTTTGCAGAGAACTCGATTAGTGGGGTTAAATAGAGACTTTAATTCAACACCCTCGAAAGAATTCAAGTATTGTAATAATTACATATTTTATGCATATATATATATATGTACCTATGTATACATATGTATGTATATTATGGAAGCTTAAACAAATAATGAAGTAACCCCACAAGTAAGAGTGGAACAAGTGTTTGGTCTCACTTCCTGCCAGAGAAATATGGAAAAAAAATCAGCTCCAAGCTTACCAAACACACAACCTTTGAGGGTAGTGAGTGACAGTGGATCCTACCCAGTAGCTGTGAAAGACTGCTGTAATCCTTTTCACTCAGCCTAGGTTTTCCATTAAATACATGGCACATAATGAATGAATAGCCCAAGAGGGAGCTTGTCAAAGCAGTTTGTACACATGATATTAAGAGCAAACCACTAGTAGGTGAACCTAGTACCAGTACTATTCAAACTCTTCAGTAATTTTTTCAGTGTTTTTCAAATTATGATACTTATAATATGCTTGGTGGACTTTTGAGATGTTAAGAAACAACACATGTATCATTAATCTCTCATTTATATTACCTGTTGTTTGCAGGGGTGTGGAAGATGCAGTTCATAGGAGAAATAATGATTATGGCCATGCTCAGGACTTCCTCTATCAGACAGTTGCCAGGACCTGAAGGGACACATGCACCAAGCTGGTGTTTATTATGCAGATGTACAGAAAGATGGGATGGGAGTAACAGCTTTTCTTGGCAAAAAGATATAGAACAAGCACTGTGTAAGCTGGATGACATAAAGTTACCACCCCATGAGGTGAGTTTCTGCCCTCAAGGGAAGCATGTGCCTGCAGTCATGGAGAAGCATACTTCTCCTATCAGGCTCTCCGGAGCTTAAGATATGACTCAGAACTGGTGATTAGTAGTATCCTATTACAATAAAATCAGGGGTCTTTTCTAGCACTTCCGAAGAGAATTCCACTGTGGCTTAGCATGTCATGATCCCTTCTAATGCACAGAGGTACAATTGGAATAAATGATTATGGATTCTTAAATCTGTATGTGGACAGGGCCCCATGCAGGAAGAAAAGTTTCTCAGCTTTTTCTGCATTCTTTATGGCCTGAAAGTGACTGGCCTGGACTATTTTGTTCTAGTTTGCTGCAGTATTCTTCTTTGAGCAGGTCTCTAGTTTCTCCCAATGAGCCTTGGCTTATTTTGCCTCTGCCTGTTGGCAGTTATGTGAGGAAGCCTCAGCATTCGCTGCCAGGACAAGACAGGGACAATGAATGTTGTTTGCTAGAGCAGTCTTCCCCATTTGCGCTGTACCACACCTCTTCCTGCGATGGTTTCCTGGCCTCTGAGCCAGCAAGGCAGAGTCCAGGGGGCTCCTTTTGTTCTTGGAGCTCTGCTACTTCTTTGCAACCACTCCTTTACTGTGGCAGAGCTTCTATGACAAACAGCCCACCTGGGAGCTGATGGCTGAGGTGCTTACCCCAGTCATTTCCTTGCAGGATTTGAGGTACCGGTACATGACTATTACTTAAGGGTAACAGGCTGAGCTCAACAGTTAATACTTTTCAACACCATCTTTCAAAGGAACAGAAGTATCCCTGCACTAATTCTGTCTGTTGTTTCCCTCAAGATGGAAACTTTCTAAGCCAAAACCACAACTGAGCAGCAAGAAAAGCATTTAGAGCTGTGTGCTCAAAGATATTTTACTTCTAGGATATTATAACAGTCTGGGGAGTGGTTTCTCCAGCTCTGAGATCTAAAGTAAAGGCTCAGTATCCTTATAACAAGTAACATAGTAAAATGGTGATACTGAGGTGATACTTTCAGGAGTTTGTAGAGCCAGAAACAGATTAAAGGTCAAGCTGTATCCAGAGTAGTATCTGCTAATCGCACTGCTTCTTCTAGTAAAGCTGTTGCAAGCTTCCTGCTAACAATGTCTGCCTGCAGCACTGAAAAGTACCACAGTACTTGTATTTCTAAAACCAGTTCCAACAAAAAATAAAGGTGACAGCATACATTTAATTCACTGTGACAACAAAACAAAAATACCAAATTCACAAGTAATTACATTCTTTATTTACAACAAGCTTAGCCACACAAGATGTTTTAAATTATGCAAACAACTGCAGTATTTCAAAGTGGAAAAAGTTTAATCCAGAAAATATTGCTGGTGCCACTATAGGTGCACAGCTGGTGGACAGAAATACTTGTGGCAAATATTTTTTATTTTAGAGCAGCTATTTCTGCACTTGAAAAGTACTTTCTCAAATTATGTACAACTCCAGTTGTATTGTGAGAATAAAAACATGAAGTGGGAAACAGAAGGTAACCCATACAGACATGGAGCACAGAGATCAAATGGAAATATTCAGTAGAAGAAAAACATCTGAGTGAATCGTCTTCTCAAAGTGCCTTTTCTTCCATAATGAAAATCTGAGTTCTGTCTGTATGTCAGAGAGATACTCAGCAATGTTACGGACTCCTCCTCCACATCAGACTTTGTTACTTCTGGCAGGTCAGAGCCAGAGTCGATCTGAAGATGAGAAATAGGCAAATACAGCCTTCCAACTCCTCTTGTTTTCCTGACAAACTTGTTGAGGAGAAACACAGTGGTCTGGGGGTTTTAATCATTACCTTTTAACGGGGTCTTTGTTAAAAAAGTCTTTAAGCCATTCAGTATCTTAAAGAATAACATAAAATTCACTTTGCTAAATAAAAGCACTAAGGTCATCTGTCATGCTGCCTTCCAGCGTGAATATTTCAGTAGTACTACTAAACTTTTTACACCTTCCTTCCTCTGTAAATTATCTTGCAAGTGCTCTTCTGATCAAAATACATGGCAGGCTATTTCAGCTGTGACTGCACAAAACTTAAGTTTTCCCAAGTAAAATACTGAAATGGCACTTGGTTTCTGGACTTCTGCTAAGAGCCCTTCAGAAAAGTCTCTCGTTCTTCTAGCTTTGGTAAAGGGATGTTACCTGATAAAAAACAAAAAGAAAGGTGTGTGAGACTAGCTGTAAGTTACCTTCAGGGTGCTTCTCCAGTTTATCCCAAGTATGTACAGGCAGCTTAAATTTCCTGAGCAAGTAAGGAAAGTAAATCCTGTCTGACTTCCTGTAAATAATCACTCAACGTATGCAGTAACTTTGGAGTAAGATTAGCTTCTGTGCTGCTTTTGGACCAATAGAGTGCAGACTGTTTTATACAGATGGCTACAGTTATTTATTTTAGTACTTATTACTAGCTAGTATTTCTGAAAGTAAATGTAGCAATGGCAGGTTATATTCCTCAGGTTGATTCAAGCAAGATTAAGAAGTTTTTATAAGCAAGACAATACCTGGTGGAGCTACAAAGTATTCTTCTACTTTCTCTCTGGCATTTTTCAGCAACTCTTCTGTGCAGTTGCCTTCTGTAACATCATCTTCTCTGAGATACAGACACCTGAAGCACAAAGATTACTAGCCTGTCTTTAAGATATTCTATGAATATGAAGAAGAAAGTGTGGCTTATCTCTAAACCCGGTTTTGGTCTTAAGAAAGCAGTAAGACAAGTATTGGAACATTTTTAAGCAACTAAAAATGCCACTATGAGGTATTTGGGGAGCAGCGTGTGCCCATCATTCATGAGAAGCAAGATACACAAAGGAATTGGAGTTCATCTTTGCTATGCTTATGCATAAAGATCATGGGTGTTAGTGACATCTTCCTTCCACACAAAGCCACAGTAAGATTTTGCATAGCCAGGGTGATTCCCAGGGTTTAAAAAAACAAAAGTTAAAAAAGCAAATAGTGTGATATATTAACAGATAAAAGGATGCTGCTGTGATTTATTACCTGTCCTCCAGGACTGAATCCATCGGTTCTACCCCATCGGTGTTTACTTCATGAAGCTGATCAGCGAACTGGATTGCTTTCTGCAGCCGCTCTACGCCCTCTGAATCACGGAAATCAACCAAGGCCAGGTGTTCCAAGTGATCCAGTACCTCCACTGTCACTTTTTGCTGTACAGAGACAAATATGGACAAAAAAACACAAAGGTAAGCAAGTCTAATACAGTGCTACTTTTGGTTGGTTGGTTTTTTTTTTTTAACTAAAAACTTGCTACACGGCAAAACCTCGCATTTACATCTGCTGGGACACGCTGATTTCTTGCAGTTTCTCAGAAAACTAATCGAAACCGTGTCTTTTCCTCTATGTAAGCTCCTGCCCAGCGAAGGGCGAACTGGAGCTGGCTCTCGTTGCGGCGGCTCGGCCCGGGCAGAGCGGGGCCGGCAGCAGGAACAGCCCGGGGCCGTGCCGGGGGGCTGCGCTCTCCCCACCCGCTCCGCTC
>NW_020799121.1:4215504-4221224 GCF_003259725.1 Athene cunicularia | reverse complement strand
AAAGAAAATAAGCCAGTAGCAGCTAACTGAACAATCTATACAGCACAGGAAATCAACAGCAATATAAATTCAAACCATGGGCTGATGAATTAAGGAAGTTGGCAACTGTTCCTGGGCTGTAGGAAGCAAGAGTTAGAAAACAGGCTCCCTGAGCTGGGAGCCACCATCTCTAGGCAACAAGATCTTTGATCTTGCTTAAACATCAACTGTGCTATACTATGGAATCCCAGTGTTGAGAATCTGGACTCTCCTCTGTTAGATTTTAGATCTGTATTACTTTAAGGTAAATGCAGCAGCTCTAGGACTGAAACGTTTTTCAGCAAGACAGTAGCAAGATTACTTGGGGGTATGAAGGCCTGTGAATCCCAGGAGTACCTCAGCTGAGCTGCGAGAAACTTCTGCTGCCTCAGAAACAAAGCCATGAGTTAAGATCATGGCTACGTAGGCAGCACCTCACATAGCAAACAAGAAAGGAAGAGACACTGTAGTAATCTCAGATGAAGCTCTGCAGTCACTGGAAAAAAAAAAAAAAAAGGACCTTTAAACAGAGCAGGTGAACATACCTTGGTCCTGATCCGGAGGTGAGCGTATGGAATAAACTCGGGTCTCTCATGCTCCTGCTGTCCCTTCAAGTAGCAGTTCAGCATGCAAATGCCAACGCCGGGCAGAGCCACAACAAAGCTCAAGGTCTTCCACAGGCGGGCTAATAGGAAGCATTATGTGAATTAGAACATCAATCACCATTTCTGTTAGTGACCTGGGAGCACGTTAAATACAGCTAATGCATTAACGAGGAACTAAACACTTCGCACCCCTCAGCAGAGCGTGAGGTGAGGCACCTCCCCTGTCTTGCGGGGATTCTGGGCTCTCGGGTCAAGCTACAGCTCTCCCGGGGGGGGGCTGCCGCCTCTCGCCAGGGCTCACACCGCCGGCGCCGCGATGAACAGCGTGGGCGAGGCTTGCACCGAGCTGAAGCGCGAGTACGACCAGTGCTTCAACCGCTGGTTCGCCGAGAAGTTCCTCAAGGGCGAGAGCGCCGGGGACCCCTGCGGGCAGCTCTTCAAGCGCTACCAGCTCTGCGTGCAGGTGCGTGCGGCGCCCACCCGCGCTGCTGCTTTGGCACACGAGCACCCTCACGCCGCTCTTAGCTCTGCCTCTTCGCTTTCCGCCCCAAGCGTTCTCCCATCGGACTTACGCTTCTTACCGCTCTCCTGGTAGCCCAGGGGGAGCTTCGGCCATAGCTGCGCACCCCACCACGCTGCTCCTGATTGTTTCTTGTCTCCTGTTTCTCTCGGTCATGACATATGAAATTTTACAGGTGTCTCTTACTATATTTCTGTTGTTAACGTGACTTCTTAAGCCTCCTGCTTTAGAGGGTGTAGCACGTTTATGTGATAGAAACTGGATTGTAGTTCCTCATGAGTTCTCAGTACATACTTAAGCATCTCTAATATTGAAGCTTTATCCAAAGCGTTCTTAAGACTACTTTTTCTAGATCATGTTTTGTACCAAATATTACGTCACTTAGTACTATAAAGATGTGTCAAGTTTAAGTTTTTGTTTTTCTTTTCAGAAAGCGATCAAGGAAAAGGACATACCCATTGAAGGCCTGGAGTTCATGGGCCCAAGCAAAGGAAAAACTGAAAACTCCTCTTGACCTCAGCTGTATGGATGGAGTCACTAATATGAGCCTTTGGACTAAGCAGCATCACCAGGTGTACGACTAGATGCCACCTGGATAAGACCTTTGTTAAGCTGATTTCTAGGAAGCGAGAAATCTTCTCCGCTTGTAAAAATAGCCACCAAAAAAAAAAAAAAAAAAAAAAAAAAAAAAAAAAAAAAAAAAGACAACTGGATCATGGGGTAACTACTGCCTTCTCAATGAATTTTGGTGGTGGTTCAGCATCTAACAGCTTGAAAAGCCATTTGAACTAACTTCCTGTTGAATGTACTCTATAACAGGAGAATGCTTATTAGGGTGGGCTGAGATAGGAGTTGCTTTGTGACAGATTTCTCTTGCTTATTTATATAACACTTAAAAGTGTTTAAAAAGAATATGAAGGAGGTTGATTTACTTTGTTTCATTTCTATGCTGCTGAATTTTGGTGGAAGAAGTTTGTTTTATATGATCCTGAATGCTGAGGGGCTAAAGCTTTGTTTTATATCAGCAACAGAGATGGTATAAAAGCACTCTATTGGACTTGCAATAACTTAGCTAAAATAAATATAACCAAGTTTTATTTTGTTCAAGTAGATAACTGTCTAGTAGAATCTGACTGTGACCTCTAGGAGGGATGGTGGTAGCCTGCAACAGAAGCTAGAGGTAACTTCTAATGCAAAGGTACTTCTTCAGCCTTTTATGGGGTCCTGAAAGAATCCTGAACTTGAATTCTCTCTCCTTGAGCAGGATTTTGTGTTCCTGCAGTAAAACTGCTGCGCAGCCCTGGCCGTCCTTTTCCACCCTACCACAAAGCCAGGCTGGCCATGATCACTGTTAGACTTTTGTCTGTGGTAGTTAAAGCCTGTGTTGAATGAGGGAAATATTGGATTGGAGCTTGACAGCTTTAACAATATCATGTTAAAAGCCCCAGCTGCTGCTTGGGGATCTCACCTGCTCAGGAAGCTGCTCCTGAACTGTGTGTACTTTACACTTAGGAAAGCAAACAAAAAGTAATTGTGCTGGCTTGTAAACTGCAGAAATGCTTGCAGCAACTAGAAAAAGGGTTAAGAGGTCAGGATTCATCCCATCCAGTGGCCCTGTGAGCACTGTGGCAGGTGAGATTTCTGTTGATCCTCATAAAGGGATGAGGGAAATCACCTCGCATTACACCAACAGAGGTGAAAGAGTGAAAAATATTATGGCCTGGGGACAAAAGATGTCAGCTTGCTAATTCTGCTACAACTATAGTGAGGAAGAAAGTGAGCTTCACTCTCTTTGCTTTTAAGCACTACCCAAATGATCATTCAGAGGCTTTACTTTTTAAAAAGGTGCATTTCTCAAACATAATAGTTGGCTTCTCTGCACTACAGCCCATGAGTAATGAGACCCCAGACACTGAGAGTAGTGTGGGACTTGTGCAGAAGATCAGGGACTGCCCCAGACTGGGGCCATTGGTCTCTGTGTCTTCAGTGATGGCCTGAAGACATCAGCTGGAGATGATCAGGTAGCCTGGGTTAGCCACACTCCTGTTCTCAGGTGCATGAGACAGTGCAATGTCAGCACCACAATTAAATGTAGCACTTACAAAACCAAGCTGCTTATGCCTAAAGTGCTGGGTCGCTCAGGTATAAATAAAAATAGTAAGGGAAAGGTCTTTTGAGGAGCACTGTAAATAGCATTTTAGGGACTGTCAAGTACGTGGCTTTTTTAAAGGAATGACATGTACAACGTGTAGGCATAAGTGTAGTATGATTTTATCAGTTAGCTTTAAAGTAACTGTGCCCATCAGTGCCTTGTTCTGTGCTTTTAACACAGAAAAGCTCATCTTAGCAGTCATTTTACTAGTAAGTGGATAAAATAAATTGCATTGAAATTGAGGGTGTCCCGCAGCACCCACTTAGAGATTCTCACTTGCCATTCATCAGAAGCAAGATGCTAATTCAGCTGCTGCATTCTTCCTTTTGGGAAAAACAGTATTAATGACAGCTAAGACATAGCTCTTTCATACCCTGCAAAAAAACATAGAGAAGCTGCAGAAGGAATTGGATAAGTTGACTTGCAGAGAAGAAAAACTTCAAAATTAACATTGTACTGGAACAGACTCAGGGCTTTCGAACTGGCTGTTAACTATGGAAGATAATTAAGCTCTTCTAGGTTAAGAAGCTGCTGACTGACACAGTATGCATTATACAGACCTATGTAATGAAGCAAAGATTGTGGTTTTGTTTGTAACACCTGTATGAGATTTTGTACAACCAGACTGCAGCTTTATGAAAAGCAGAATTGTAAGCAACATACGTGCTGATCTACTAGAAAATTTGAGAGCTGAAGATTAACATTGTGAAGGCACACAGAGCTTAATCAAACATCTTTGTTGCCACTCCCTCGCCCAGAAGGGTCCAAGAGAAAATTACCTTCATGATTGTTAATAAATACTGCATTAGCTGATTACGGAGGATGTGCTTCAGTATATACTGAATTTTAATCTACATTATTAGCCTGATCATCTGGCTGTGAGCTGTGGGTTTATCAGTTAAACCAGACATAAAGAATACAAAATTGAGTAATGTCCTATGCTGAATGCTTTTCTGTTGTTAGCACTAGCTGATAACAGGAAGCAGGTATTAACACTCAGGTGCTCTGTCTTGTGGGAAGCCTCAATGTTTTAAGGAAACTCTAAACTAAAAAACTTCTAAGGACTCAGATTAACAAAAAAGTCAGATCCTAAATTTAAGTTCAGAGTTGTTTATTTAAAGGACCTCTACACAAGTACAGCCAGCCACAATGCCATTCAGCTTCATCACTGAAGGAATGTAGAGTTTCTTAAATGATGGTTCCCTAAATGATGGTTCCCACACAACATTCTGGTCCAAGATGGGAAGAGCCAAAGTTCTGGCTGTGGTCAGAATCTTAATTTTCATCTTCATAACCAGTTGGGAGAGCATTAACACGGGGGTTGTGGAATAGAGTTTTGTTCCCGTCACCCCAGGGGAAAGGCTGTTGAAGGAAGAAAGAAAATAAGCCAGTAGCAGCTAACTGAACAATCTATACAGCACAGGAAATCAACAGCAATATAAATTCAAACCATGGGCTGATGAATTAAGGAAGTTGGCAACTGTTCCTGGGCTGTAGGAAGCAAGAGTTAGAAAACAGGCTCCCTGAGCTGGGAGCCACCATCTCTAGGCAACAAGATCTTTGATCTTGCTTAAACATCAACTGTGCTATACTATGGAATCCCAGTGTTGAGAATCTGGACTCTCCTCTGTTAGATTTTAGATCTGTATTACTTTAAGGTAAATGCAGCAGCTCTAGGACTGAAACGTTTTTCAGCAAGACAGTAGCAAGATTACTTGGGGGTATGAAGGCCTGTGAATCCCAGGAGTACCTCAGCTGAGCTGCGAGAAACTTCTGCTGCCTCAGAAACAAAGCCATGAGTTAAGATCATGGCTACGTAGGCAGCACCTCACATAGCAAACAAGAAAGGAAGAGACACTGTAGTAATCTCAGATGAAGCTCTGCAGTCACTGGAAAAAAAAAAAAAAAAGGACCTTTAAACAGAGCAGGTGAACATACCTTGGTCCTGATCCGGAGGTGAGCGTATGGAATAAACTCGGGTCTCTCATGCTCCTGCTGTCCCTTCAAGTAGCAGTTCAGCATGCAAATGCCAACGCCGGGCAGAGCCACAACAAAGCTCAAGGTCTTCCACAGGCGGGCTAATAGGAAGCATTATGTGAATTAGAACATCAATCACCATTTCTGTTAGTGACCTGGGAGCACGTTAAATACAGCTAATGCATTAACGAGGAACTAAACACTTCGCACCCCTCAGCAGAGCGTGAGGTGAGGCACCTCCCCTGTCTTGCGGGGATTCTGGGCTCTCGGGTCAAGCTACAGCTCTCCCGGGGGGGGGCTGCCGCCTCTCGCCAGGGCTCACACCGCCGGCGCCCGCTGAGCGCCCCGGTTCCGCGGCGCAGCCCCGCTCGCTGCCAAGGGCAGAGGCTGTCAAGGGCAGCGGCACGCCCCCGCGGGCCCCGGCTACGCCCTCGGCCCCAAGAACCCC
>NW_020799121.1:4169489-4215454 GCF_003259725.1 Athene cunicularia | reverse complement strand
CCTGACCTTGAGCGGCCGCGGGCTGAGGCCGCCGCGCTGCGCATGCGCTGTGGGAGGGGCGCGGAACGGGCAGTGACGTAGCGCCGCGGTGTGGCCTTGAAGGGGGAATGGCCGCCATTTTGGTGCTGAGGGGCGGGCGGGGCGGTGTGGCAGGGAACCCTCAGGCTTGTGGGGGCGGCCCAGGCGTGAGGGGAGCCAAGGGCTTCTCGGGTGGGCCCGGGCTAGGGCGGCCATAGGGGGGGCGAAGGAGCCTGGTGTCCTGGAGGGGCTGTCAGGCCGGGGCACAGGGTGCGGTGCAGTGCGGTGGCTGTGGCTGTGGCAGCGGCAGCTGGCGGTGATGTGTGCTGGCTTCCACGGGCTGTCGGAGGGCAATGCTGGCTGGGGCCTGTGACCACACAGATCTCCAGAAGGAAGCGCTCCGATCTGTGGCATCATGTACAGAGAAAGTTGGGAGGGATGTCTCCTGCTGTGGGTGTTCGTGAGTGAGTTTCAGATGGGTTATGTTCAGTGCAGGTGGTCTGGAAGACAGCCCTGGTACCCTGTGTAGAATTTCCTGGCAGTGGAGTCACTGCACAGCTGTATTTAAGTTTAGTTTATGCACCAGCAGAGAAGAGCTATTAGATTTGTTAATGTGACTTTTTCACATTAGGGACCAATCCCATCCCTGGGATATTAAAACTCTTTCAGTCATGACAGTAAAAAGATCTTAATGAAATGCAGTTTTGTAACCACTGATATGTTTTAATGTGTGGATTCCTGGGGTGATTCTGCTGAAATAACATCACTTGAATAAACAAGATCTCCAGAAAAAAAGTAATCATCGTAATTAATTTGCAGATGTTTAGATCCTCATTTATTATAATTGTTTTCTAGAGCCTGGTGGTTGGCTGTTTGACCTTTAGAAGACAACATGGGTGGAAAGTACATTTTCAAACGCTTAAAACCCCACAGTGAAATAAGACTAGTGGATATAGAGACTGAAACAGTGGGAAAGCAGAGAAGCAGGGCTCTCAGGAAGGGACAGTGGTAAGGTCTGGTCTGTGAGCAAATGATGATGAAGGAACTGTATGCTCTTCCTAATGAGGTATATTCATTCATGGAAGGAGGTTTGGCTGTCCTATGAAGCAGGCATCTATGAAAGATGAAGAGGAGCTAAAGGAAAGGGCAAGAGTTCTGTCCTGGTTTGGGATTATATTATTGCATGGTGCTGCTTTTGCCAGGGGTAGTACAGGCTCACATTTCACCTTGATCACACGAAACTCACTGCTTTTCTGTTGGCAAGACCAGAGCATGTGGTGTGGCTGTTACAGCGTGGTTATTGTGTTTGCTGCTGGGAAGTGTGATTTCTTTCCCCTTTTTCATTTGGAGCAGGGCTTGTGTCCAAATTTACTGTGTAGCATATAGGAATGCTGAGATAGCCAGGATCTTGGAAAGCTGTTGTGAAACATACCTTGGCATAAAGATATTTCTCAGTTGTTTGTTTACTGTATCTTTGCAGTGTAAACTGTTAATAAGTACTTTGGTTTGTTATTCTGTTTATTTTTTTTTAAATCACAATTACCTCTTCCAGTAATTTGTTTTCATATTATTTAATAAATCAAGAACAGTCTTGCTTCCATACTGAAAGGAGAAGTTATTCCCTGGTGGCATTGTGTGTACCTACAGAAGTGTTCCATCTTCACTGATGGGATGCATTTTTGTACAGTGCAGACCTGAAACCACTGCAGCTCACCATGTGCACACACACCTGCTTTGCTGGATGAGCTTGGGAACATTTATGTCATGAAGTTCTTGTCCACATTGGAGGTAGATTTTGCCTTTTTCCACCTGCATCCTTTGGATTCAGGCTTAGGAGATGTGTAATATTTGAGTTTTCAAAAGGAATTTACATGTGACTTTTCTTGGTAGCAGAAGATAGAAGAATTATTTTGTATAATATTTAAGTGATGAAACCATGATTAAATTCTGTATTCTAAAGCAAATTGTGTTTTTGTAGCAGGAACAACATAAAACTACTCTTGTTTGTAGCAAAAAGCACGAAGTAGGCAACAGACACTAATGTTTACAAATGAGAGAAAACAAGAAAGGATCTGCAAAACAAGAAGCAAACATGTTCAGGATGAAGAAAGGTAATCTCTAAAATAAAAAAGTATTTGTGAACTGTGCTGCTGCGATAGCCTCAAAGGACAACATGCAAGTGTTCAGCAGGAGGTGAAATCAGCCAAGGTGTGCTTCTCCCTAGTTCTCCCTGACGCCTTTGCTCCTCTGACAGTCTTGAAAATATGCTTCAGAGAAGAAAATGCTCACAGACAGCAGCACATAGTAGTGGTGACTCTTAGCACAGCTGCCCCAGGTTAAAGGCAGTTCCTCATGAACTTCTTCCATTCATTGAGCCCCAGGGGGCTCATGGAGAGAAACTGAACTTGGGGTTCAGGTCTGTCATGGACCTGAGTATAATGGCAGTTTCATTAACAGTCTGAGTTACACTGATTTAAAATGGAACTTTCTTAGGCTTTATCTTCCCAACAGTTGCAATTAATCTCTGTATTTAGCGTAATGAGTCTGATTCATGTCTGCAAGTCTGGTGTAAACTCAGAGCAACTGCTAGAAGACAGAAGATTGCATGTGAAAAAAATATTCCAGCTGAGGGAAGACAGGCAGGTATTTGAAGAAACCTAGATATTTTAAAAGGAGCATTGTGAAGAACATTTTGATGTATGAAATATATTTAACTGTGCAATGTGTAATGGTTATTATGACTGTGATGATTGCAGTCATCCTGGCAGCATGTGATTTTACAAAGGTGTGGGGAAAGTAGCAGTGAATGAACTGTCAGCTCTGCCACTGGCTCAGTAGCTCTGTCTGGGTTATTGACCTGTGCCATGGGAACCCCTTCCTGTGCCCATTGCTATGCACTACTGCCTTACAGAAAGGACTTCATGTGAGGTTTTTACAAAGCTGACCTATTTGAGGGCCTATAGCTTGATTTAGAGACTTGTTTATCACCGTAAAAAATCAGGTCATAAAGGCAATGTTTTGAGGATGTTTCAACACATTTTTTTCCGAAAGATCCAGCACCCTGGGGGCCTTCTGAGTGCAGAAATGCTACAAAATTAGCTCTGAAAAAGAAGAAAGAAAAAAAGTCTTGGTAGCCAGTCACTTTGAGAAAGCTGTTTTCAGTGTTGTGGTGGGACAGGTGGAGGTCAGGCCAGAACTCTGTAATCTGGCTTGGCTGCACAGTAAACATCTCCCGTTGGGTTTGCAGCAGTGACGTGCAGCACCTGATCAGAAAACTTTGGATCATGTCACTGTTCAGTTTACCAAAATTTGAAAAACTACAGTAAACTGGTGTTCAATAGAGGTGGAGTTGACTTGTTAAGCTGAAAAAGAATGTTTGTAGCACAAAACTAAGCTTGGGTTTATATGTACTAAGCACTTGTGGAGGCAGGAAGTTTTAGCCTTCAGATAACAGCCCTAAAAGTGAGTGACTTTTGAGACCAGGAGATTCCATTGTAATTCAGAATCAAAGGCTGCTTTCCAAAGCATCGTCTTTCACCTTTCTTTTTCTTATTTTTTCCTAGCTGCAGTGGTGGCTAGTGGAGAGAAGAGGACACAGATAACAGCATGAGTCACTGATGAGATGCAATTTATAAAAGCCTTCGATACTGTCAGCTGGGGCCAAGGGCTCTCGAAGCAATGCCGGACTGGCCCGCCTGGTGGCAAACTGCTTTCACTGGAAGTGCCTCTCCGTTTAGGAGGTTTGGGAACAACAAACGTGCTCACTGGGATTTCAGACTGTAATCTCATCACTGTGCATTTTTAAGTTTTCAGGGACGTGCTTATCCCTCTCAAATAGCAATGTTTCCTCTCTCAGATACTGTCGCGGAGTCCGTGCTGCGGAGATAGCGTCTGTGTCTCAAACTTCACAGAGTTTCTGGGGGGTTCTTCATCTTCTCCCTGTAGTCCTGGAACTGCAGAAATCAATATTCTGCCATCTGTAAATCCTTTGTTCCCCTTTTCACCAGGGCTTTATCAGCTTTGTAAGTGAAGGAGGGAGGGGGGAAGAGGGCGTTGAGAGAGCCATTGTCCCTTCTCTCGGGAATGATCTGGAAGTACTATGCAAATCTTCATTTGAAGACCCTGGGAACTGGGGGAGGGCTTTAGCTGCGAGCTCAGTAGGAGGGGAGCTCTGCATCCCTGCTCACGCACTCCTGCCTAGTGCAAGGGGCTGGGAAGAGTTTTTTGAACTGGCAGAAGAAACATTTTGTGCTTTGTGCACTTCTGTGAGGCTTTGCGCTCCTTATGTCTCCTGCTTTGTGCCTTTCTCTGCCTGCTTCTTCTAAATGTTTGCATAAGAATTGGGTAGGGGAGAGATCTAAGAGCTGCGATTAGCAGTGATGAAGTCAGGACGGTGCAGAGTGCAGCACCCCTCCTGCCTGGCACCCAGCGGTGGAGCAGCTCCAGTGGTGCTCACACACTATCGCCTGGCTGCTGGCATTAGCATAGAGCACAGATGCAGTTTCAGTAGGCAAATAGCTCAGCTGGTCAGGAGTAGTGGAGTAAAATAGTTTGCAGTTCTCAAATTATCACGTTGTAGCCAGGTCTTAAAAAGCCTCCTCTTATGGGGCAAAAACTCACAGACCAGTACCTGCTTTATGAAAGCCTGCAGTCTGTCCTGGCTTGGCTCAGCTCTGTCACCTGTTTTATATTAGGGCAGGGTCACACTAACTGCCAGTTTCCTGGAAGCTGTGTAGGGTCCTTCTTAGGCCTCATGGAAGGGGAAGTACCCTGACTGCATAGACACACGGGTGAACAGGGCAGCGGGGGAGAGAAAGTACAGATTCATATCTAGGCATTGTTGTGTTTGTAAGCTACTGTGAAGGCAGTCATAACCTTTCTGATCTTCTGACTTTCATTTTCATGGCATCAGTTCCATTGTTTATTTTTAAAACTTTGAGGGGTTTTGTGTTCCAGCAAGCTAAAAATTACTTTTGAACAATGGCAGCTCTGGAAAATACACTTCTCTCTCCTGGGCAGCTGAGAAGATGCAGTCTGTCAGAAATCTCACCTTCGGTCAAAGCCATAGGAACACATGCCATGAGACCTGATTCTCTGTTACCTCCCATGTTATATCCAAAGCAACATAAAACCGTAGTGTTTTGTTCTGCAGGTACTTTACTGCTTTGTAGAGGGAAATTGCATCACAATATCACATCTCATATTCACAATTGCATCTAAATCTCTCTTTTTTTTTTTCATTTGTAACTCTAGAGTGACTCAGCTGACTTGGGTGAATGTCCCCTGAAACTGCTAGCTGGAAACCAGCCTGGACATGTCCTGTCACTCCTGTAAGTGCTCCCACTACCTGTGCACA
Organism: Athene cunicularia; assembly: GCF_003259725.1. Taxonomy (NCBI): domain Eukaryota; kingdom Metazoa; phylum Chordata; class Aves; order Strigiformes; family Strigidae; genus Athene; species Athene cunicularia. The sequence continues at coordinate 4,210,080 of NW_020799121.1, read as the reverse complement.
GTCCATGTAGATGTTTTTCTGACTACACTTGTTTGCATGCGGGCTGGTGTATGAATGCACATTCTTCTCACCCACTCTTCACATATGCATGCAAACACACACGCATTCTCAAGTGCACACATCCATTCCCTTTCTCTCATATACATTTGTGCACATACACAGACCTTTTTGAAAGCTCCTGTTTTCAGAAAGGTTTTATTTATAGGTCCTGCCTGGTTGTGAATGTGAAAGGGAGAAAGCCCCTCAGAGGGTTCCTTTCATGTGTAAATCAGCCTAGGCTGAGAGCATTGGGGTCACTGAGAGGAGGATTTCACTCTTAATTACTCAGAGAGAAAGCAGGCAGGGGACTTTCTCAAACTAACAGGGTTGTTCTCTGCAGTGGAAAGCAGCTTGAGATGCCCAAGTTTCTCTTGCATCAGACTTCGGGCTCTGATTCACAGGCCTCTTCTGCCAGTAGTAAGAGCTGGTGTCTATGTGGCACTTGGAACAAACAGTTCAGCTTCCAAACTGGCTTACTTATCAAAGATGGTTATGTTCATTCTGATAATTGGGTGTTCTTTGGAGACCAGTGGAAGAACTGACCTAGTTCGCTTTATTTTTATGCCACTTCTAATGACAAAAAAATGTTAATCTGTGCTGTGTATATGTGTGACTCCATCTGAGGACCTCAGTATTCTTTGAGACCTGAAAGTTCCCATCTCTCTGCCAAGTAGAAAAATGTTATTGTCTAGAGATTAATCCAGTGAGCAGAACTCTGAACTAGGATTTAAAACTAGCACTGAATTCCCAGTCCGGCCACCTTTGAGACCTTAGCTGTGAAACAGTGTAACCTTCTCTCTGGAATGGGGCTGTTAAGAACAAAAGTCAATATGGATTGTGATACTGCTGGTAATGAGGCTGTGAATGCCAGGGTATATGTGGGTGATGAGCATGTCTGAAGGGATGTGTCTTTTTTCTGGAATGCAATGCAAGCTCATGGATTCCACTGCTGGGAGCACCGTCCTCTTTCCTGTCTGGACATTACTGCAGAGACGAGCACCCTGCGCACAAGCCACTCTGTTCCCTACAGGAACCACAGGACCTGCTTGTACAACCACACACTAAAACAGTGCAGCTGCAAAGTGCAGCTGTCAGTAGTTGCAGGGAAGAGATCTGTGCTGTCAAGTGCACGTGCACACACAAGCAAGTCTCTTTTTTAACTTCAGTTGACTCAGTTAAATTTACATCCTCTCATCTGTACCTCCTTTTCATATGGCCTCTGCTTTTCTAGATAGGAAATAAATGCTTTTAGGGCTGAACATTCCCAAGCTGCACACAAAGAGTCCCCCAGGAGTCCCGGTACAGGATTCTTGAAGTTACTTTATCTCAGCTTGCCTGGGAAGGCAGAGGTTTTAGTCCTGGAGCACCTGTTTGAGGAACCTTGCAGTAGTGGTGGGGGCCATTGGCAGATGAGGTCAGCAGTCTGAAGTGTCTGCAGAGGTCAGAGAGAAATGAATGGGTCATTTCTTTTGCAAATGAAGAGCTGCAGCCTGGAGCAGCCTTAGCAGAGCCCAGCATGTGGGTCCAGGCTGTTCCTTTTATGAGCTGATGGAAATGGGGCCCAAAAGGACTTCCCTGATGGAGTTCTGTCACAGCCTTTGTTATCTTTGCCTCCTGCAGCATGCACTGGGTATAGAATATGGATTGGGGGTTATCCTGGCTACCAGCACAGTCAAGAGGATGAAGGCTTTATGGCTGCATAGAAAACGTAAGGCTGCAGGGTATCCTTATTGCCATTCCACGAGGAAAATCTTGTTTTAAGATGTAGAACACATGTTTGTTTCTGCTTTAGTGCTCCTTTTTACCCAGCCTACACTGAAATGAGTAAATCCAAGGACTGCTTTAAAATAATGCACATAACTGAGTAACAGGGATTAAGAAGCCTGGATTCTATTCTTCATTCTGGTAGTAAATTGTCAGTTGGCAAAACCCTATGAATGCCTTATACCTCACTTTTTCTGTAAAACACCGAAGAAGGTAGTGTATTCCTTTTTCTAAAATATTTTGAGGATTTGGGGTACAGAGTACTTTAAATAAGCAAAATGTACCTGTTAGTAGCACTGTCAATGAAATATCTTTTTGTCTACTTTTTATGTAACAATGTTACTTTCTCTGAATTGTTTATTGAGAATAAATTTTATATTAAAAAGTCAGTTCTGTCTTGCTATTTGCTCTTTTGCTTCTTTGCAGACCACCAGGGAACTTCTTTTGCTGTGACATTGTAATGGGAGGTGGAGACACCTCGAGGAGAAGGTCGAAACAGACAACAGCAATTACAGTCAATAATATCTATGACTTGAGAAAATGTTGCCTCAATTACAGGTTTGTGTGTGAACCGTGCATGCCATCTTCCTTATGGACACATTTAAAATAACGCAGGACATGGAAATAACTGTTTCCCTTGTAGGAGTTCTACAAACAGCTTCCTATTATTTTTGTCTTTTCACAGCCTCAGATGAAGTAGGGCGGGGTGGGGGTTTTAAGGGGAAGGCAGCTAAGCTTGAAGTAACTGTGCTCAGGGTTTTTCCTCATGGCTGTTACGTTACAGCTATGACAAATAGCTAGAAGTTGGAACAGTCCTGGGACTGCCAGAACTTGCTCTAAAGAGGAAAATGAACTTAGGTTTAGACTTTTTCAACCTCTGCTATGTGTGAAGGATTGTTTTTATGGCTTTTATGTCCATTTTCCTTTAGAAAGCTCAGGAGGACTGTCCACCCTTCAAAACTGTTTTGATGTGTTTTAAATGCATGATATGGAGCACAGCCACTCTCAGTAGGCTGCAGAAAAAGGACGTAAAATTGTAACATGTCTTTGGAGGGGTAAGCGTGCTCTTTATTTCCTAGAAGCATCAGCCAGGTTTATACCACTTTGTGTAAGAAGAGCTGCAAGAGAAGATGAATGTTTCTGAGGGCTTGGGGACAGTTTCATGTTTGGGGTAAGGCTGAGGTTAGCCATGGAGCCTGTGTCCAGACAGTAATTTGACAGCAGACATGGGCACACAGTAATGCAGTCTCTGAAAATCACAGAAGCCTGCTGAGTTATTGTGAGCTGGAGGAGCTTTTCTGTTTGTGGGCACATGGGTCTGCCTGCCTCACATTGTGCAGACATAACTGAGACATAAAGGAGGCTGGCAAATTGCAGAACACTGGTCGAAGGGGGGGCAGGGGGCTGGGGAAGAGAAGTTAAGAGTTTGTAGACAAAGGGCTCAAGCTTAGTTGTGAATTCCTAGCAGGTAATTGGTCTTTAAATGAGAGCATTTGTCAAGTAATGTACTGATTTAATGTGGGAATTGGATAGATATCTACAAAGGTTTTTACATCCTGTTTGCAGTGTGATTACAGGAGATGTTAACAGAGAAAGCAGTTTTACTTTCTACCAAGGTGTGTATTTGTTCAAGTACCTAAACTATATAGGGCAGGCAGCATGGATGACATCATACAAACTGAGACACAGATGACACTATGGGATAGGAGCATATTATGTCCCCATATGTTACAATGGATTGTGAATAAGGCATATAACTTGCTTTCCTTCTGGTAGTACCGCACCATACCGTGAGCATCACTGTTGGGTTATCCAGGGCCTTGCATCAGCTGCACTTTGCTGCACCTGGCTGATGGTCTATATCCCCTGTCCCCCAGACCCACTCCTGTCTTACCTGGACAATGCACCCTACTCAGCATCTCTACGAGCAGCGCCTTTCTTGGGCCCTGCATTATGTCCTTTCACTGCACTGGGACCTCAGTGTTGTGATGTAGTTGCTTGGCTGTACTCAGCAGTGGCTGTGATCAGACTGCACGTCCATGCTGTGCCTGTTACTGAACTGTTGGAGCAGATGTGTTCCACAGAGCACAGCCAGCAGCTCCTCGCTGGTCAGTGTACATCCCCTTTTTGTGCCTGTCAGGGCTCTTTTAGGGACTGTAACAGGCTCTGCGTGGCAGGTTGGTAGGCAGTCCCCCTATACTTCCCCCAGTATCTTACCACAGCTCTAGCTGATGCACAATATTGCAGTATTTTGAGATTGGTCCCTCATTTCAATTTTTTTTTTAACTTTCAAAAGCTCTTCTTGGACCTTGAACCATTCCTGTGCTGGAGCCGTGTGAATTAATTGCCAGGAACTCACAAGTTGCTGGTAGATGTGTGCAGAAACTTGCTAAATAGTTGGCCATTCCTGTAAATTGTTGGACTCTTCATAAATTTCATTCTGGGCTTTTTGTTAAAAGCCCTCTCCCAAACTGGACACAAGACAATGGACACCAGCAGGCACAGCTCCCAGTGACTAGAATATTGTCACATATCCAAAAGCCTGGTGGGAGGAGCAGACATTAGGACTGAATTCATCCTGGCAGGGAGATTTGGCTGAGAGGGGAGGAAAAGAAGGTCAGAGCAGCTCCAAGGAAACAGCTTTGGTTTAAAGTGTTTCATTAGAGTTTTCACACTGGAAATATAAAGTATGGGAATACAATTGCTTGGCAGAACCACATTTAGTAACAGTCCTGTATATATTCAGTACTCTATACAGAAGGAGACATAATATATCCCTGGCATCTCAGAAAAATTACAGGTCCATATTGTAAATGTGACTTTTTTCCAAAACAGTTTACATAATCTGGATTTTTTCTATCAGTATTGATAAAAGATGTTATTTTTCCAATAGACCATTGCTCCCTGCTGTAGCCATGCAGCCTTTGTAGGGCAAACTAGCTTTATCTAAGCGGTGTATCAGTGTCAGCCCAGCTGGGAACATTACTGGGATGCTCACCTCACATTTTCCCTTCTCCTCTGTGTCTGATTTTTTCCTGTTGTAACTCAGTAAGATAATCATGGTCACCCTTTTCCAAAGGGTTAGTCTTCCCCCCTGTTGATTTGAGAAGCTGCTTTTTTGAAGATAGTTCTTACCTGTCACTTGAGCTTTGTCACCTCAGAATGTTTTACCTCCTTATTCAGGCAGGGTTGGGAATTTGGACTGGCACACGTACCTGTGAGGTTTAGCCGATGCAGGACTATGGCAACTGTCACCAGTGAGTAGGTAGGAAATGAGATTTTAGTATGTTTTATCTGATTTCTTCTTTTGGAACATAGCTTGACCAAAGAACAGAGAAGTTGAAATGTCACAGAGTAGTATGTAGTGTGCATGGATTTTTTTTTTTTATGGGAAGCTAGGATTAGTTTACATTTGTGTTTTTCTGTTTTAAGTTATATGTGAAAAAATGGGGGGGGGGGGGCTTTGTCATTACATACCAGTGGCAGTTTTAAATTTACTCTGGCTTAGAAAGAAGTGTTTCCCAACAGACTGGCAAGACAAAAGCACACATACAGCACCCTGCAAAGGTCATTCCTGACCAGGCCCTGAAACAGCTGAAGTACAGATTGTCAATCTTTCACACTGCCAACCCCATGGCACGTTTGTACCCAGGTTCTTTTGTCAGCACTTCAAGTAATTTTTATGTTCTACAGAGTGTGCTGGGCAGCTTGTTGTCAGGGCCCTGGGTGTACCAGCTGACTCTGCAACCTCTTCCCCCTGTCCTGCAGGTTTGGCTGCCTGTGTTCAAGGTCTGCCCTGATATGGTGGAGTGTAACCTGGGATCAGAGTGCTGTGTGCTGAAGAGCTGAGAAGCCTGCTGAGGTCTCCCTGCTTCCCTTGAGAGTCACGGCACAGAGCTGCCCTTGTCCTCGGTCCTCATCTGGGGTGGGTGTCTGCCCGCCTGTGGACCCTGCTGATCCTAACCCTGACTTGCTGACTTGACTTTCTGGCTTGGCCTCAGACCTGACTTATCTCTATGGGCTTGTCTGATGGTTATTGGGCTCCTGCCTAAATGTGGTTACTCTGACCAGACCTGCCCCGCTCTCCTTGCGTGGCCGCTGTGGCACTGTGCCCCTGTACACTGAGGCCCTGTCCCTGCCAGCCGGGCTGGCCTTTGCTCTGTGGTCCCTGAGCTCCTCTGCGGCCGCCACGCTGCCCCGCTCCCGGTAGTTGGCACCTCCCTCTGTCTGAGAACTCGGAGAGGGAGTGGGCAGTGGTACGAGAGACATTGTGGCATCATGCTGATTTATTGCTATGAACAAATAGGTAAAATGTGGCATTAGCTTTCCCTCTCTTCATTTCCAAGTTCCTGAAAAGACAAACCGAAAATCGGGTCTACTGGCAAGAGCTCGAACCGCCAAGAAAGCAGCCGGCAGGAGGAGCTCTCTAGACATTTCGCTGGATCATTTTCGGACAGTCATAGCTGCATGTTTCAAGGGCATCACTTTAGATCTGCTTTCTCGGGAATTCCTTGCAGACAAACCAGCAGCAGCAGAAGACAGAGGCAACTTCGTGGTATTGCAACTGTGCAGCTCCAGTGATTTTTTTTTTTTTTTTTTAGATTCCTCAGGTTCCTTCTCCCACCATGATGCTTTTCTCTGTCATTGAAATTTCCCTGTCATTCAGAAATTTGTGTTCATGAAGATGTTGGGGATTCTTTTTTAGACTCTGGAAGGGGCCAAGTGTTTTATCTTCAGAGAGAGCCAGTGTAAGATTTTATGGATAGCATCCTAGTCAGAGAGTAAAGAATTCCAAAGCTGTGCTTACCTTTGCATAGAAAGATATCCTGGATTCCTCATGACCTCCAACGGGACATGTAAGCAAAAAGCTCTGAAATGTATCAGTACCACTCTGAATACTGGCCTGACAGTTATTCATATAGTTCTGCCTCCTTCTATACAGTTCATCTTTTTCTTCTGGAAAAAAGACAGTAGTCACTCTTTTGCACAGCACTGTGTTTTCATTATTAGGTGTACAGTATCACTGCTTCTTAGGCCAGACCTGCACTCCTAAATTGTGTGGGCCCTGTGGCCGTGCATCTGCACTGCCTTTAAAAAAGAATTAAGATTATTTTTTTAATTGGTGAATTCTTTACTTTTTGTAAGTCTGGCCGTCATTTAGTTATCTAAATGGGAACTAGGTGCTTTCTGGTCTTGAATGTTGCTGTAATAATTATTTTGATTCTGAATGTGCCAGAAACTATTCTAATGCATATCACTGTAAATTAAGTCAATAGAGATTCCTCAAATTTATCCTGGTGTTCAAGAGAATGGAATTCATGCACTTCAATTTACAGCTTATTAAGTGATCAGAATTAATGAACTCGCAACAACCTTTTCTGTTCTTGTTTACACATTTTCTTCCTATTCACTCATAATGTACATGATTTAGAAAAAGCAGGGCGTTGAAAAGGCAGTATGTGGGTCAGATATGTCCCATGGAGCACATCATTGTGCTTCAGGCTTTAATCATATTTACAAAGCTGACATGTAGAAATGGCACCTTCTGACTCAGCTGATGCATGGAAACCCAGCATGGAAACCCAGTTTCAGAACTTTCTCTGCATTCTGAAAGCTAGAAAAGTGTTTGTACTGAGGAGAAGGAGGATGTTCTTCAGAGTCACTGAAGTCTAATAGATGCAGAATGGTACCTTTTTTTTCTTTGAAAGTCACTTTTCAGCGTAGTACCATATTTCAGTCTGGAGGTGGGGAATAACTTAAACCACTGGATTCACCTTTCCTTTTATTCTGAGATTTGGAAGGCACTTGGGATGTCACTAAGAAAACCTCACATGAACCTTTTTTTTCCCAAGATCAACTGAAAGTTATCCCACCATGGTTCATTCAATTCAAGGCTGCAATGATGAAATGTTACATTTGATTTTTGTAATGTTTAAGGCTAAACTTGTGAGGCTGCATGCTCATCTGGACGTCGTTTCTAATTTCATGGAACAGGTTAACTTTTAAATTCTCCATCTGATCCATTGCAGAACTTCCAGAGACTTCTTTTTATTACTGGGAGAGAAAACACCACTAATTTGTGAAAATACTAGGAAATCAAAAAGGGGAGAATAGAGTAGCAGCAGTAATTTGGATACCACTGCATCTGTGGATGAAACAACTGGGTGATAGCACTCGCATACCAATACCTTTATCTCATCTCTCTATCACTCTAGAAATGTTATAATGTGAGCACACTGAAAGATCTGTCACCAGATAAATACAGGGCTTGTATGCAACCTCTGCAGAACGGGAGGAGAGTGAAGATCTGGGAGCACACAGAAACCCTGATATGAGGGAGTTGAGGGTCCTCCACTACAACAGTAGTGTAGGTGTGCACAGAAACCCGGATAGTGACATTTAGAGGACCCATTTTACTCAGGGAAAGCAGGTAGATGGGGCATTAAAATGCTATTATAGGGGAGAATGCGGGATTCCTGAAGAGAAAAACCTGGGAATCACAGCAGCCCATACACAGCCTGCTTGGGGGCATGCATATGCCTCAGGCATTGAAGGGGGCGTGGAGAGGTTTGGAAAGGTGGCATGTGTGCAGGGGTCGGGGAGTGTGCCTTATGGAGTAAATCCATGTATGAGAGCAAAATCTTCAAAAGGACAGCTGTAGTGAGCTGCTCTCAAGAAATGGGAAATAGAGGGCAGGCCAGCTGTCTTGCATGGAGCAGCTATGCTGGCAGAGCTGCTGAGAGCAAGGGGGGCCAAGGCAGCAAATGGGAAAGGTTGTTTCAAACCATGTGGGCTAGTTCTGGCCGACGTGCGACTTGCTGAAAATCAGAGAAACTGGTTACTAACTCAAGCAGGCTAGAGTGGAGCCCAGGGCTGGACAGAGCTCCGAGCAGAGCCACACAAGCTGCTGACTGTGAACTTGGTCCCTGCAGAGCGGCTGAAACTGCCTGCCTGGCTGCTCCCCTCTGTGCTGGTGCAGTGGTGGTGCATCTTGGGGGCTACTGGCAGTCCCTGGCTGTGAAAGGACTGTGCAGAGGCAGGTAGCCTCTGGAAGTTGATGTATGGCAAATTTCTTGTTCTTTTTACCTGTTTTTTTTTTTTTGCTTGGGTACTTGTACACCAGTGTTAAAAGATGAGAGACCCTCAGAGGAAAGAGTAGTGAAGTGATCCTGGACTCTGGAGATTTGAGGGAAAACAGGGGGAAGAGGGCCTGTGGTTGCATTTGAGGAAGGTAGAGCATTCTGGATTCATAAGACAGCTTTAAGTACAACTGACTTAAAATTCTGATGAAAAAACAAACATGTCTTAATACAAATTTCAAGTACTGCTCTGTTTTCTGAATTTGTTAGCTTTTTTTATTCTTGGTGCTGAGCGTTCAAGCCCACAAGGCAACAACTTAACACCACTGCTAGTATTTCCAAGTTCTGTTTCTTTAAGAAGTTCATAAAACTTGTCACAATACCCCAGTAAAGCTCTTTCTGCTGCGCTATCTAATCCAAAGTAGTTTGTATCAGATTTATGTTCTGGCAGCTCTGTGATAAACTTGGACTCTACCACATTACAAACACAAAAGATTACTTAAAGTTGTTGTTATTGAATTTGAAGGACTTTTGTTTCATGGAGTCCACGCCCTCGTACCAGGGTTGTGGTCTCCAATGGCTCTGCACCTTATACATTTGCAAACTTAGGCAGTCTGGAATCCAGGCATTTCCACCAGTGACAGTTTAATATTTTGGTAGATTTAATCTGTTCTTTCTATTAAAATTGTGCATGTCAAAAAACACAGTAGAAGATATAAAGCATTGGAGAATTGTGAGGTCTGGTGTATTGACCAAAGGGTCTGTAAGATGTAAATGTTAGGCTTCTCCTCTCTCGCATAAGTCCCTTTAAACCTGATTTCTCCATTTCTAAGGCTTCCCTGAAACCCTGGATCAACCTTGTGAAGTTCCTAGAAAAAGACAGTTACACAGAAAATTCAGACTCTCAATTCCCCTGTGTGAGGCCTTGCAAACTTGAGCCTGAAAACATAAAAGACTGAAACTATGATGTCAGTCACACCCTCAACACAAAGATTATAGGTGTAACCAGAGGAGGAATTCATCACAAAATCTGTCTGATCTGAAATCAAGCAGAACTCTGGAAACAGCTGCAAAATACCCAAGGCCAGAGACCTCTCATCCTGGGGCTGGTTGTCATGTTATCCGGTGCTCTAAAGCTTGTTCTATCTCCAGTTTATGGAAAGAGGAAAGATTACTGACATCCATTGTGGAAGTTGGAATGTTATTTATTTGTTTATTTTAAAAATGAATCTGTATTTGGCTGAAGGAATAGTAGTTTTTTGTACTAGAATTCCAGGAGAAAAAAATATTTACTATCTCCACACTTTCAAGTGAGAAGTTTACCCTATAGCATCAGATGTACCCTTGGGGTTGCAACTAACAGTGACTGCCATCATTAATAGTACAGTAGCTTGTACTAACTGCCCCTGAAGCAAAAGACCCGTTTAATCATTAATGAATTCATCTTTAAGTTACTTGTCTTGAAAAGGTTATATATGACTTGTGTGGGACCATGGAACCTGGTCTCTATATTGTTTCTGTACTCATGACCATCACTATTTTGCTTGTTCATTGTCTGATTCTACTGGCATTTGTAAAGCATTCATGGAATTTGGGGGGTTTCTTCTAATGTTATATCCCAAACACATGACTCTAGGTCAGTGGGACTCTGGTGGAGGGTCACTCTGCATTGCTCTAAGACCTGTTGGAAGTCCAGGCATGCAAAGGCAGGAGCTAAACAGGGCAGGGACAGGCAGAGGACAGTGAACTTCTCAGCTGGCTTCTCGTTTCCAGCTCCATGCTCTTTACTGTTGTGTTCTGCTGTGAGAATCCTTCAATTCTTCTTCCCTTTGGGTCTTTAATGCTAGCAGATGGAAATCCAGCTCAACTTTCAAAAACTCTGAATAATTTACTAAGAACAAAATTGTTGGGTCTGAGAGCTGGTTCCTTCTCTCTCTTTCTCCTTTTCTCTCTGCAAACTGCCTTTCAGAGGCAAAGTTTCTAATTACAGGTCAGGGAGGCAGGTTTAATCACACAGCAGAGCCCTTGATGCAGCATTAGAGAGTGTTATTTATACACCTGAATTAATAGGGATGCAGCATTTCAGTTGAGAAGAATAAGGTGGTTTTCAATTTCACTCTTTTTATGTGAAACACCACATCAGATTCACCGGGCTTTTTGACCTAAATTATTAGGATTCTGAGTAACTAACAAGTAACTGCTGTGCAGAGCTAGCACAGAAAGAAGCAAGAATAGACAGAGAACTGCTCACATAGCAGGGGAACAACAGAAGCAGGATGTATCAGAAAAAGCCAGGAGAGGATAGAAAGAGGAAGCCATTGGGAAAACTGAACAGGGTAAAAATACACACATACAGCTGTCTATCCCAAGGAAGACTTTTGGAGAGTGGTAGCATCCACAGAAACTGAAGGGCAGTCTGCAGAGTGTTGGCACACACTCAGATACCTCAAAATATTGTTGTTCTTTTAAGGCCAAGAATAGGAGAGGTGGAGATGAAACCTGAAGCGTGTGAGGAGTCCGTTGTACTCTTTGGTGCAGGGAATGGGATCCCTGCACCGTCAGCACTTAGAGTCACTGTCAGCTTTTACTGAAAGAAGTGGGGAGTCGTGGATGGGATTGATCCTGTAGTGTTGTGAGCTCCGGTGTGACTTATTTACAGCAGCAGAGATGAATTTTCTCTGCAATTTTGGATATGAAACTCACAATCCCTGTGGACTTTCATCCAGTTTTATCAATATCTCTAATGTGTGTAGTTTGGCTTCATGTTTGGTTTTTGCTTGGCTGCTTGGAAAGTCTGTGAAAATTTCTAGGAGCTTTCTGGACTTTTTTTCACAGTTAAAAAAAAGGGAGACACACTAATGTATCTGATTCTCTAAGTTATGGAATACACTGATTGACTGAGATCCTGATGCCTGGAGTCATCGTTCGGGCTCTGTGATAGGTTTATGTATCTCCCACCAGGTAGATGTGCTGGGCCACGTGATGGGAAAGGGTCCTCAAACACTAGGCTGTTCTTCTAGCAGCAGTTCTCCTGGCTGTGGTTCATGGGTAAGACACTTCTTCCACAGCGTGCCCAGGTACCTGCAGAGCTATAAAGCTCACTGTGACCTGATAGACCAACATATCTGCCACGTGAATATCCCAAAGTGACAGAGAGAGAGGGTTGCTGTGCTTCAAAATAGCTAAAATGCAGGTTCTGTGGGTATGGAGCAGAGCATAGCAGCCAGAATACCAGGTCTTATGCTCAGTATGTGATACTTGGCAAGGCCTTGAGCTCCTAGAAGCTGCATTTTGCTGCGATTGGTAGATTTCTAGAAGCTGTACTCAGCAGTCGCTAAGCTAAGCTAAGAGACAGATGAATGCAATGCAGTCAGTACATATATGATATATTACTTTAGGAAAAAAAAGGTTATCTACTTTTGTAAATTTACTTTCAACCCCAAGATAATTTTTTTGTTTGGTATACCTAGACTGTGAACCTTGTTCTCATGCATGTCTGCAAATCATTACCACAGTGCTGGAGCAGTATGTGTGGGGAATAGAGACTGATTCACCAGGTACAGAGTGTCACAGTGCTCTGGCCATCGATCTGTCAGGCTGGGTCTCCAGCAGTGTGACGGGATCCAAAACTGGGTTGCAAGCTGGATGGAAACTCAGTTGCAGAAAAGAGGTCACAAGCTTGAGAGAGCAAGGAAAAGAGAAGTCTTCAGCAGAGAAAGATGGAAAATACTGGTCCCCTGGATGCAGTGGGAGCAGCCCAGCTATGCTTCCTAGGCTTTGCATTGCCAACAGGTTTTCTACCAGGCTGGAAGGGAGGAGGATGTGAGGTCTGTGTGCCCTCTCCTTGTGACATCCCTGTTATTACTGTCACATGCAGGTGGGTGACACCCGCTGTGACAGAGGCAACCGAGGGGTTGGTGTTGTGCTGTACTAGACAGCTTGTCAGGTGTGTGATAGTCAGGCTGCTCTTCCTGTGGGAGGAGATTTAGAGAGCACTGTTGCTTTTTGGTATGCATGTGGTTTTCTCCTCAAAAAGTAGCTATCTGTCGAAGTGGGAGGATTTCAGAGATGGAAGAGGATTAGCAGTGATGACATGGATAGTCATATTTCAGGGCAAACACCTGTAAATCAGTCTAAGCCTGTAAGTAGCAACCTGTTAAACTGAGTTTACCTCAGCAGCACTTGCCCTGTGTGTGTTCAGGAAGGCTGGAGCCAGCTGCCCAGCCCTCAGAGTATAGCTGGTGCTACAAGCTCAGCCTTTTCCCATCTTCCATACCAGTGCAAATGGAGGAACTATGGATGTTCACAGCTGACAAGACAAAACACATTAAAGAGGTGATGACATCTTTTTAATACATCTTCTGCATTTCTACTTCTATCTTACCCCATTTGTGACCCTTCTGGGAGCTCTGAAATGCTTTTCTTTCTTGTTTTGTTTTTATGAGCATTTTAGTAAAGAAATTCTTCTTAACATTAGAGATGTTAGATCAAGTCTACCAGTGCTTCCCCTTCTGTTCAGTGGAAGAGCTGCTGGCAGGGATGTGTTGCCTGGTTTTCTAGAGGTGAAGCATACAGCTGTTCTATCATCCCATGATCTTTCCAACCTGCAGACGTGCAGTGAGAAATCAGGACATAAACTTGAATCCTCTGGTATTGGCACTGGCTTATCCTCTTTCAAAAAGGACTCTGCCACATGGAATTTCTGAATGAACTGCTACAAACTCCTGTTTAATAAACTTTGCGTGATAACATGTTAGGAAAACATTTCCTGTAGATACGTGGCATAACCACAAGGTATTAATGATTGTTAAGTTACTTTGTGAACAAACACTGTGCACCTGTGACCCGGCGGTGAAAATGTCATAGGGTCATGGAGCTCAATCCAGTTCTCTCAACTTCCAGAGTGATTTCTGACATCACAGTATTTTTGTGCCTGGGTTCCACTATTCCATTTTTCTGGGTTTCTAGTAAAAATAGTATCAACCTCACCAAGGCTCTGAAAGACATATAAGATCTTTGGCTAGTCTGTGCATGCAACAGAGATCACGTAAGAAATTTATACTTATATTTTCTGGTATTTAATTTTTCTGTTAGCTGCTTTCCCTTTTATATAACTTACGTGTAGATACATACTTTTATATAACTTACTTTATATAACTTAACTTAGAATTTAAGGTGAATATTGCTGTGAAAGAAGATCCAGTCATTTCAAATACTGGGTTTTAATAGTAGTTTATAAATTTTCTTCCATTTTAAAGGAAACTAGCAAAGTTTTGTTATTCTTATCAGCTTATCACCACTAGATTGGAGTGTAGGTTTATATAACATTTTGTTATGGGGATCAGTAGATACTTCAGAAGAAGTATCTAGTATAGGATGATGCACTATAGAGAGTCACTTAGTTTCTCACCTGTATGGGAATTTTCTTCTGTAGATGAGGCAGAGTGAGTATCCAGCAGGAACTGAGATTCCAGCTCCCTCAGCACATGAGCTGGTCCCATAAAGTCTAATAAACCACTGATTCCAATAGGACTACCTCCTTCCTTCAAGCTAAGCATGTGTTTACGTGCTCTACTGATCTCAGACTGCAGATACGAGATCTGTTAAATCTATTAATTTGTCTCCTATTTAATGTGACTGGCTGTTCCAATTAATGGTATAAATGTCTTTCTGTCATGTATCTACTAAAGTGAAGGTGCCTAACTGGGCATCATCGTTCAGAGCACAGCAGTGCCTGCAGGTCTGCTGGAGACTAGCAGGCTGTGTTTAATACCTGTGTGATACAGGGCACACAGTGCAGCTCTGGATAATGCGGAACTAGATATACTTCTGAGTGCTTGTCTGCTCCCTCTCGCCCTGATGTTTGTTTTCCTGAAGAAACAAGCCTAGCTCACCTGATCATGGCATTGAACTTCACCAAATTATGCAGCTATTTTATTTTCTCAGATGTTCTCATGATCCTGCAGACATTGCAGGTGATCTCTTTGCTTCAGGGGGGCTGCTGTCTCTGACCTCTCTGCCAGGTAAACATAGGTGAGCGTCAAAGTCCAGAACAGCATGTTGTGAATGAGGAAGGACTGTTTTTTCTTCTGTCACTTTGTATTCACAAATAGCAAGATGTATTGTAAAGACTGAGAAGTATGTTTTAGTAGGTCCAGGGAGCAATTCGAGTCCTAGTCTTTGCACATCTTCGCACTGGTGCTGTTGCTGCCCTGTCTGTGAGCATGGGGA
Organism: Athene cunicularia; assembly: GCF_003259725.1. Classification (NCBI taxonomy): domain Eukaryota; kingdom Metazoa; phylum Chordata; class Aves; order Strigiformes; family Strigidae; genus Athene; species Athene cunicularia. The sequence goes on along the minus strand of NW_020799121.1, from coordinate 4,194,967 downwards.
TTCCAGTGATGCTGATGCTGAATTTTCCAGAAGGGACTGGGAATAAAGAAACGGGACAAGTTCAACAAGGAAATTGCATTTCTACTGTTTCCGTATGAGTTCAGTAAGATAACTGCTGCAGATCTAAAAGGTTCTTAAGAGTGACCACTTCTTCAGGTCAGTTACATACACTGTTCTCCCAAGAAAATAAAAAATTGGCATTCAAAACAATTTACATCCAAAGAAATCAAAGTGAATGTCATCATCCCTGTTTTACAGATGCAAACCCTAAGATTTCAGCAAGAATTTACACAAGTGAGAGAAAAATAGGAGTCAAATCTTGTGTAAGGATGCTCTTATAAATATGTCCTGTGTTTTCAGAGTCCCTTCTAGCCTTGGAGTTTGGGAATTACTGGGAACAATCAGTGTGCCTCTGAGATGCTGCATTTATCACTTCAGGGTTGTGCTAAGAGTCACTCTCCTTCCTGAAACACCTTGCCCTAGTTTCCTTCCAGGAACTATGTGTGTTAATTTCTTAAGAAACTTTTGTTAATTGTAATGTAAGCAGTTTTGGGGGAGGGTAAGAGTCAGTTGCATCAAAAAGATCCTGTTCTGCGTGTACTGAACAATAAAGATCGGGCTGTGGCAAAACCCTGCACCTAAATTTTCTCGAGTGCTTTTGGGAAAGACTGCACCTCTGTGGGAAGCGTGGTTGGCCTGGGTGAGTTGCTGGCATACAGCTGTCAATAAAAAAATGCAGTCTGTGCCACTGCCTTAGTAAAGAACATTTCATTTTCTAGTAGGCATAAAGAGTTGCCAGTGTCATTGAAATTTCGTAGCTCTGAATAGTTGCTGTAAATTTCATCTGGGCAATATCCCCAATTGTGTTAGATATAATTACATTCAAAGTTCTTTTTAATCATTTATTTGGAACATGTCCCAAGATTCAGCAGTTTTGGATTGGGACAAAAATTGAATTATTTATTATCAATTAGAGGTTGTCAGAGCCTTTGACACCACGTTGAGCTGGCATTGTTTGGTATCTGTATTAATGATCGTATAGATAAAAGCATGAAATTATTGGTTAGAAAGCTTTTATTCTAGGCTGAGAAGGCTAGTTTGCATACTTGGCTGGATGCTTCCCTACACTCACTGTCATTATGGCTCTGTTTAATCAAGTCAACGTTGCCTGTGGAATCGCTTGCCCATAAATTGATGAATTGAGTGTAAGAATAATTCCCCCTAGATGGAACCCAGTTGTGACTTCCCTTGCCATCCCAGCCCAGCACATTTAGACTCTTCTGCTTTGGCTGTGGTCTGCTATAGACCCTGGAACAATCTTTGTCACATCTGTTCTTTTCTTACGAGAGCAATTTATTGATGGCTATTGGTGCTATGGTAATGCTGGATGCTGAGCTTTTGTTCCCCCAGGTGAGGGGATGGAGATGATAACCTCACAGGTGTTCTTGAGCTCTCTTCACAGCTCTCTTCTGCATTCTTCTCTCATCAGTGTGGGTCTTAAAAATAATTTTTCTTGTTATGTTTTGGCACTTTGCAAGAAACCTCAGCTTAAAGGGAAGATCACTTAACAGAAGACTGCGTAGGGTAATCCCAGATACATTGCTGCAGAAAGGGAAACTGTCAGGAACATGGAGAAGATGCCACTTGTCTCCTTGAGTGGCAAAGGAGTGGCTGAGAAGAAAGGATGATCATGTGACATTATCTCGTCCCCAGTCTTCTGGATTTCTGTTGCCAGGGTTAGCATAGCCTTAGTGCAAGAAAGAGGGGGAAAAAAAACCCCTTCTGAGGACACAGGCGCACAATTTTTTGTAGCAAATACATAATTTTTGTGCCTGCACTCCAAGCTGCTGGAAGCATGTGCATTAGCTCAGTACAGAAACTGACCCAGTAAGTTACAAGATATGATTTGAACAAGGTTGTAAGAAGTTGTATGCTAGATCCAGGGAGAGAGCAGGAACTTCTCATATGATATAATAATTCATGTTATAACTCCCTCACCAGTTCTACTTCCCATTGGAGTCAGTTTCCCTCATATCAATTTTCTGTGAATTCCAGTATAGTTTCTTGAAATATATGTAAATTTCTCAGTGGGATTACTGATCTGTAAGGGTTTTTCTTCTTCTGATTTTTTTTTCTGCTTCACACACACTTATCAAAAGCAGGGTTTGTTCTGCTGTCACAGGGAAATTATCACATACACTACTTTTCCAATGACTTCATTACAGCAAAGAAAACTGGAACTAGGCAAAGACAGAAGTTCTCATTTTACTGGGAAATGTTGAGATTTCAAAACCTTTTTCATTCCAGAATGAATCACATTTTAAAACAAACTTTCTCACAAAATGAAACTTTGAAAACATTGTTTTGTTTTGATCAGAGCAATTCCTCTGATTTCAGTGCCTTTAAACTGAAAAAAGTTGTTTTATAGAGCTTTATGTAACTTTTTATATAATTTTGTTTGTTTGTTTTCAAAAGCTTTTGTCAACAACATCCAATACACTGGAAATGCCAAAATAGGCCTTTTTGACATTATTGAAATTCCTCATTCATTTTGAACAGAATCACCATGTTTTTCAAAACAGTTGGGTTTCAACAAACATACTTTTCCTATAGCATTCCTTCACACACAAACAGTCATTATCTAGACAAATATTTTAATGCTATGTAACTCTCATTCTTTTCAAATTGGTGCCTGTATGGTAAGAAGTACCTCTTCCAGTGAGCTCATTTGGAAAAGCCGAAGCTGCATGTATCCAACCTCTCAGGCTCAGTACTGACTTCCACAAAAGAAAGTATGCAACTGGAATTCCTGGAACAGACCTCTCTTCAAGTATGTGCTTTGTATCAGAGACGCTATTTCTCAAGGAAAAATAAAACAGAACCCAAGCCAACCAAAGGCCAGCCTGTAACAACAAATCAACAAAAATAAACCCACTTTTGTTATAAATCAGCTTTTGTCTCGACTTGCAGAAGGTGCAATGGCCCCTTCATCCGCTCAAATCCTTGTACTTAGGGAGGGGGAAAAAAAGTGGAAATGGAGAATGTGGCATGTCGAGCTGCGGCACAAACACGCCTCAAACCCTGCGAGCAACTTTTCTTTCCCAATCTGGTAGTGCTGTTTCTGATTCCCAACCTCGCTCTTCAGAAGCTGACAAGCAGCAGCAACTCTCCACTGAGGCAGACTTGGGAAATGACTAATTAAACAGTGATTGCAGGATTGCTTCCTGACCTGGGTATCAGACCACAAGGGTGAAGCTTCATAAAGATAGAGTGAACGCAGGAAGCAGTCCTGCACATTTCCACAATAGGGGCATTATGGAGACATGCCCTGGAGGCTGCTTGAGACCTGGCTGAATGGATCCTGATACCATCGGGGAATGGAGTACCTGCTAGTTCAAAGCGAGTCTGAATGCAGGTTTTAATCCCTTCTGACAATTGTTGAGAGGAAATGGCCTTTCCTCTGACCTTATCGTTGTAAACAACAACTAGTCATCAGGTTTGTCCTGCTAAGGGAATAGTCAAGGTCTATGCAAGGATTTTACTTCAGATTTTTTTTCTTCTTCTTCTCTGATTACAATGGTTTAATTCTCTAGGCCTGAGATGCATTGTCACCCGTTAATATGCTGGCTTCAGGTACATTCTTTCTTAATTATTGAGTCCATATAGCTCGGCCTGGTTCAAATTAGCTTCTCAGAGCTTTGGGTAGACATCCTGTGGCCAGTTTCGGTACTCAGCCCTGTGGTTGTTTTTGTGATGGCTGTTGTGAGATGCCTTTTGGTTACACCAGTATCCCCAGAACTGGGTGTGAGGCAAGCTGACAAACTCCTCTAGCATGACAGAGAATCACTAAGAGCTATGTTCAGATGGCCAACAGGCAGGATGGAGGACTTGCTGCTGGGCACCATTAGTGTTTTAATATGATAGAAGGATGCACACGCTTCTGGAATTGCAGCAGTGGGTGGATTTAACTCTGTGGGTTCATATGGCTTTTAGTGCTAAGACAGTACAGATTACAGAGGAAATGAGACAGTAGCTTTTGCTCTTCCCATAGTTAGATCCAGCTGTCTGTAACCAGCAGGACAGAGTGACGATGCAGAAGAGGGCTTGACCTGCTGTACTGACAGAATTTCAGGGTGATGAAATCCACTTTCCCCCAGATTTCTGCAGGACTCTGCCACTGACAGGCCCCCAATATTGAGAAGTGCATCGCTGAGGCCACCTGTAAGCATCCCCTTCCTAGTTGCTGCTCATCAGGTGCTAAGTGGTGTAACAGAGATCAGCTGTCACAGCCTTTCTGAAAGGGAATTTGCAGAGCTATTAGGAGGGCACTTCTGTGCCTGGTCATAGACCTTGGCAGGGTATAGGAGGTTACTGATGGCTTTGTATGAATGGCTTTTTGATTCTGGTGGAGGTTAGGGTAGCACTCACATGTCTGCTCTTTGGTCCCCCTCACTAAGTCAGAAGAGATTTTTTCCATTGTAGTGCACAGCCTGCCTGATCACTGTAAAATGAAGGATGGGCTGCAGAAGTCAGTGTGCCTGAGCTCTCTGGAAGTCACAGCTTTTTCACTGGGGCAACAAAACATTTCTTCCCTAGGTAAAGACAATGAATTGTATTTTTTTTCTTGTTATCCTGGTTGACCCAGCTTAACATTTGCTTTTCTAGCTTGTAAGGATTCTTACTGGATGCTTTGACAAGATAAGTGTGGTGTATTTTCAGTAGGCTGAAGTTCACTATATATATGCCCATATTTCTAGGGGAAAACCTATGAGAATCTGAAAATAAGAAAAAGTTAAAAGTCACTTTTGCTGTTTTGGTAGGAATGTCTGAGTGGGCTGTGGCAGGCTAAGGGGAGACTTCTGGATTTCTATAGAAAGGATGGCTGTTTTTCACAATTATGTACTTGTGTAATGGTGTCTGTGAGCAAAAGGAAAAGCCTTTGTGGGGAGTGATATCTAAACACTGTGTACCTCCTCTGCCAAGTGGATGGTCAAGGTCAGGGCCTCAAGTGGCGAAAGAAAGAGGGTTGGATCTATGCTGTGCCTTGTCTCTGGCACCTACATGTGCTGTGACAGACTGTACCCAAGGGCACGGGTTTCTCTGATTTTCATTAGGGCTCTATGGCTGTGGGTGAAAGGCTTATGGTCTGTCCTGTAACCACGCAAAGTTGTTTTGCTTGATCCATACTGAAATGATTTGGGATCACTTCACTTCTAGTTTTGTTCAGAAAGCAACTATACAAGGCTGTGGCCCACGTGTGTCAGTGAGACTGAGACGTAAGTGGGGAGGATCTGAAGAAGCTCTGATGTGATATGCCTGAAAGGATTTCCTTTCCTCCCGCCCTGGGGGTTGACCCTTGTCACAAGGTCGCGTAATTAGGCTGCTTGGAGATCTGGTCACGGGTACGGTGTGGTGTATACCTTGCAGGACACCAGCAGGTCAGGGGGGGCACTACCACCATCCCAGTTGCCTTGTGTGTGCTGTCTGCATCAGAGTCACATTGTCACAAGACTGAAAGGAAGGGTATTAGAGGAAGTATTCCCCTTTCAGTTGGGATTAGTGTTTTCTGAAGGAAACATTCTCTTTCCACCCCACCCCTTCTCCCCTCTGAGATTTACTTGTTTATATATTTGCAGGTGGTAGCTCTCTGCCTTGTTGTGGTATTACCTGTGCTAAGGAGAATCATAAAAAGCTCAAGCACTTACTGATTCAGTAGTGGGAGCCATTTCAACAGTGATAAAATGCTGCTTCTCCTCAGTTATGGAATACCTATCACGTTTTCTCTTCCCACCCTGAGGTTTCTTTTAAGACTTTTTGAATTATTTCCTCCACTTTATAGAGCTGTAACAAAGTACAGGCAGCTGGATCATTGTGCCAGCTTTACCTGAGTAAAAGGGGCCACAGGCTGAAAGGGTGCCTGTCAGCAGGCTACTAATTGCATGTGTCCATCAGCAGGTTGTCCTTCTACCGAAGAATGTTATCTTGAGATGAATCCATAGGCAGCACAGAAGGGTCTTGTTGAGAGAGGCAGACCAGGGAGCTACAGAGTGCTGCTACTTATCAGGATGGTGCCTTCGCAGCAGGTGCAAGAGTGAAAGAAAAATACTAGCTATGTGAGAACTGCTTTGCCTTGCAGTGATCGTGTTAAAGGGAGTACACTTTGCTTTTCTTTCTCATAAGGGACTACTTGCATTGCATTTTGTGTGGCTCCGCAACATTTCTGGAAGTAACTGGTTAGCATTCTGTGGTGCTTGTTTGTGGTGAGTGAATGCTGCTTTTCCTGCTTGTTTTGCCCCATGCATGTTATGCTGTGACACTTCAAATGCACTGTTTGTAAAGAAGAGCAATCTCTTTGTTTCAGAGCTTAGTGAATACTGTAATGGACTGTCTTGGCAGTCTTTGTACCTAAGAGTTTGTTTTTGTGGTTTTTTTTTATCTTTTTTTTTTGTTTTCCTCCTCTTATATAGGAGCAACACATTTTGCTGTTCTGCACAACCCAAGCTCCGGAAGGGTCTAAATATTCTTGTACAGTTCAAATGTTCCCTGTGGCCTGTCTTGGAAGCTCTCACTGAGGCTACAGAAGAGGGCAGTTAACTTAAAGATATTCACACGTGATTAGGCTTTTTTCTGATCTACTGAGAAATAATCATAATCACTTCCAGATTGTTTCTTTGACCCAAAGAAAGCATCACCACAGCTGACAAGGTCTCATTCTCAATATAGTGTATGTTGTAATTAGGATGTATATTGCCATCAGCACCCTGAGACCCCAGGAGAACAAGAGCTGAGGATTTTGCTTGTCTGCCCTTACTCAATGCATGTGAAAGTCTCATGAATATTTTTGAAGCAGGTCAAATACTTGCCATCACAAGTCTGTAGAGGCCTTAATGAAAGCAATCCTTTGAGCAGGAGTGAAGGTGGATTTCTCCTTCCTTAGAAGAAGGCTCAAGGAGTGCTGGAATAATTTTGAAGCTGGGGAGGGGAGGTTCCTGATTTTCATTCAGCTGCAGGCTGGCACTTAACACATGTCTGAGGGCAGTGGAAGAGCCAGGTAGGACTGTGGGATGGCAGTGATATACTCGATATGGAAATCAAGACGCTGCCCAAAAGCAAGTTTGCTGATTATATAGCAGCAAACAACTTGGTGTCAAGGAGACTTGGTGTATGGTAGAACCTTAGAACCTTCTTCTTTACTAACTGTTGTTGTTGTTGTTGTTGTTATTGTTATTATTATTATTATTATTATTATTATTATTATTATTATTATTATGCGCTTACATTGTTAAGTGAACACCTCACAAACATCATTACCCAGCAAAATGTCACATGTGATGCTGCTGGGAGGTGGGGGAAACAGTGAAACTGAGACAGTATGTCACCCTCTCAATGCCTCCAGAGTGAGGCAGAGGAAATCACAATACTGCTGGAATTCAGCTATCATGCAAAATTGCCTGGTCAGGTTAAAGAGGATCCTGTGAGCAACAGAAGTGTGCCTGAACCCTCAAAATAGAGGCCTAGGTGGAGATGCAGGATGTGATGTGAAGTGCAGTTCAGATGGGGTGATATCGGAAGCTGGTAAAACTACCCATCCTTATTGCTTCAGAGCCTGACTGTCAAAATGTCTGGTCCCATATTAGCCCCACTGATTGGGAAACATGACTGAGGAGCCAAGAGGTTTATCCCTGAGCTCAGCAGCAGTTGGGGAATAGAATTGGCAGAGGAACTTGCTGTCTACCTGGAGAGCCTGGAACATCTGAGAAGCCTGTATTTAGCCACTTGTGTCTTCAGCAGTTGGAAGGGGGCAGGAATTTTCCTGTGCTGTTGAGCCAGTGCTACATCTGTGAATTAGACCAAGTTTTGTTCTGTTTCCTTGAGCTCATGCTGCCATTCAACTGACTCATGTTGCTGGAGCAACCTTTCATGGTTTGGTTGCATCCTGAACCTAATGGTGAGCAAAAGACTGATGAGATCCCAAGCATTGCCATGTTCACAGGTAGAGTTCCCTCCTCCGGCACATGCAGGATGACTAATATTCTTCTTGCACTCATGATGTCCAGGGGGCTGGAGCTGAGCTTCTGCAGCCCCAGCTGCTTGGGGCTGGAGTTGTTTGCAGGAAGGAAAGACTGTGTTTTGGTGGAGGTGTGGAGGAGGCAGATGTCCTGCCTCCTGTTCCTTAGCAGCCAGAAGTTGTTTTCTGTTCTTCAAGGCTACATATGTCCAGGTAGACTTTTTTTAAAGAGACAGAATAATCTCTGCTCTGCCCTCAGTGCAGGAAAGTTTACCCCCAAACTCTTTCTTCTGTTGGTTTGCTTGGTGTTGCCTCAGAGCTGGGGAGGACCTTTCCTGTAAACTCCTGGACAGAAGAGGCCTGTTGCTGTGAACTCTTGCATAGTAATTAGAGGAAACAACTTTGGGCTCCCACCACTGGTTACGCAACAGGACTGGATTCGGCCGCTGTTTGTCACCATGCAGCCCAGCACCTCAAGTGGTGTCTCTGACCTGAAACCCCTCCTTCACCTCCATCCCCCTTCCAGGGAGATGCTTTGCAGATTGTGGGAGCTTCTGTCCCACAGTCAGCTTCCAGGTAAATCCTGTCTGGGACCTATCGAGGGAAATCATAGCCCCTCAGCAGAAACAGCCCAAGTTTCCAAGGCAACTCTCTTCTAACCCTATTTTGAATGCTGCCTCGTTCCCATAGAAAGTTGCCCGTTAGTCTCATCAGCAGCTGCTGCAGGGAGCACGCCACCTCCAGAGAAGTTGTCCTCCGCTGGGCTCTTTATTCCTGTAATGAGCAGCTGGGGGGGCGCGGGTGGCATGTGCTGCTCGGGGCGGCTGGCCCCCCGGGCAGGGCCCTGCCAGCACTCGGGCAGGGCACCGCATCCAGCCCAGGAACTGCTTCTGAGCAAGCGAGGGGGTGGTTGTGCCTTTCTACCTTCCCAGGGAGAAAGAGGTGCTCGGGGCTCCTGGGAGGTGCGCGGAGCAGGAGGCTCGAATGCAGATGGGGCTGCTCTTAGGACTTTTTTGGCGAATAGGAAGGTGACAAGTGAAGAAAAAGGACACAGCATTTTATTTAATTAGAAAAACCAAACTCCCTAAAACTAGCCTCCGAAGGGCCTCCGTTGTCATCAGCTGCACAAAGAGCTGTGACAAATGAAAGGAACTGAGCAGAGAAAAGGCTGCTTTCTCTTTGTGTCTCTTTCCCAGCTTCTGTTTGCTTTGCTGTCTCCCTTGCTCCCATTGATCAGGCATGTGGAAACATTCCTCCTCCTGCGCTCCCATTGTGGCCGCCCGGTTGCCAGGCTGCCGTTGGCTTGAATAACTTCACTAAGCCAGGCCTCTCCAAAACCATGCCATCCGGCGCGCTGGATGTGGAGCCAGACGCTGCCCTCCCATCCTCCTCCCTCCCCCTCCCCAGCAGTGCAGGGGCGCAGTGAAAAAATGCGCCAAAGAACAAGGGGAGGTAACGCAGAGCCCCAGCTGGCCCGATGCGGGGGAGAGGCGTGAGCTTGCTCTAAGAAAATAGGGGCAGCAGGGAGGGGACAATGGCCAGCCTGGGTCGCTGCCTTAAAAAGAAGGTGGGTGGTGGTGGTGAGGGCTGCGAGCCCAAAGTTTCTGAGCAGAGCGGGGATAAAAAGGCCTGTTTCCAGGGGACACAAGATAGTAAAGTGCAGTGAGGTAAACTCCAGCCTTGTTTTCCACGGAGGGGAGAGGTGTCAAGGACAAAGCAGGAGGCAGCAGGCAGCCGGCTGTGACTGGGAGTGATTTGTGGCCAACTCTTGCTGGCTGTGCCACAAACGTGTCCCTTCAGCAAACAGGGCACCTTGGGCCAAGCTCGCCACTGCCGCTGGCTTGTGCAGCGCCTGTTGTTCCAGTGGCGTTGCACCAGCTGGTGCTGGAGGTGACGCTGTTGCCGGTGCAGGTGACAGCTCTGGTGCAGAGTGTGGCTGTGCTCCTGAGGAGAGTGCCGGGATAGGCCACGGGGCTGTAGCCTTGGGACTTGCCACTGAGATTAAGTTTGGGTAGCTCCGGTGCTGAAGACATTAGAATTGAGCACAAGCCGGTGGCCCAGGGACCTCGGAGGCTCGTGCCTTTGCTGCAGAGGGGCTGGCACTGGACCGAAGCCGCCCATAGCTCCGCTGCCTACAGTCGTTATTATGCCGATAGGAATCTGGCCTATTGTTCCTAATGCTATTTTTCATTGGTGAAATAGTAGTAAGCAATCTGTGCTTTCAGACATGCTTATTGACTCAGCGTGGCCGGGGCTGGATCCTCAGCTGGTGTAAAGCAGCGCTGGCCCATCAGCTCACAGTGTCGCCTGTGACCCCCATTTAGTCTTGGCCCTGCTGGCAGCTGTGGCCTGGTGCTCTGGATCAGAGGAGCTGTATGACCACGGGCTGAGGCTGCGGCCAGGCAGAGGATGCTCTCCTGGTGCCGGGTGGCCCCAGGTCCATCCGCAGGGGTGGCCCCTGCATCCTGGGAGGTGGAGAGAGATGTCCTGGGGCAACTGGAGCCTGAATGAGCCTGGATTTGCTCTGCAGAGGGGTCTCGGGTTTGTACTGGGTTTGTACTGGTTTGAAGGGCAGAGACTGCTGAGCTCAGGTGATTAACATAACAATCCTGGGGCTCTGCCTTCATCCTGCGGCTAAAGCCTGGTTTGCTCAATCCAATTTCCAGCCTCTGCCCTTTCTTTAGCAGGCTAATTACACCGGCAGGATAGTGGAAATGACCTTCTTAAAGCCACAGTGCCCCTCGTCTACTTACCTGTCAAAACACAGGAGACAGAACACTGATACCATTCAGAAAAATAACATGTTTAGGTACAATGGGCAAACGTACTGAAGTAGCAGAGCACTGCCCTGAAGTTCAGGAGAGGTAACTTGTGAGTTGTTTGTCAGCAGTGATGGCCATTTGTAAAGATCTTTCCAAGCAAGGTCCACTGGCTATCAGGGCGGCGTTGGTTTGTGCAAATTTAAGGAACAGCAAGTGTGCAATATTACACTAATAAATGTGCAAAGTATTACCATCTTGCACAGAAACCTGTGAGTGCACTGGGCTGGAAAGCTTCTGCAGCGCTGGCTTCTCTCATTAGTCATCCTAGCCTCATTCTGTCTCTGTAATGCGAACTGCCCGGCGCTAGCGCAGCTTGGTCCTCCTCCTGCACAAACTTGGATGTGGCCTCTGTGCCCAGAGAAGCTGTGAATGCTCTCATGTCTGGTCCTGCAGCTACTACCGCCCTGGCATGGGCTGGGGCAGGAGCCTGCAGGGTGGGGGCTGCAGCTTCAGATGAAGAAGCCGAGGAAGCTGCGGGCGGTGGGAAACCCTTGGGCTGCACACAGGGTGCGGGTGTGGCCATCGACAGAGCAAGGATGGGTGCTCCCAGTCCTTGCAAGGGCTTGTCCACTGGAGCAGAAATAGATGACTTACAGGGAGGGTTGAGTATGTTTCTGTACTAGTGTTCTGACCAGTTTCGTAAAGACCTGTGCTGTAGGTGGTCTTCATATTATAATTCTTGAAACTATTGTCGGCAGCCACATAAATTTGCCCCTTCATGGAGGATAACAGAAAGTAAAAGCTTGTGCCTGACCAGTAGCTTGGCACAGGATGTATCTGTTGTGGTCCTGTTGAAATTGGGAGCGATAACTTGTTAGGGCTGAATTTTGCTTAGAATTTTCTTCGTTTATGTGATGTTAGTATTGCAAAGAAAGAGGCAATCTCCTGGTTACAGGAGGACCTGTGAGGTGAAGCCAGTCTAATTGGTGGAGCAGCCACAGCTAAACTTCTGGAGCTGAAAGGATAGTTTTGCCGTCTCTCCTGCTTGGAAAGGAGGCAATATGGTGAGCATCTTGAGGTTTAATGTAATGGAACGGGCTGGGAGTAAAATTAACTGGATAGCTGATACAGGTGTGCCAGTCACACTTTGCCCCAAAGCCACTGCTGATTGCTGAGATACCTCTTCTCAATGCCTGACAGACCAGGTAGCAAAACAATTTTCAATTCATGACAGTCTTAAAGAGACCTGCTGCACACAGCAAATTTGATGCTGTGATAACTGACACTGTTTGTGACAGACAAATCTGTGGCTTGTGTAGTGAAGCAGTTCAGAAGTGCCTGCTGTCGCATACCAAAAGGCTGTGGAAATGGTACTTGCTAGGAAAAACATTGCAAGAGGATCCCAACTACCAAAGGCATCTACAGAAAGCCATAGGACAGCAACAAGATATTTGAACATACTGGGAGATATTTTTTTTTTAAATTATTTTTCTTTCCAAAGGCACAAATGGCATTTGGTCTGATCCTATAAGAAGCTACAAAATAGGGGACTGTTGAGAAACAAGGTGGTATCAGGAAAACCAGTACTCCAGCACTGAAGTATAAAGATAAACTGAACATATCTGAAAGAGAAGGAAACAATTACAGGAAAGGCTGTTACTAGAAAACTGCTGGGAGGAGGGCAAATGCGTCCAGGGCAACAAGTCTAGGATAAATATAGGGAACAATCTTGAAGGCATGACCTTGCCCATCCTTACCACAACAGCCTTTTCCTACTTTTTTTTTTTTTTTTTTAACTGGGAAAATAGCCACAGGAGTTGCTCTGTCTCTAACACTGAATGCAGAGTTGTAGGAAGCAGTGCAATTGCTTAGTCCTCTGCAGAGCGAAGTGGCTTTCCAGTGAGACAGGGATCGTGTTTAGAACTATGCACAGTGAGATGGACTTGCAAATGTTACTGTTGATGATGAAGAGCAGCTGGCTGCTTGGAGTCAGATATCATTTGAAATTATACCTGTGGATTAATTAAAGCTTGTAAAATAGAAGATGAAATAAATCTGTAACGCGTATGCTACCTGTAATGCTGGTGCACTGTGAGAATAGGCAAGTTGAAGCACACAAGAAACATTGCTTAGGAGGGGAAGAAAAAAGTATCTCTTATATGATTTGTGGGGCACTTTTCTGTGTGTTTTCCTACATGAGCCTTCCAGGGGAGAAACCCTTGTTGGAGGAAAGCCTTGCTGCTCCTGTAGGGCAGGGCTCTTGTGGGTTGTCACTGGTCAAGTGGTGACAATAGGCAGCTTGGCAGAGTCAGAGTGTAGACTTTGCAGAATTAAAAATCAAGGCAAGTAGTGTTAGCTTTTCTCCATGTGTGGTTAAATGCTTTCTGTGTAGCTGGTGCCAGGCACTGTCGCAGCCCACTGCTCACGAATGCCTTTGCCAGGTGGAGACCACGTCTGCTTTTAGTTGGAGTTAAGGACCAAATGAGACTTCAGTCTCTGTGTCACTCCTAATAGTTAAGCTTGTATTTCAGGGAGGGGGTTTGGAAAACTGGATCCTATGACATTTTCAGCGGGTGAATTCACTGATCTCTCTTTTAGCTTTATTTTTTTTCTGTGCTCTGAAATACATGAATAACCCACGTGTATGTGAGAACTACCCCCTACCACAGCTGTGTAAGTGGAGGATCTTGTGTTTCCTTCAGATTTCACACCACAGTAGGTGACTTGGATCAGACAATCTCTTAGAGAGAAGCCACCATGGGAACGCTGTTTTCAGCATCCCACACTGTCCTCGAAAAGAAGTCAGAGACCTCCTATATGAGTCCGTATAGTAATTGGTTGCAGTGTCCCTGTTTTGGAGGAGGTTAGTGCCTTGGTGTCTACAAGCGGAGGTTGTGCAGTCTAATTTTATAATGAAGAATTATAGTAAAACAGTAGGCAGCACTTCCTGCAAAGAATATCTGCTGTGTATGGTTTTATACAGGATAAACTGTCTGGCTTAAATATAGAAGAAGTGTTCTCCTATCAGGAACTCTAAAAGAAAATGAGTTTGAATTGGTGTTTGCCGGAAGTGTGTTTGGTATGTCATTCACATACCTACCTAAATACCGAATGTAATAGGGGAAAACCGACATTAATTCATTCTCCTATGATGTACTGGACTGATGGAAATCATTATATATTTGTGAGATGTGTGTCCCCCATCACAGTGTAGCAGCTGTCTATCAGGATCTGGTTTTGCAGGTACCCAGGGTCCCTTTTGTAAGCTGGGCAGTGTGCTGTACCTCCTACAAAGCCGACTGTGAAATCTCCTTAGCTCCTGATTACTCCCTTTCCCTTTCACTCTCAAGGACCTTGATTCAGCTATGTCTGCAGCAGGCTCTTAGTAACAAAACTTCTGTCTGAAACGTGCTGTGGCTGGGAAAACAAGCAGCAGCTCTTGCAAGGTCCTTCCAAGCAGGTTTCTCTCGCTGCAGTTGTTCCCCATGCACAGGCACCCCATGCCCATCCCAGGCTTTTCCTCCTTCCCTGTGGTGATCGACTCTTATTCCAGAGCACAGGCTCACAGAGCCAAGCTAGAGGATCTCCAAGGGAAGTTTTCAGTGTTCAATAAAAGAAGGAATGCAGGGAGAAAAGAAAGCCCTGGCTCGAATGTCATCATTCTCTTTCCCTCATCCCTTTGAGGTTCTCCTGCTTTCCCTGCCTGCGTGTGACCTCCCTCCTCTCCCAACCAGCCTCTTTTTTCAGTCTTCCTCTTGCCCCTCACCCTCCTCATTCATTGATCTCCCTTTAGGCTTTATTAGTGACTCCCCCTCCCACCCTTTCTCTCCCTCAGTTTTCTGATTCTCTAACATAAGACAATTGAATGAGGCCAGACTCCTAAGCTGAAGCTGGGGGTGAGAGGGAAGAGGCGTTAAGATTTAATGATATTGCCTCTTTAAGGAATCCCTAATTCCTAACACCCATCTCCTCCCCCACCTGAGAACCAATTAAAACTCAATGAATTCAAGTGGAGGCTTTTGTGCATCACATGTGCTTGACTAACAAAGCCTTCTCCATGCTGGAATAAAAGCTTCTATTCAGCAGCCAGTTTGTTCTAATTCAAATCACTTCCACTCCAGCATCCTCTCCTTCCTTGCTGCTCCTGAGTTCCCAGGCTGGGCTGCCGCCCGCACAGCCCTGCCCAGAGCTCCACACTCCACCTTGCAGAGCCCTACCTCGGTGGTGGTGGAGCAGAAGACAGGAGATGACCTCCGTACAGTTAACTGGGCAGTCCATGGTCATTACGGCCTGTCCCCAGGAGCCTGCTGGGCTGGGCAGCATCATGCCCTGCAGCACAGGAGCTCCAGCCTTGGGAGCTGTCTCTGAAGGCACTCAGCTCCAAGGTGCCTTTGGGTAACAGCTCGTCTGTGCAGAGCCAGTTCTGTGTAGACAGAAAATTACCTTGTCTGTGGGCAGAGCTCAGCCTTCCCTGAAACCAGTGAAAGCCCTCTCCTTTCCCCTTTGCTGTAGGGGTTACGCAAATGTGACACCTGAAGTAGCAGGGGAGTCCAAAAGCACACAAAGTCTAAGCGAGTCCAAGTAGTTTGTACTTTCATCTGCCTCAGGGTATAAATTGCGCTACCTGGGAGCCTGAGGGTAGCTTCTGTCCTCTATCGTGCCTTGAAAATAAAAAAAAAAAAGGGGCTTGAATAAAGTCATCTGGGGGATAGAATATATTTCATGCTATTCAACTTCCAAATTTAAAAACCTCACTTGAAAGCTTTGAAGCTGCAGATCTGGGTCTTGGGTGACTTTATGTAGGGAGGCAATTCTCTGTCCAGATGTTAGTCAGGTAATCTTCCTGGTGTAAAACAGGCTCTGCTCAGAGCTTCTGCCTGTCCTTTACAGATCAGTGTTACCTGAGCTGTTAGCGAAGCTGCATGCATGACATTAACTGGGTTATCTTTTCTCTATTCCTGCAGCCTCCTATTTGTAGAGACACTTTCAGATTTATTTTTTTTTGCTCTTGTGAGAAATCTCTGGTAGAAGCAGGTTGAGTGCTCTGCTCTGATGGCAATGAGGTTTTTACTCCCTCTAATCTCTCCTGGGAGTGAGCTCCAGCTCTGCGGGCCAGCTGCCAAGGAAGCTATCTGCTCTGCTCCAGAGCCTTATTCTGGTACATGGCAGTCGCATCGCTCCTGAAACACGTGGCTTCCTCGGGGAGTCACAAAGGAGGTACCCAGCTCTTGGGTAGCTGGGACCTGTCCCGCAAAGAGCTGTGGCAATTAAGATGAGCTCTTGGAAGCTGGCTTGATATTTGCAAAGGCACCAATGGTGAGAGGAGCAATTTGGGTTTACATGTAGTTAGGGACCTGTGGTGTCTGACAACAGGGGTATTACATTTTGAACTCATCTGGAAGTCAGTAAGGCTGGTAATTCTTTCTACCACACTGCCTTGCAGCTGTCAAGCATCGCAGCGAACAAGCATTAACGCACATCAGGGTGTGTTGCAGTCTTCTACTCAACTTTTATGAAAGAAAGATTTGAACATCCCTTAGCGATCCTGTTTCTTGCTATGGCTGTGGTCTTTCGCATCTGATCACCAGCCTCAACTGTGGCCAGCATCTAGAGCTGAATATGTTTTACTGTTCCCTAAGAGCATGTTTGGGTCTGTACTTGTCTGTCTCATTTGTGTGTTTATAGATTTGAACACAGAACCCTCCTTTGCTGTCAAAAGACTTATACTGTTTAGTAAATTGGTACAAATTTTTCATCCAGCTTTTTTCCAGCAAGTTGGCCTCTTGTTGCAGTGATGTGCAGAGTAGAAATAATTTGTGCTCTGGATAGGTTTTTCCTTAGCAAACCCAATCATGTGTCTACATAAATGCAAAAGAGCAGGGACTCTGAAAATATGCAAAATGCACTGGGCTCTTAGACTAACCCACAAATTGTAAAGAAAGGTTCTTTAAGTGACAAGTTAATTTCAGGTAAAGCTAAGTGGTATCCTGACAGTATAATCCCTGTCCATGAATATGGTGAGGGGGAAGAAGATCGAATCTAAATCTGTTGGTTTGAAAAAATACTTCACTCCCTGTAAGTTAGAGTGCTGATTATTCGGAGGAAGTTAAAAAGTATTTCCCTCTACAGCTTTTGGGTTATTTTCTGCAGCATGTTCTCTCTGAAGATCTCAAAGCTTTTTTTTTTTTTTTTTTTTTTTTTTTTTTTTTTGAGGTAGGGAAGAAAAACCTCAGTTTTCAAGTAGAAAACCAGAGTTTTCTTGGCCCAAATCACCCAGCCAACCTGCGAGAAGAGGTAGGGGCAGCACCAACAACCCATGAGCTTTACTGAAGAGCTTGGTCCTCTCTCTCAAGGCTCCTGTGAAATGCAGCAGCTGTGTTGTAAACTCTATGGTGTGGGGCTGACAGCGCCGTTGTGCCTGCTTGGGAGCTGGCACAGCTTAGTTGGTCCCTAGTTTTTTTTTGTAATAAATATAATTAAAGGGAGCAGAAGATCTGAGCTCACGCAGTTGTGTGGCTTGGTGGGCAGAACAGCCCCTTCCTTCATGATGCAGCTGAGCTCTCCTTGTGTCGAGCACTGACCTTCGTCTCTGGGGCTCTGCACTTCGTTCCTGTTTCTTGTTAGTGAAATGAGTTTGATGGTCTCAGACTCGCTAGTAAATGGTTTCTACTTCAAAACAAAGTGCAGCTAGTTTGGCAGGAGAGTCCCAGGTCTGACCTAAAACTAAATTACAGCTGACCCTGAGACAGTGAGGCCCCTCCAGGTCAGGGACAAGGGCATTGTCAGGACACTGGGAGCTTGCACTGTAATTAGCAGCGAAGGTATCAAATACCTCCGTTTCCAGCATTCCTGTCCTTAAAGCAACACAAGCATAAAATCCCAAAACTTCTCCTACTGCAGCCTCACTAAAAAAAAAAACAAACAAAAAAAAAACCACAAAAGGGAAGTAAGGCTGAACAAACTTTCATTGATTTGCTTTTTCTCTGTTCTGCAGTAAATCCCTCCCCATCTTACACTGTCTCCCACAATCCCTTGTTCCCCCAGCATCTGGGAATGAATTTACCAGACGCTGCGTTGCTTTCAAGGCTCCAGAATGACCAACGAACTTGAGCACATTTTGTCTGACTAGAAGGAGTGCTTAAGAGGAGCTTTCCTACTTCAAAACCTTGCTTGGCTTCAGAGCTGCTCTCCCAGCAAGCATCTCTTCTATCCCCAGGTTTCTTCAAACACTAGAGACACTCTTTTAGATTCACCCTCCAAAATGTGATTTGTTTTAAATACACTTTAAGTCACAGGAATATGATAACTTTTAAGACAGGAAAGCACTTGTACTAGCTTTCTTGGTGTCTTAGCACAGTGCCAGTAAATGGAGGACAGGGTGCTATTGCAGCTGAAAACATAGAGAAGATAGAGATTATCTGAGTGTTACACTTTTGACCTGGTCACCTACACCACTACATAAAAAGAAACACAAATCCTGGGTGTGCACCTTGAGATACCACGTGCTTGTTTTGCAGAAAATGTTGTGTGCCCAGAGCTTCCCCAGCCCATACTTGGAAAGAGGAATGTTTACTGCATCTCAATTTTTTTTTTTGACACAAATGCTCAAAACTGATGGGAAGTTTTGGAAGATACCTCACTGTTTCCATCCATCACGTGAGCAGTTTCCAAGCCCCTAGGGTGTCTGTGAAGCAGCAAACTTGGTGATCCCCAGAGGGGAAATACTGGAGCAGGGCAGGACATACTACACAGGGCTTCCAAAAAACACCCGTATAATCAGATTACCAGTCCAGTGAATCAGGGTGTCACAAACCTGAGTGTGATCCCACTATTTCCAGTGTAACTCATGAGATTCTTCTCTTCTGATGTCTCCAGAGCTGCGCTGGTCATCGCTGCAATCAGGAGAGCAGGATCCATTCACTGATCAATCAGGAATGTGGCAGGTAGATGCAACTAAAATCTTGAAAACATTGAATTAGATCAAATTTTTGTGGGACTTTTTTTTTGTTGTTGTTAATGCTCCCCAATTTGATGCATGTATCTGACAGAAACTTCGAAATGTAGAGGTTACTGTTCCATTCCTACTTTAAATAAAGGGGTGGTTCCAATATATACTGTGCACCTCCACTGTGAGAAGAGAGGATTCCTGCTGCTCCTCTGCATCCCCCTGCTTTTGGCTGAGTATCTCCACATTGCCTGTGTCCTAGCTTTGTGCTGAAGAGTGTCTTGGACAGCTACTTTGGAGGGAGCCATTCCTTAGCTGTTGCAGCAGCTTGGCCACCAGCCTGCTGGGAGCTCAGGGGAATACAGTTTGTGAATCACTTCTTGCTCCTGGTGGGAGAAGGCTCAGTGACTCCGTTTACTTAAGCTTGTGGAAATGCATGGGCATGGGGTAGGTGGGAAAGTTCTGCTTGGCACCAAAAAAAAAAAAGGAAAAAAGAAAATGGCATAAGGACCCTGATGTAGCGAAATTAGCCTTGAGGGAAATCCAGAGCAGGCAAAGGCGTGAAAAGATAAATGCTTAAAGGCTGTGAAAAGTGAGCAAAAGATACAAGGGCAAGAATGGACAAGTAACAGCAGGAGTAAAGTATTTCCCACTAGACTCTAAGCGGTGCAGAATCAGAGCTTGTCTTCAGTGAGAGGTTAGCTCGCTGCCTCTGTGGGCAGGGGGAACACTGTCTTGGGACCAGAGAATGGATTTTGAGCCTTTTCCAGTTCCAAACTTAACATATTAAAAAGCTGATGTATGTTGCTGCAGCTGGAATCTTTAGTAACAGCTGCCTCATTTCACATTCCCTAGCCCGAAAGGATCATCAGGAGCTTGTAAGCCTGAGTGAAGATGCTGTGCCCTGGGGTGGGGGAAGCCCTCCCTCTCTGAGGGATACCTCTCCTGCCCCAAAGCGTCTGTTCTGGGTGTGGTGCTGTTAAAAAATAGAGTTCTAAAGTACAGCAACCACTGAGTGAGTTTGTGCCTTGCCATAGACGGTTCTTCTACGGCAAACAGAAGAATGACCAGGGATGACTACAAGTGCACCTGGACCCTCGCAGCCTCTCTTGCCTCCCTTCTCGGTTCAGCAGGGAGGAGGCTCAGGCAGGGGTTACATGTACAAAGCAGCTAAGCCTCTCCTGCAGTCTGAGGATGGGAGCTTTGCCTGGGAAGACACTGGTGTCCGTCTTGATTAGGATGTGATGCCTGATGCAAGTCATGTGACAAGTACAAACAAAATACCTTGGCAAAACCTTGAGGAACCAGGACAGGCTGAGCTGCTTAAGGAGATTTACAGCGTGTATTTCTGTCCTGTACACTTGCCTTGGTCTGAACCTTTCCCAGCTCAGGAGCTCCAGCATGCACCCTGGATTTTAAAGATGCTCTTTTCTGTTCGTTCCTCCAAATAATCTGCAAACCTTCTCAATTTTGTGCTGTCAAGTTTAACAGTGTAGTCCCAGTTACTTTACACCACCATAGTACCAGAACGCTATAAAGTTGTCTTCTGAGAAGCGCTGTTGGGATTTGTGGAGCAAAGGTCCCGTCAGCTTAGATTAGAAAATAAGTCTTGAAGAAATGGGAGAGTTAAAAGCCGGTGTGAGTGTTATAGCAGAGGTAGCAAATCGATTATGTCCTGAAAGAGAGGGGTTGAAGAAACGGCTTCTGCTTGCTCAGCTCCTGTTCGTGTGTTGAGCCAAAAGTTCTCTGTTTGCTCCTGTAAGTGCCTCCTTCTTCCTTCTGGTGCTGCTCTGGGACAGTGCCAGTACCCAGACTTTCTGCCTCCTGCAAGCATCTCAGCAGAGGATCCAGTTCTCCTTCCCCTGAGCCCTGTTCTCCCCTTGTTCCCCTCTTCCCTCAGACTCGGCTATCTTTAAGGTGGATTTTAGAGGTCCTTGACATGGTGCTGACTTCAGCCCCAGATTAATAATTCACACATGCGTCAGACCTGCAGAGGATGTGCAGATCAACTGATAGTGCAGCATCACTGGTCCCTGCCTGAGAAGCTGGTTACTGGAGGCCCACCAGACTGGGCTGTAAGGCACCCAGCAGTGTTGCTGCAGGGAGACACTGAAAAAGCTGTGTTGGCTGTGGTGTTATGTTTGGTTTTTTTTCTCTCTACCACCTCTGGGACAGAGGAATTGATTTTTAATACTTTTAAAAAATGTTAATACAGAAACCCATTTTGTCTAAGATTTCTACTGGCTAGTGGTCTCAAACCTGACCCAGACCTTTTTCTGTTACCCCTATTTACTTGACTCAGTCCCAGACCTTTTCTCCAGTCCTGGTGGTGTCTGGTGCAGCCCGGCCCCATGTTGCACTGTTCCTTACCCTGACATGAAGTTTAAATTTCTCTGTGTTATTCCTCCATTTTCTAGCCCCTATCTATGTGCTGGAACACAGTCAAAACTCCCCTTTCCACTAGACAAGGCCTCTTTTGCCTCCTTTACTCCAAACTCTTTCTGTCCTTTCACTTCACATGATGAAGAAACTGTAGAACCTGAGGATTGAAAGTGGTGCCAAGAGTTCACCTCTGCAATAGGCAAGAACAAAATAGAACCTGATCACCAAACTGATGTTTGCTTAATTTGTTCTTGAAAATCTTCATGGATGGGGATTTCTTGGCCTTCCTGGCCAACATCTCCCATCTTTAGCCATCCTCATAGTTGCTAAGTTCCTCCTAATATCTAACCTTTATCTCCTTCTGTGCCAACTGAGCCAGTTGCTTTTATCCTCAATGAGCACAAGGAACAGCCTTATCAATGTCCTCTTGAAAACAGTCTAGGGTATCTGGTGGTCTTCTGTTGCATTTGTCCTCATCTCTCTTCTCTAACGGTGGGGAAATGGGTCCTTCTGGACAATCCCATGGGAAGCTCTGAGCTTCCAGGTGAGGAGGAGGAGAAGAGCAGGAGACAGCACTCCGTTTCTGGGCTGGGGAAGAGCCTCTTAACAGTGGATGCTCTGGAAAAGGTTCCCTTTACACAGGTTGCTGGAGTGAGGACTGGGCAGAGGTTAGGGAGGAGCGAGGATGGAGCAGGAAGCACTGACTGATGGAAGTCTGTGACATGGTAACTAAGGTTAGAGGGAAGATGGAGCTCAGGGCACCTTTGAGGAGAGGTCTTTTTGTAAACCTGTTGTTGCTTTCTGTCACTTTATATGGAATCTTCGGAGTGCTGTGTTAAGAAGAAAAAGGTTAACAGGAAGTGAAAATGTTTTCAGCTCCTCTCCGGAGAGGGGGACCCTTTGCAGGCTGTGTCAGAGAGGTAGCCCCTGCGCAGGGGCCAGGCTGGGGTGCTGCCGGGGCTCTCCGTGCGCGGAGCAGCTCCGGTGTTAGAGCTGAGCGGTCAGTGTTTCCTCCCTCGTTTGCTGGACCGATTTAGATAGGATCATGGAGACTAGACACCACGTAGTAGTTTTTAGAGCCTGTAGAGAGGGAGAATAGCAGGAATGGGTGCTCCGATTTTTCCCTTAGCCATCGTTTCCAGGACAGCGAGTGGAAGCCTGCAATCTCCTGATGTCCTTCAGAGACCTCTCCTTTTTTGCTGTTTTATGCTGAATCCCTATTTACTACGCTATAAGTTCTCTTGATGTTTTGCCTTTATTTTCCATCCTGTGCAGACCTTTCCCCCTTTTTTCCCCTGAGGATCCTCAGTTTTGTGGTAATTGGGGTGATCTCCTCCTCTCTCCTCCCTCACTCTTTTCTTCCAGTTGTCTTGATTTACTTGTCATACTATGCTTTCTCCTGCTCCTTATTCACCCACACCTATGTTTCTCTTTCCCTGCTTGCATGCAGCCTTGTTCCTCTCCTCTATTCTTTCCCACCCTGTTCTTCAGTGCTCTGCACCATGTAGCCTGTTTTCCCATGGCAAATCTTGCTCCATGAGGTTTCTCACATGAAGCAAAGAAATCCTTGGTGCCTTTGCAGCCATTCCCCTCTTCCTGTTGCTGACTCTGTCCCTTCCCCCTGACCTGAGTGGAGTCTAAATAATTAAATTTCTTTAAATAGCTGTTCTCCTGCTGCATGCCTGACTCTTGCCCCAAGCCAGCTCCTGCCAGGCAGTGGGTTTTCTTTGAGGCAGACAGCCCTGGCTGCCTCGTGCGTGGGCTAGCAGGGAGGTTTTGCCATCAGCCTTTCCAGAGGTCAGCATCCCTTCCAAGGCGGGCGGGAGCACCACCGGAAGCCGCTGCCAGAGACTGGCAGTGCCCCCAGGCTGCCTGCGGAGCTGCAGTTAATATCTTCCAGGTTTGCATGTTCAGCATCGTCACGCAAATATTAGAAAAATTATTTGAATTCCAGTACAAGTTTGTTTATCAACTGTCCAAACTAAATGAAAAGCGAAACTACTCGTAGTACTTGACTGCCAAAGCCTTGTGGCTAGAGACAGGTCTCCAAGACACAATCTCTTCTTAAGCCTTATATGATGAGGGAGGAAAAGAGGCGGCTGCTGCCCTGCCCCTCCCCTAACCTCCACTTTTTGGAACCTCCCTCTTGCCATGAATAACTCCAGTGTCTGCCACTGGTGCTGGGCAGAGCTTTGCCAATCATCCTCCTCAGCAGGAAGTGGACATGATTTTGATAGTGTCACTCTACCACACACAAGACGCTGAATAGCAGCAAGAAAACTGAGCAGTTTTGTTAATCTCGCTGGTGTTTGGCAACCTCTCAGCAGCAGCCACAGAGGCACTACAGCTGTCTGTCTGCAGCCCCAGGAATACAATGCTGCATTATTTTATATTCGGCAGATCATCTTTCCAATCATAAGGTCTGGAATGTTTTATATATTTACTTCTCTGTGAGGAAAGCTTCCTACTGTCACTAATCAACAGATTTTTCAAGACCCGCTGTCTTGTGTGTACAGAGGTAAATGAATTTGATATTTACAAAGCACTTTGGGGTCCTAAGGTGGAAATACAAAATATTGCATGTATGTTTTGGAAAAGGCCTCAGAATAAGTTACGTGGTACCGTGTCATTCCCAGTGATGCAAGTCCAACCACATCCTCCATACAAATCCTCCTGCAGGCTCACTTTTTTTTTTCCCCTGGTGTTCACAGATGTTAACTTATATTTGTCCTGTTCTCCCTCCCCCAGTATTATTTTGATGGAGAAAAACAGAATAAAATAATAAGCATGATGCAAAAATGATACAATGAAGCATTTTAACACTGTGTCCTTCAGAGTGCTCTACTTTATCTGTCTTGTAAATAATACACATATAAAATTATAGCAATGCATTGGTAGTAAATGATATTATCCTTTAGTGTGTCCAACACTCAGCTCGTTTCTTTTTTTCTTTCTTGTGTTTAATTAGCATTAATACTGTGCCTAGGTTGGGCAATTATGGAGCATGAAACTGGTGCCAGGTGACTTCAAAACATTAGTCCCCACCTTGTAGTATTTGCCATCCAAATTGGAGAGAGCAGGTGCCAGGAGGCAGCGCAGCAGCAGTGACTTTGTGCAGCATGGCAGGTGGCAGCGGTGGCTTTCTGACAGCCCAGCTATCATCCAGTTTTCTCAGGACATAGGAGGGGAGATGGCCAGGATGCTGCCTCAGCACCGCTGCTTCCACGGGCCGTGCAGCCCTTCCCCGTCACTGCCAGCTGCAGTACCACCTCTGCGCGTCATCATTTATATTTCTCTTCTGCACCAGCCCAGATGCCTCTCGGGGCACCTCCACCCAAAGCAGTGACTTCAGCCCCGTGGAATGATGAGTGGGTTATTCTGGAGAAGCAGCTCAGCCTGGACCGGTGGCTGCGGGAGCTGGGGCTGCTCTGCTGCCACAGCTGGGATGCTGTGTGGCTCAGTTCCCAGGGGTGGGTGCCATGTCTCTGGTGTTGTGTGTTGGTGTGCCTGGGTACAGGGCCAGGAGACAGGACAGTGTCACTGACCCAGCTCAGGAAATGGAGTGGGTGAATAGTGGTTTGGCAGAGCTAACAGGCAGAGGATGAATTTAATTCAGAGTTGCAGCCATGGGCCTTGGGATGAGCCCATGTAGTGAAAGATACTATTGCAAAGTATTGTTAAAGCAAAGGTGTCCTGGTTCCTCTCCAGGAGGGAGGTGAGGTGTATTAGCATCTGGAAAAGCAGTTATGAGAGAAGGGGAAGAAGGGTCAGATGAGGATGGCACTGACCTGAGAGCTGCCAATACCTTGTTCTAGGCAGTGAGAGGCTACAGGGGAGACTCATGCTGGAAGAAATGGAGCCAAAGATGTGTGTGGGGAGCGTTTAGCAGCACAGTGGCACGTGCCTGGGACCCTGTGATACGCTCTTGCAATGAGAGGGGCTCACAGCAACTGTCACCAGAGGTTTTGTGCCCTGCTCTGCTCCCATAGCCACAGATGTAGACGAGTGCCTTGTCTCAGAGTGATGCACAGTGCAGGCAGGAGAGGCTACAACTCTCCTCTGGCTCTAGCTTCACCAGTATTCATTTGCTCCTCGCAGAGCTCCTCCAGCCACGCGGGCCGGGTTGCCAAAGAGCAGAGAGTGCACAGACCTGCTCCAGGAGCCGTCACTATGTGGCTGAACTCGTGTGGCAGCGGAGAGAGGCTGGAGCTTGGCACGACTCCGTCAAGCTGAATGAGCAAGAAACTGCGCCGGGACTTAGGGGTCAGCCTGGCCACCCTCCCCGCTGCGCCGCGGGCAGGGACGGGCGCGGGCTGGGCCCCGCGTACCTGCTGCTGCCGCGCGGGCTCAACCGCGGTGCCCAGCGGCGGCTCTGCCCGGG
>NW_020799121.1:4155168-4169439 GCF_003259725.1 Athene cunicularia | reverse complement strand
GGGCCGGGCCGGGCTGGGACACCCACGGTGGGCGCTGTGCTTGCAGAGGGCTTGCGGGAGTACTTCAGCCAGTTCGGCGAGGTGAAGGAGTGCCTGGTGATGCGGGACCCGCTGACAAAGAGATCCAGGTGAGAGGCCGGGCCCGCGCCTCCCTCGCCCCCGCCGCGGCCCGGCCGCCACTTTAACCAACTTTCTCTCTTCTCTCCGCATCCCCTCTCCTGCCCGGGCTGCGGGGCTCAGGGGCTTCGGGTTTGTCACGTTCATGGACCAGGCTGGCGTCGACAAGGTCCTGGCCCAATCCAGACATGAACTGGACTCCAAGACGGTGAGATGACTTCTCTCATCTCAGGGGTGCATTTGCCAGCGGAGCGGCTGTGCTCGGAGCAGCCGTCGATTGCGGTGTTTGATTTCCAGTTAGAGGCTGTAAACTATCGATTCCCGATAGGGATCGATCGGCCCCTTCTCCGCCCCTCTCTCCGGTGGGTAGCCGAGCTGCTGCCCGAGCGCCGGGCTCGCTGTCGACCCGGGGCCAGCGTCCTGGCGTGGGTCTGTAGATCTGGTGATGGTTTTCCTCCCACCCAGCGGTCCTAAGGCCGCTCCGGGGAGCGACTGTGGCCCTCTCGGAGCTGGGACACCTGAGCGCGTTCGGGGCAGGGATTCACACCGGGAAACGGATGCGGCTGCGTTTGGGGAGAGGGCAGCCGCCCCTTCCCCGCCGTGTGCTGCCGAACGCTGCTCCCTCCCAGGGGTGCTGTTCCCCAGCGCCCAGGCCCCGCTTCCCTGGCCACGGTGGCCTGCACCCTCCCCTCGGTGGAGAGCCTTCGTGCTCTGCACCCCACAGACTCTCCTGTGGTTTCCCCAGGCGAAGTTTTTGTAACGGTCATGGAGGTTCAAGACTTTATTGTCTCTGAGCGTGGCTAGTGCCCACCCATGTGGGCCACCACTGGTCTCTTGGAGTGGCTGCGGCTCCAGCCCTCTCTTTGCAAGCGGGAGCTAACTAGGAACCCCGGCTGGGCCAGCAGAAAGATTTTGGTGGCTCCCTGGGTCTCTGTTATATCGTGCCCAGTCCTGCCTTGCAAATCTGTGGCGCTCAGGAGATGTGCAGGCTGTTTCGGGGGGTGGGGGTGAGGTGTCTGAGTGGGAGGTCCCTTCTCTTTAGTTTTAGTGACTTGCCTTCCACTGAATTCCTTTTCCTTATTGCTGCCCCGGGGTGAAGGTGAGGGTAGGGATGAGGGAGTGGTGGGGGCTGCATGGGGGTGGCACAGTGAGGGGAGATGTTCTGGCTCTGGGCACGGGCTGCCGAGGAGTCCAAACGTGCAACTTTATTTCTTCCAGCGCGTGGCTCGGGCGTCCTAGCTTTTATCTTGGCAGAAGGGAGAGGGCGGGAGAGTGAGACCCCCTTTCTTAGGGTTTACGGCGTGAGTTGCAGCGAGATTTATGTCTGTTCCTGTTTAACTGCCTGGATCGCTCCCTTTGATGTGCACAGGTCCTTCCTCCCCACGGGAGCTCCCGATTAAACCTACCCCAGCCTTCCTGGTCAAGGCTGGGTCCCCAGGACTCCCAGCCCTCCTCCTTTCAGGAGTGATGTAAAGTGAGTTTTGCTCTGGGGGAGGGTTATGATAAAGTCTTCTGAGGCGGGCCCAAGGCTTTCTTTTTTTTCCTCTTTTTTTTTTTTTTTTCCTAGACTGTGTAAACATGGTGTCTGCTCAGCTAGTCCCATCATGAGTCTGTGGGCTGGCATAGACCCCCCTTGGAAAGGCAAGTGATAGGTGTCTGTTGTAGCACTAATCCTGAAAGCGTTTTGGAGCTAGGAGCGAGCCGGAACCCATGATCTCCATTCTTGTCCCCGAAGCGCCGCTGCCGCCTGTGCGAAGCCGCTCTGCAGCTCACCGTGCAGCCCACGAGGGCGGGGAGGGACGGGCAGGGCAGGGGTGGACGGGTGGGCGCTGCGGGAGAACAGAAGGGCCTCGTGGCGCAGGGCGCGTGGGGACCGGCCAGCCATTGAAATTCCCGGCTGCATCTGCTCCGCTCGCCCCGCTGCCGCGGCAGAGAGAATGGGGGCAGTTTCACCAGGGCCCTTCCTTTGTTAGGAACTTTGATCCTCATCCCCCTTCCTTTTTATTTTTTATTTAGTGTGGTTTTCAGCTGGATCGGATGTTTTGGGGTGTTTTGCCTGGTGAGAGGTTGGTCTTGTGGTACTGTATGGAACCTCCGTATGCTTTTTCCCTGCTGAGTTTGAAAGGCTCTGCTGTGAGTCATGGGTTAAATGACACAAACTCATCTGAATCCTAATTTAGGGGTTTATGAAACTTTGCAGGAAAAGGCCCAGTGTCCTGAAAGGACAGCCTTCTCTCGAGGCTCAGTGTCTCCTGGCAAGCAGCACTTGATAGACAGTGTCTGCCCAACTTGTTGCTTCATTGTTTTCTGATTCTTCCTACCCTAATGAGGGCTGTTGGCCCGATTCTCCGGGGAAACCTTGTGCTTTTCAGACTCCTCTTTGTTTACAAGCTACATAGCAGCAGCCTACAGGGTTATTTATGAAAATGCTTGATATGAGAATTGGCTTTGCAGTCTCAAGGTAAAAGATTTGCATGACTTTGTAAAGCTGCAGCTGGCCGCTGCCTTGAGCTGCTTCTTTATGCACTCTGGAAATAGTGGGCTTGGTGGTGCTGGGTCGCCCTGTTGTTTCTTTGTTGCTGTTACCGAGTTTTTGCTGGGTTTGTCTTTTGTGGCAGAGGGAGAGATCTGTGGCGCTTGGGCAGCGCAGACCAACGGAGCAAAGGTAGCTGTGGAGGTGCGATGAATGAACAAATCCAGTCCTGAGGTCTTGTGGGGCCTCCTGACCTCCCCCTGCTTTCGGGCACCGCTACCAGCCAGGTTAATGCAGGAGTTACACGACCTGAGCTATTAAATGGTGCCATAGGTGGCCTGAAGAGTGTTACTGAGGAGCACGGCCGGCCCACTGGTCCACCTTGCGATGTCAGTGGGATTCCTCATCCCCAAAGCCTTGCGGGGTGAAGTAGAAGCAGTTTTGTGCTCAAGTGACTTCCGCTGACTGCAGACTGATCTCGGGGTTTTGGGGTTTTTGGATACAATCTGAGCAGTTATGAATGCTCTTGCTCTTAGCAGATTTCTATCTAGGTTTGAAAAAGGATCCATTACGTCAGTGGGTGACACTGAAACACAACTCCTTCAGGGCTATTTGTTTTAACACCAGAAATGGGGGAATAAGGTACTAGTGCTTTTGCTTTAATTAGAAAGACTCCAGCCACCAAGGAGCAGTCCAGTTTGAGTAACTTGAGTCCAGCACTGAACTCGCTCCTCTCCGCGTGTTCCCAGGGCTGCCCCTGCAGTCGGTTGCCCCGGCCTCCCTCTACCTGCAACAATAGCTGGTTGTGCAGAAGAATTTGTGAAATGACTGCCTGCTCCCTCCAGCCAGGAGGACACGTTATCTCTGCCCAGTTGATCACACTCAGGGTAATGAGAAAATGAGGCTGAGCTTAGCATTGCTGAGTATGAAAGCATCTTCTTGGCAGGAGCTGAATGACACTGGCTGAGAAGTAAAAGACAGTAGATTATTGTTTTTGCTTATTATCTGCCATCAACCTCCTGGTCTCCTGCCGTCCCCTGTCCTCAGAATTCGCTGTGGGTGTCTGCACTAGCCAGGAAGCGGTGGGGGGGGCTGGGAGGGACCGTTCATATGCCCCAGGGAGGCACCGGAGGGTATGCAGGGTATGCTAATCTGCCAGCTCTTGGAGCTTGGGGAGGGAGGTTTATTTTTGAGTTTATTTGTGCTCTTCACTTTTGCCTCTGTTTACTTACGTGCTGAGTTTATTTATGTTGTAGGCTGTGAGTCAGGATGGAGGTGGGGAAGGCAGGGAGAGAAGCTGGTGGAAGGGCGCAGGGAGGCCAAGCTCCGGGGCTGTGTGACAAGTGAAAGGATGCGGGACGGGAGGGCGGCCAGGCTGGGAAGCTGAACAAAGCAGTGAGAGGAGCTGGAGAAACACAGCTTCCTTTTGGGCTGTTTGAGCTGCCAGGCTGATGGGACGACGGTCCGAGCTGCCCTCCCAGTTGCAGCCTGTCCAAGTGCAGGGATGAGCTAGACCTGCCTTTACCACAGGTCTTTGTAAGCTGATTTGTAGGTCTGGATCATCCCCGATGTGATGTAACTTTACAGGAGTTGCTGTAAAAACAGGCTATAAAGAAAGAGGTGGTGGCTGAGGAGAAGAGGAGGCTTCGTGGGCGTTTGGCTTGAAGCTGCATTAGTGTTGTCCCGGCTTTTGTGGTGGTGTGAGGCCAACGCCGGCACGCGCTCATCCGTGCTGAGCCCAGCAGAACGTGCGGCACCTGGATGGCGGCGTGGGGACCGGCAGCTCCGGCCGGCGGCAGGTTTATAGAGAAGCTGAACAGGCACAATGGAGGGCTCAGCCTGCGGAGGGGAGGCATCGCGTCATTGTGTGCAGCGCAGCCGGGGGAGAGGGGCAGCACGCTGCCCTGCGGCCACAGTCTCTGCAGCCTGTGGGGCTTTGGACTCCTCAGTTTAATTCGTGCCGTCCTGTCTGCTCTTTTATTTCTTCACCCTGTGTTTTGTGGGATGAAATGTTTGGGTTTTTGTGCGCTGCCTCTTTTCTGTCCTGTTACTACCTAGGTAAGCTCTATTTGTAGGTAAAGTGGAGGGAGAGAGCAAAAAGGCAAAAGAAACCACTTTTGATGTGAGGCTGGTGATGCAGGGCACCCAGGGGCAGCTGAGTGGGAGGGTGCAGCCGAGCCTGTTAATCCCAGCATGTGATGGGCTCTCGGGTGCGTCTGACCAGTGCTCAGCCGGAGACAGACCACTGCATGCTGGGACTTGTAGTCTCCCTGGATTACACCTTACCGAGAGGGAAAGATGTCTGCAGCCAGCTTCATTTTATGCACCTTGGGTAGATTCTTTGGGTTTTTAGCAAGGTGCCGTGTGGGCAGACACAGCCGTGCGCATGGAGGAAACCCTGTGTTTGTAAATAGGCAGCAAAAGCGTGTTCACCTGTTTTTCCCCCCATCTCTTTCAGATTGACCCGAAGGTAGCATTCCCTCGCCGAGCACAGCCCAAGGTAAGCACTGTGGGCAGTCCTTGCCACCCCAAAGGGTGAAATTCGTGGTGGTGAATCCTGTCTCTCTGTGCGAGGTTGCCAGTGCATGCAACAGAGTCGCGCCCTGGGGTTTGCTTGGGACTCACCTGGAGCGGGAGCTGTGCTGCGCTGCCGTCGGGCTTGCAGCACGGTGTTGGGGGTTTGCTGTCACTGGAGGAACCAGGAGGCCCCTCAGTTGTACTTTAAGATGCACTAGTTAGAGCTGGTGAAATAAATGCTGCCCAGATGAACTTAGTCCTTCCAAGGTTGCATCTTGCGTCTGGAAGTTTCAGGCCTTAGGAGATGGAGAACAGCTCCATGCTGGGATGTGATACAGGTGGAAAGAGGGTTGTGTGTGTGTACAAATGGGTGTACAGCAGGGAGGGGGAGAAGGATTTCACTTTGTGAAATGCCCTTGTGTGCTTCAGCACTGGAAAAGGCAGAAGGAGGTTGATGTTGGACCTTATCTACAAGAGACTCTGGCATCAAAATGCACAGTTGCAGGAACTTTTTCCAGGTGTGCAGCTAGAAACTTTTTAACTTGAGGAGCCAGCAGCAGGCTGGAGAATGCCTTTAGGCTTTGAGTCTCCCTTCAACTTTTCTCTTGGATGGGAGTTTTAAAGTTTAGAGTCTTGATTCCAAGTGCTGCCATGGGAGAAGGAGCTGAGGAGAAGCAGTGTCGAGAAGCAGAGAGGGAGGAAGGACTGGTGCCGGGAGGGAAGTAAGGGGGATCAGGCATGAGGAACAATTGGTGAGCAGGTATCCCAAGTAACTGGAGCCAGGAAGCACATGGTAGGAATTGGGTTAATTCCATTAAGCAGTTTGGTGACAGAAGGTGCTTTAGTGTTAGAACGGGCTGCTCTCCAAGCCAGGGAATTGCTGCGGATTAGCCCTATGCTCCTTGGGGTAATTAGGACCATGTGTTCCTCTGAGAGCAGGGGTGTAGCCAAGCAGCTAAGGGGAGGATGCAGCTGGAGAGCCAGTTCAAAGGATGTTGGTGTGCCTCAGCCTGGCAGCAATGGCCCCTCTCAGGGTAGTTAAGTTTTCTTCCTTGTTGCAGCTGTGTGAGTGACAAGTGACAGAGAGATATTCTCTTTGTCATCTTGCAAAGGCAAAAGAGATTTAACTGGGAGTTGACTGGGCTTCACTTAAAGGAGGCTTATTCCACGCAAGACTGGATGCTTTGTAATTTGTGAGTTAGGAGGGCGAAGCCTGGGAGCCTACCTGCGCTGGCAGGGCTCCCGCCCGTCCTTCTGCTCTGGGAAGCAGAGCCGGCATCTCTGGGGGAGCCGGGAGGAGGCTGGCGGTGCAACGCGGCGGGAAGAGCTGGAGGGGCGGGGGGGGGACAGCCCGGCCCCAGGCCTTCGGGGGAACGGCAGTGGGCTAGCGAGGGGAGAGGCTGGTAACGTGCTGTCCGAGGAGGAGGTGGTGGCTGGGCACTGCGAGCACTGTGAGGTGGTGTGAGGGCAAGAGCACAAATTGGGGTCTGGCATGGGACCAGCCATGTTTGGCCAGAGGGCTTTGAGAAGGTGGAAGCTCAGCTGCAGTGAAGGGGCAGGCACTTCCCGGCAGCAGAGGGGAGTTAGTGGCCTTTTTGAGTCTCATTCTCTGCTTGCTCTGGGTTTATTCGGTGAATTCCTGTCCTTCCCTTTTCCAGATGGTGACCCGAACGAAGAAGATATTTGTGGGTGGTCTGTCTGTGAACACTACTGTGGAGGATGTGAAACAATATTTCGAACAGTTTGGGAAGGTAAGTCTTTTGAGTGGTGTTGGATCAAAGCTGTTGCTTCTGGGGCAAAAAGGAGTTTTCTGAACTTCTGTGGAGGCGGGATTAGAAGCTTGTGAGTCTTTTGCACGGGGTTAAGTAGATTGAAGGTCAGTTACAGACGCTGGGTAGCTGTAATGTCTTTGCAGGGGCTACAGCCAGTGACTCCTGCCCTGCAATGATATGAAACAAAGAGTTTGTGCTTGTTCCTGGAGTTGGTAGGACCTGGGCTAAGGGCAATGGTTTTCCAGTTTTTCCCTATCCAGAGGCCTCCTGTGGCTTGCAGATTTGCAGCTTGTTCAAATGCTGGAGGAAGGTTTATAGACACTTCTAACAGAGTGGCCACAGCATCAAACCTGTGATTCTGTGATTCTTTTTTGACCTGTTTCTAACTCGAAGCCTCGTGATTGATATTTCAGTAATACTTTATTAAAAATAATCCTTTTGGCTGTGAAACTTCTTCTGCTGAGTCTTGGGCAAGTGGTGATGTTAGTTTTGAATGTTTGAAGAAAATTTGGCACTGCAGCTGTCCCTTGTGTTGGTCTGGCTCTTCTGTGCCAGCTGGTGGCTCAGGGAAGGGTGGGCTTCCGTGGGCAGAAGTCACTTGTGCTGTTGTCCGTGAAAGCCATGTGTGCAAGTTGTGAGTTGGGACTGAATTGGAGATTAGAAGGGGACTCAGTCTTGGCCTTTCAGCTGTGTCAGGAGGTTGTGAGCATCCCCAGGAGCAATCTCACTACTTTTAGACTGAAGGATCCCAAGATTTTTCATGGGATTAGGAACTGAAGGGGATCATCGTATCCAAATGCTGATTGCAGTCACCTCTGGGGCAGGGCACTGTGACTGTTTCATGGTTGTTCAGTGGTGGTGTGCATGAGATTACTGTTTGGGGCAGGAAGTGTTGGATTCTGTAGCTATTGGGACCTTCCTGCCCAGCTAGGGGAGCAGAACACAGTTTGGGTGGTAATCTGGCCAGGATGTTGCTGGTAGCATCACGGATGTGGAAGAAAGTACCATGGGAACTGTAGAGTGTGAGGGATGAAGGCTTTGGTATTAATTTTCTTCTGAAAAGTCCAGCAAAAGGGTGACGTTGTGTTAAGGCACATAACTGGTGAAAGGAAGGGCAGTTTTGTAACCATCTTTGCCATATCATTGGAACTTCTGGGCAGAAAATTTGGAACAAGTGTTTGCTCAATATCTTTGTTCAGCTTCTGAAGTCAAGTCTGCATGTCCTGGGATGTTGTCGTGACTGCTAAGTGGGACTCATTTGTATTTCTGTTCAATATGAAGAGAAAGTGGCAACAGTGGTCGGATATCCCCATGTTTGCTTGTTGTTAGCTGTGTGGTTTTATTTTCTATTAGAAATAGCAAATTCTGTGGTGTCCCCAAGAGGTTTTATATGGTGTCACTGAAGGTGTCCCCACTATAGGTGTTGGTGTCTGTGTGTCTGTGTAGTTTAAAGGTTGTTAGTTTGACTTGCATGTGCTTCTCCGCTGCTGATGGATGCGTTTGATAGGGAAACAAAATGTCTTGGGCATAATCCCCTTTTAACCTTAACTGGACCTCTGTTAATTTGAAGAAGCAGCATGTCATGGAGGTTGCCGGTTTACAAGAATTTGCAGTTGCTCTGGTTTGAGAAGTACTTTCCAGTTCTTTCGGGGTGTTACACTGTTACGTTCCTCTTGTTTAATGGTCATGTGCCGAAAGGTGTCCTGACGTCAGGAGACTGGCAAGAACTGGTTGTGTCAGATTGTTTTCTTGGGTCTGGGCAGAAAGAAGAGTTCTGCATAGCTCAGTGCAATTCATTTCTGAAGAACCAGCATCCCGGACAACATCCAGCACTCGAAATCTGCATGAGGCCAGTGCAGCTGGCCTCCTGGCTCTGGGGAGTGTCCATGGGGAGAGGTCAGGGCTGGTCAGATTGACTCTAGTTTTGGGGCAGTTTTCTGACTCATCTGGCCATTTCATCTGAGGAGAGACTCCTCAGAGCTCTTGTATAAAGCATCTCTCCTGGCTTTCCAGGCTAAGCCTCACATTCGCTGGAGGCCAGGAGAACTGATTCCTGAGAAGTGATCTCCGTTTGGTAGCTCTGTGTGGCTGATGTGCAGGATCAGTAGAGAAAGCGTGTTTCAGAGGAAAACCTCCGTGGCCATCAGCTCTGGGGTTCTGAGTTCTGAATGCACTGCTCTGTCATTTGTCGGGCTAAGAAAAGCCTGTTGCCTTCAATTTGAGATGTGACTCATGGAGGACGTGATTTTGGTACACCGGCTCTTTTGGTGTTTGTTTATGATACTCTGGGGCCTTCTCGTTTTCAGAGGTCTCCTAGGATCCCTTCTTTAGAGGCGCTCTTGGCACCTGAATCTGTGGTCTTAATTTCCTTGATTTATGGCATGTAGATGAGAGGAGGTGGAGCTTCAAGTTGTGTTATCCTCATCTTGGAAAGCCTGTCTCAAGAAGTATTTTCTAAGTCATTTGGGCAGAACTACTTCTGGAATTGGACTGGGACTGTAAAGATGCCCTTTTCAAAGCATTTCCTTGGAGGATTTACCCTCTGAGGAAATGGCTTTGTCTAGGTTCCCCCTTCTTCCAAGTGGTCCCACAGTTTTCTAGGATCTGACAGGAGAAAAATCACTCCTCTTTCCCCCTGCCTGACCAGGGAGGCATGGGAGTGCTTAGGATCTAGAAATGAGAGTGGGGAGCACCAAGTCATCCTGTCTTGGTTCCTCGAGATCAAGGTATGAGGTTCCCTGGGGGAGATTTTTAGTCAGGTTTTTTTGAGAATTCAGTGGCAAGCTCAATTTGGATCTCAGCTTCAGGGAGAGATCACCCTCTGCTTTAGAGGACAAGGATATACAGACTGCTGAATGGATTTTGTGTGAAGGTTATCTTCTAGGTAACCCTCAGGCTACAAGCCCAAATGTGTGTTAGATTTGCCATCAAGGCCTTTAAATTACAATAGGTGCTTTTTGAAAAAAACATTTTAGTCCAGACAGAAGGCATGCACATGCTGTGGGAATTATGAGAGGAAGTGCTATGGCTTGCAGTACAGATGAGGTCAAATTAGATTATCATAATGTTCTCTCCAGTCCAAATCCATGAACTGCACTTCATGAGTCTACCAAGGTAGCTAGTGTCGGTGCATCTCAGGTCAGAAGCAATACACCTCGTGTGTCCATTGGCAGTTTGGGCTAAAGATGAAATTCATAAAACAAAATTCCCAAGTCTGATTTTTCCATTTTGTCATTTCTGCTTACTCACCTATTTTTGTTTTGTTCTCTTTCCTTGCTGTGTCTAAAACCTTCTCTCAGCTTTTGTAAAATGGAGGTCGCAAAAGAAAAATGAAAATGTGTGAGGAGGAAATCCATGAGTATTACTTAGGGATAAAGGAAGAAAGGGGGAGGCTGGCACCCCAGTTCTTCATATCAAAATACTTGGTTTTAACAGACATAAAAGGTGAAGCTTCAAAGAGGATCCCGAATACAGTGTGAGTTTCTCTGCTGGGAAGAAGGATGACAATTTTTTTTCTTCCAAATTTGTGAATGAAAAACATGGGCTGCTGTTTTCCTGATGAAGAAAATACAAAGGTTTTTTTCTTAGTACAATGAGAGAGCCTGAAAAGTGCTCTCAAGCTGGCTATGGTTTGTCAGGTGCAGCTGCTAGGGCTTTGAATATAGCGAGATCTCTAGGAAACACTTCTGGCTCCAAAACCCAAATCTCTCTCAGATGCAGGCTAAGGCCATGGACATGCTTTCTAAAGGAGATTATTTTTTTTAACTGTAGGACAAAAGTCCTGGAAAGAATTGCATTCACAGTATGTGTAGCCAAGTATCTTGGCTTAAGTTGGATGGTGTTGGAGATCTTCAGACTGCAAAATGAAGTATTTCAGCAGCCTCTCTAGATTCAGGCTACCACCCTCACTGAAACCTGAAACAGAAAGGGAGGAGGAAAGTATCTTGCACCTAGGCATACCTAGTCCTTTGTCTAGTTCAGCATGTATGAGGATGCCTCAGAGGAGCTTGCGTCCCAGCTTTCTCCTTTTCTACTTCAACCTGTGGGAACATTTTGTTCTGTGTTATTTTTTCCAGGGAAAAGGGATTGTCCATCAGACTAATTTATTTGGACTATTGGGTCTCTGATCTTGTAAGCAAGGTTATTTGTTTCAAATCATAACTGAAAAAAACTCAGATCATCTTTCTTTTTCAGGGGTTGGTCTGATGAGGTTTGCAGTAGAAAAAGATAGGAGGCTTAGAACAAATAAGGTCTTTTTGTCATGAAGCTTATCTAAACTGTGAAATCTCTGCCCCAGGAGTTGTTGGTGAAATTTGCATAGGCTCCAAAATGATTGGACAGATTCATGGAAGGTCTTTTAAATACACAGACACCCCTTTGAGTTCAGGAAATCTCCAAATCACAAATGGCTTGGAAGATGAGGGGGTATTCTGGGGTCTATTGTAATATCCTTGCCTTGTCATTATGTTCTTCCAAAGGTGTCTGTTGTTGGTTGGTATCTTGGGAGGTCTTGGGCAAGGAGGACCTCTGCTCTAATCTTTTGTTTGCCATTAGGAAAAAAGTTGATCCTTTCAGAAACTAGAAATGCAGAGGTTCTGGGAGGAATGGTGGCCAATTAAGGTGTTTGAACTCATGGTTTTCTTGTGTGCTTTTACATTTCGTGAAGCAGAAGTGCAAGAAATGTATTCACAATGACGTCTTTGCATGACTCACTAATCAGCTGTGGCTCCAAGGGTGCTTGAAAAGTGCTTAAAAACAGTCTGCGTCTCTCCCTGGGCCTGTAGGTGATCTGCGTATGTGGATGAGTCGGTCACGAAAGCTCAGCCTCTCTGTGAGGCAGATCATGCCCAGAGAGAGATCTGCTCTCTAAAAATATCCTGGAAGCAAAGAAAAAAGATCTGCTGAGGTCTGAGGACGATTCTGACCTTTAGGCTGCCATCTAATACTCAGTCCAAATTCTGGACTGTTTGCTTGAGACAGGTTCTGAGATCTCACTTGGGCAATGACTCTAGTACTGTCCTGACCAGGAGAAAGCCACTGTCTGAGGCACTGGGTTTGATGAGGGGTTTTGTGTCTGTCACAAATGCATATTCAT
Source organism: Athene cunicularia (assembly GCF_003259725.1). Classification (NCBI taxonomy): domain Eukaryota; kingdom Metazoa; phylum Chordata; class Aves; order Strigiformes; family Strigidae; genus Athene; species Athene cunicularia. Next base: position 4,157,465 of record NW_020799121.1, on the reverse strand, counting down.
GTACACCTGCCAGGAAAACGGTGTGGTTGACATGGGTATATGAAATGAGTTTTCCCTGCTGACTAACTGGAGAACCCTTAGATACTGATGGAGGAAGACTTGTTCCTGTGCTTGCAGTGGGCATGATTTCCCTCACTTTGGATAGGGAGAATGTTAATTAATTAATCCTTAATCTGCCACGCTCTGGAAATTTCAGGGATCAAAGCTACTTGTCAACCTGCTGTGGATTTCCAAACTGGATTTTGGATTTTCTTCCACAGATCAGAAGGCAATTTATGCAAATTCTCACACATAACATGGTTGCAACGAACAGATGGGGAGGGGAGGAGAAGGGGAATCTGATCACCTCTCTTGCGGCAGTAGGCAGTTTGGCTTGTGGTAACAATGCTTCTGGAACAAAGGGTTCTCTGTGCTCCGCATCTGGTAGGCAGATAGCCAAAAATGCTGTAGCAGTAATGGTCATTCAGGTCTTCAGTGGTTCATTTGATATTTGCCAGGTGCCCGCGGCACAGCGCACGAGTGGGCAGGAACACCTGGACAGGCTGTCCCGCTCACCTGCGGCACGGAGCGGGCTCTGTCCCTTGGCTGAGTCTCATTCCCAGAGTTTTGAGAATGGCTTTGCAGAGTGGGGTAAGAAGGGTCCTCCCAGCGCCGTGCAGGCACAGCACTCCTGCTCACTGAGTCAGGCTCTGGGTTGGTGCATCCTCCCCAGAATCGGCCGGTCTCATTTGAGCAGCGGGGAGAACCTTGCAGGATTGCTGGTGTGCCCTCTCTTGACAGGGTGGCCGAGTGGTTTCTAGATTGTTTGGTTTATATTTCCCATGCTGGAGCTGTCTCGGGCAGCTGTTATTCTTCTGCCTGATTTTGCTACAACTATGTTGCCATGGTTCCTTCTAGGACTAGCTGAACCATCTTTAAGTGCTGTTTAGGTGAAAGATGCCGGTTTCTGCAAAACTTTTGCTTGAATATTTACAACTGTCTTCAAGATCTGCCCATGTGGAAGTGCATCCAACATTTCTCATCAAACTTGTGTTGGAAATTTCATTTATTTATTCATCTGTGTGAGGCTGCGATTGGCTTTTGCAGACACCTATGACTGTCCCAGGAAGATTAAAAGATACTAGAGTGAGACAAAACCATTGAAAAAAAGCAGGTCTTTTGGCCAAGGCCAGGTGGATTGTACTGCCTTCCATTTTGGTATGAAATTCCTTAAAACTGTACCTGAATATTCTGGCAGGTTGAGGGCTGCTATGGTGGAGAGTCTCTTTCTGAAACCTGTGACTGTGACTTCCCCTCCCTGTCACCACCACACCGCTCTCATCCAATCCAGGTGCTGGTTTGAGAAGGGTCTGTTATTTCCTCTCAGGATGGTGCTGCTTGCTGCCTTCTTGCAGGAGGTCTCGGCAGTGGCAGATCCATGGGGGATTAGAACAGCTTCCTCCCCAGGGACAAACCTTTCTTCACTTTCTGACTGTGTTGCCTTCACTGAGCCAAAGCCTTTACCTTTCTTCCATTCCCATTTGCTTTTCCAAAGCTAGAGAGGGCCCCTGGAAACAGAACTCAAAGAGATGGTGTTAGACAGCTTGGGTGTAAGGCTCAGGGCTGTGGGACTTACCCCTGAACTACCAAGTACATGCCAGAGAAGTAGTCTCCTGTGTAGGGTTCCTTGGGACGGATACACCTACAGAGCAAGAGTCATTGCTCGTGGGACCCCCTCTTTTTAACCTGATGTTTTTGGCTAAACGTGGGGAGAGACATCATTCCTCAGAATTAATAAACCTTGAACTTCTAACCTCAGATGTTGGGTAACTGCAGCTTGGACCAGCAAGTTAAAAAGTTCCCTGGGAGAAAGCCTTGACCACTAAGCTAAACAGTTTTCTAGTAAAGTGATCTGCTTCTTTGACGATGTTTAAAGAGTTGAAACAAATATTTATTTAAGGGGGGGAGAGAGAATGAGGAGAAAGACAATTCACACAGCAAAAAGGCCTTTGTTAAACTACAGTTATGACCATAGTTTATTTCTACACCCTATTAAAAATGGACTTAGGGTTTTCTGAAGCTCTTTAAGTGCTGTTTTCCACACCCCTCTACAGCCAGAGACTGGGTAGTTGACCTGTTCTGTCTCTGCCAACCGTGGGGACTGGCTGGGGATGGCAGCTCCGTTCCTGCCCTGCCGGAGGGCCTGGACCCCCGCCCCGCCACCCCCGTGCCCCGGCCGTGGCACCGCCGCCGCCTCGGGGGCTGAGGCAAGATGGCGCCCGGCTGTCCCGCGGGGGTCGCCCCGGACCCTTCCCCCG
>NW_020799121.1:4143250-4155118 GCF_003259725.1 Athene cunicularia | reverse complement strand
GGGAGGGCCGGGCGGTGTCGGTTCGCCGCCACAGTAACTGCCCGCTGGGGGCTGCCGCTCGTGCCTGGCTGTGGCAGCGGAGTCGGTGCGGGCCCGGCGTGCCCTCACGCTGGGGCCCGGGGCTGCCGGGGTCTGGCCTTCGGTGGGAGCCGGCCATGGTGCCTCCGTCCCCCCAGCGGCCAGTGCTTCGTGCCGGGGGCTGCCCGCGGGTGTGGGTAGTGCCTCGCCTCAGGGAGCCCGGTGACCTGAGGCAGCTGGTCCCCATCCCCTCACCTGGCTGCAGGGCTGATGGCAAGAGCTAGAGGGGATCTGGGGGGCAGCCGGAGTGAGGCCTGACCCTGCGGGCAGGGTGCTGGAAATGGCTGCTCCCTGTACACAGGTGAGGCCTTTCTCCCAGCTCTGCGGTGCCCTCCAGTCTGCAGCCTGTCCACTGGCCTTTGTAGGCTCCAGCCCTACCTTTGCATCCCTGCCCGGTTGCAGGGCCCTGCTTTACCTCACGGCACTGGCTGTGTGCCGAGACCTCCCAGCCTCATCTCACGCGTCACCTTGGAAGGAGATCGAGAAGATGCTCATGTATAGGTTTTGTTGGCAATAAAAACCATCAGTTCTGGCCATATTCAGAGTTGAGGCCCTAGAGTTGAGTGGGGTGAGACTATTTCACGTATTATGTGTATATACACGTAAATCTCTTAAGATTTAGTTCATGGCAGGAAATGGCTTTCAAATAGCATATGTGTGTATTGTAAATATTTTTTTGTAAGCAGAGTACATTTTGGGGTGCTGGGTAGACACCTGATCTCCAAACACCAGCAGAAACTTAGAAAAAAGCTCTGATGGAGGAAGGCTGTAGCTCTCTTCTCAGCGTATGGACTGTGGTTTGGGTTGAAGCAGTTGCACATCTCCCAGCTCGAGAGTGTTCAAGCACTGCGGGAGTGCCCAGCCATCGCTGTGAGGTGTTTTGTGTGTGGATGCGTGCTGGGCTCTGCCACTTGCAGCTGCTCCCACTTTCCAGGCTCTCTGAAGAAGAGGTGGTTGCTGGGGCTGGTTGGACAGAGTAAATCAGCAGTTGGGTTGTGCTTGTCGCTGCTGGGTTTTTCTTACTTGTGTCCATCTCTTATCATGATGGGTTTGTGGGTTCTAGCTACCTGAGTTGAAGTCTTCAGGAGTGGCACTGCCGTGGAGTGATGTTGACAAAGTTTTCTCCCACAGTTTACTGGGGAGGAAGACAGCTATGTGCTCAGTCTTTCTGTGAACTGGATGGTGAAATGGATCTAGCTTAAAAAATGAACAAAATCATGCAGTAAAACCTCTTGAAATATTTTTAAGCCATGCAGGTTTCCCCCCAGCACGTCACAGTTGTGCTGGCACTGTGAAGGGAAATGGCACAGGGGCAGGAGTGAGGGGTGATGGGGAATTGGGAGCGTGGTGAGCTGCTGTCAGCCCCCAGCTCCCTGGCTGTGTCTTGGGAAGCTGCTGGGTTGCTTCAGGTCTGTGTGAGGTTGTACATCCCCAGTGGCTCCAGCTGGATGCCCGGCACGTTTCTCAGGTGTTTGTTGACTTGGCTGAGAGAGGCTGAGACGTGACAGGAAGAGTGCGAGGTGAGCAGGAGCCAAGTTGTCTGTTGTCAGCTGGCTCTTGTGGGGTGGATGTGTTGGATGAGCCCAATGGCATCAGAGATGATCTCTGTCTACTCATGATGGCACTGGAAATGTTAGCAAGGGCTCCTTCCATCCTTGTGGCACTGAGGTGGATCCGGGTATCCCATGTTGTCTGGGGGGGCTGAGGCTAGGAGTCTTCTCCTTTCCCTGACTTGGGGCTGTGGGCTCTCCACAAGCAAAGCCAGTGCCTGCCTGCGCCAGGGTACGGGCAGCGCTCTGCCCTCACTGGTGGGGTGTTCTGGAGAAGGCAGCAAAGCAGATGCTTCCCAGGGATGAGGCAAGGGAGTAATCCTCTGCGGAGTTGGGGGCACACGGGTCTCATTGCTCGGGGAGCGGCTGTCTCACATGGAGGAGGAGGAGGAGGAGGAGGGCTGGGGCAGCTGCTGGTCAGAGACTGCTGCCTCCTCCCCTGAGCACTTGCACGTCCAGTTTCATAATCGGATTAAAGCAGTGGTATTAGAGAGGAGGGATGGGTCAGTGGGACAGGTTTACACTGGAGCTTACACGGAGGGGATTGAAGTGTATTTTTTAACCCTGCTCGGCCTGACCTGCGGAGTGGTGCAGATGCGTCTCTGCAAGGCAACACCCAGCGGGAAGGTGGGGGGAAAAGTGGCACCAGGCGGTGATGTGCTCGCCAGGGAGGAGAGCAGCCCCAGGCCGGCTGGGGGATGGGATCCGGCCGCCCCTCCCCCCGGGAAGGCAGCCCTGCTCAGGCCTTGCAGTAAATTTGCTCTAATTACAGCCTCCAGCAGTGGGAAACCTCACTTAGAGGAAAGGCTCCTCTGGGGTGGGGGTGGGGGCGCTTCCCAGCTTTCCCAGGCAGGCTCTGTTGTCTGAGGCCTCCGCTTCCCCTGTCGCTGGGAGGCCCCTTATTCCTCTCCCCTCTCCAGCTTTGCTTCTCTCCCCCCGTTAATTCTCCTCTCCTTTGAGGCCGGGATTTGGGAACAATGCCTTCCCTGCTCCTTGCCCCCCGGCTGGAGCCGCAGGCAAACAATTGGGGTCGCTTGCTGCCAGGGGCCGGGCCGAGGGGGCTCAGCTCAGCAGCACCTGCCCCGGGCTGGTGGGGAGGCCGTGCTGGTTTGTGGCTTGGGGAAGTGCCCGGTGTGGTAGTCGATGTGTGTGTGTGTGTGTTTGCACACACCCTTTTTCCTTCTTGGAGAGAGGTTTGGGGAGGCCCGGGAAGCTCTGCGCAAATGTGTCAGAGGATGCTCCTGGCAACAGCAATAATCTGATCAGAGCCCTTCTCTTTGCAGGTGGACGATGCGATGCTGATGTTCGACAAGACAACCAACCGACACCGAGGTGAGAGCGGTTTTATGGCTGTAGGAGAGGGAACTGCTGAGGGTTTGCCTCCTGCCTTGCCTAGGGAGGGGTTAGTATCCCAGCAGCAGGGGATGTGGGGTCGCAGCTGCTCTTTATCTTGCCTCCAGTCGCCCAGTCCTTTTGCATCTGCATCCTTTACCAGCGTCCCTTGCAGCACAGAGAGCTTTTGTCCAGTGTGTTTCCTGTGCTGTAAACTCGCCGAATTGCAGATATGTGAGAGGAGACGGCCCCCTCCCCTGCCCGCTTACCTCTGTGGCTCCAGCCCGCAGTGTGTGTCTTACCTTGTCCCGAGTAATCTGAGCTCCGGGAAAGCTGACACGAGAGCCTGAAGAGTGCCTGCTTCTCGCCCCTTCCTCGGCCCAGAGCCCGCTTGTGCTCCCAGGTCACCTTTTCTTGCCGGAGTTTTGCTGGCGGAGTCTGGTTACAGGATGGGAACAAGGCTGTAATATTTGTGCTATCTGGACCCAGCCCACCCATGGGCGTCCCTGCCTCCCGCTTTCCAGGCAAGTCTTCAGCCTGACTACCTGGTGGTGTGGCAGGGCTGGACACTAGTGTTGCACCAGCTTGGAGATTTGCTGGCAACAATTTAAACTGCAAACCTAGCTTGCGTCTTCCAAATCAGGGCCAGTAACACCCCTGTGCTGGGCCACTCTCAGGTCTGTTTGAAGCAGTTCCAAGCACCTCTGCCCCTGGATCAGCAAGGGAACGCTCCCTTCTGCTCTTGTTACACTGTGTACCCTTCAGGTTTTTGCTTTTTTTCTGAAGCCATTAAATCTACTCTGATTGCCTGGCCTCCGATGTTGTTCCAACTTCATCTTAAAAGGGAAGAAGTGTTAACCCCTGTTCCTCCGTGGGTGCCTCCCAGTCACTAGTCCAATTAGAGTTGTCAGGTGTTTTGGAGGGAGCAGGGAGAGCTGCCAGCCACGGTGTTGGCAGTGAGGGGCTCTGCCCAGGGCACAGCAGGCCTGGTGGGGGTCTGCTGGGGCTTAGGACTGGTTTTGGCATCGGGGTTTTCTTCTTGAACTCCTGAGCCCCAGCTGCTTGTGGGTGTTGAGGTGAATGGCGGGTAACTACCTGGGCACAGACAGATGGAGGAGATTATGGAGAGACTTTTCTGGCAGTATGGAGAAAAAGTGGGGTTCTGGGCAGTGGATCCCTGTCTGGTTTTAAAAGTTATTTTAAAGCACCATGGAATGGGACAGTTCTGGAAAAGTGGAAAGCTCTGCTTAGTCCCAGCTTGCTTGTAAGGCAAGCTTAAATACACCCTCCCACCTGCCTCAGTTTTCCGGAAGCGGCTGCAGTCAGCTGAGAGGAGTTTAGTCTGCCCACCCGAGCTGGTGTTTGCCAAAACTGTCAGCAAAGGGGAGGTGTGAGCGTGGGCCAGGGGCCAAGAACACACTGTCCTGTCTTACCCCAGATACTAACCTTACTTTGGTGAAACTTTGCAAATTGCTTTGCTTGTGTATATCTGTCTCACTCTGTACAACTGCACTGCTGATATTTGCCTGCTTACGCCAGGCTTTGTGACCAGTGACTGAAGAGGAAACATGCAGGGTGTTATTGCTGGTGGGGAGTGTTTAGCCAGGATGGCGATGTCCTGGCAAGCAGCTGTTCATTTCTCTACCGACTCTCTTTGTGTGAGCGTCTGTCGGGATCCTCCCCAGCATTATCAGCCATGTGGTTTGCCTTGCAAATAGCAAAGTTTAAGAAAAAAATACTTGGTTTTGAGTGCAGGTGGGTTCAGAGAAGGTAGGAAACACAGAAAGAGGAGGAAAGGGGAATCTGTAAGGGGATGATCCTGTCCTTGTGCATAAAAGCAGGATTTGCTGGAGAGGGAAGATGAGTGACAGCTGTTTTAGAAAGGGTTGATTGTACTGTCCTTCTCTTCTGCGAATAAAAGGATGTGGGTAGCAGGTGCAAACTGCACAGAGCTCTGACCTGATCAGGGAGTTTTGCCTTTTCTTCAGGGTTTGGGTTTGTCACATTTGAAAGTGAAGACATTGTGGAAAAAGTGTGTGAAATCCACTTCCATGAGATCAACAACAAAATGGTGAGTGTCTGGGAGAGAACTCTGGGGAGAAGGGGCAGAGGTATGGGATGGAGTGGGGCAGGGTGTAGGCACTTGGGTCCTGACGCACTTTCTCTCCAGTTGGAATTGGATTCTTTTATTGGATTGTGTATTTTCCTCAAATCATAGCAGCCTGGGAAAGGAACTCACAGTGTGGAGGTGAACCAGCACAATACAGAGTTTTCAAGAAGAGCTAACTGTAATGAGGAATTGTGCAGTACTTGGAGGTTTTGAAGTTACATGAAACCTCTTGGTGGCCTAGGAGAGGGGGCAGGTTTTACCTTTATTCAGAAATGAGGAAAATAATGCTTTGAGGCCCTGGTGCAGGGCCAGGCAGAGCATCAAGGGCAGCACCAGGAGGAGACAGCAGTGTTTGAGCTCCCCGTTGCCTGTGGTGGCTGCAGAGTGAGGGGGAAGGCTGGCAGCCTGTGGACCAGGGGCAGGGTGCTAGGGAAGGGCAGCGGGACGGGCTGCTGGCGGGGGCCAGGGATGGGGGGTGCCGTCACGGCGAGCAGCCTTGCCTGGCCTGCGGCCCCGCCGCTGCCTCTGCACCGTGGCAGCGCCCCGTGCCTGTGGCCGCCGAGCCTGATCCCTACTTTCTCGTGGCAGGTGGAGTGTAAAAAAGCTCAGCCGAAGGAGGTGATGTCCCCAACGGGCTCGGCACGAGGGCGGTCCCGAGTCATGCCTTACGGGATGGATGCCTTCATGCTCGGGATCGGCATGCTGGGTAAGCCCAAGGACACTTCCCCTCCCCAGCTCCCGGTCGTGCCAGGCAGCAGCTTAGAGGTTTTATTCCAAGAGCGAGCAGGGCGGCCAAGGGCAGTTCTCCCTGGTGCAAGGCTGGGGACGCTGGGGTGGCGCCGGGACCTGTTTGCGATCACAATTTGCCCTCTGGTGGCACCTGGAAAAACTGCAAACTTGTCACTGCTGCCCTGCGACAGCCGGAGCTGGCCGGGCACAGCCATGTGCTGGGCAGCTCTGGCCCTCTGCAACTCCATTAACGGTCCCACAGTGCCATAGCATATAGGCTGTAATTCTTGAATGCCTCTTGTGGAATAGGCTGTAACTACATAGCTGAACCGAGCTGGAGTAATCTGTGCCCAGGTACCTTCCTCCCAGGCTTCACAGGTTTTCTGATTAATTAGTTGATTAAAGAACCCCCGTGCTTCCACTTGTAACAGTGGTCCATATAAACGTCCTCACTACCATTTAAAGACTATAAAAATGCCCCTGAAGTTCTAATTAAGCTTTGTCTCACTTTGTTCCCTCCCTCTCAGGGACAGCAAGTATTTGGTATTGCAAGGAAAACTATACACTTACTGTGGGACTGTCTTGTAAGGAGTAATAGGTGACAAGCAGGCTGTGTTTCATGTCTATCAGTGATTTTAAGGGAAACGTGTTCAGATAAAAGATTTTTAAAAAAGAAAGTCCTTTGTAGCCTCCCCTTCCAGGTCTGCAAACCCTCATGACTGGATCTGCGAGTTGAGCATGATCCTTCCAGCGCGAGTGCTGTTCCTGGCTTCTCTCCCTCCCCGTGTTCATTCTAGTCAGGCTCGAGCTGACCCAAGAGCACATTGTTTGCTCAGGATCATTGCTGGTGTTGCTGGGCAGGGTGTACTCAGCCTGGCTCTCCTTGCTAAGCCTGCCGAGTAGCAGTTAGTCACTGAACAAAACGCCAAAAAGGGCATTTTTTTCCCCAATGTTTTCACTTGACTTATTGAAGGAAAATAAATCTCCAGCCTGTGGGTTTGGGTTTTGCCTTTTCTAAGCCATCTGAATTTTAAAGCAGCGAGGCTCAAGCTGAGTCACTGGGAAATCCATGTACTCATGTCTTGGGAGATCTCAAATCAAATATTCATCTCTGAGTCAATGCCCTGCGTTCTCACAGGCCTGTTCTGTATAGGTGGTCAGCTTCCTGGGGAACAGCAGGAATTGTCCTCCCACCCGGCGCCAGGAAGAAGCGCTGTGCTCTGCCTGCATTCGCCAGCACTTCCAGTGCAGAAGTGACACGGAGCTATTCAGTCGTTCAAATGCCCTCACCTCCCTGATCTCCTCCTATTTGTAAATCCAGCTGATGCATCAGAAAGCCTTAGTCTGCAGAGCCATGAGCTTCTGAGAAGGAAACCTCCGTGTCCTTAACGTGTTTGGAGTGAGGGGAAAAATTAAAATGGGCCTGCTAAAACCCTTCTGCAGACGCACATGTGTTGTGCACTCTGCGCAGCGATTTCCTGGGGTTTATGCTATTAGCCCTATTCATGCTTTCCAACACTAATGCTCACACTGCTCATGAGCAGCCAGGCACTGAGGACGTGGACCCTGCGAGCTTGCAGTAACAGAGCCCTTTTCTCTTCCTGCAGGTTATCCAGGCTTCCAAGCTGCCACCTATGCAAGTCGAAGTTACACTGGCATTGCACCTGGCTACACTTACCAGTTCCCTGGTGAGTGGTGCTCCCTGCTGTTTTTTTTGGCCTGCGTCAAGGTGACGGGAGTCCCTGGCATGATCTGTGACCCAGGCTCTGCCCCTTTCCCCTGTTTGGTCTTTCTGTAAATTGGAGACGGATGTGGAAGGGGGAGGGGAGAAGCCCTGGAATAGGTGGGAATAGCCTGTCCTTCATTAGGATTATCCTCACACTCCGGTGGCAGGAAAAGCCCAAGGCTGCTCTGATGCCCTTTATGTTAGCCTCCTCTGTAGGGCTGCTGCTGTGACACAGAAGGGCCCCTGCAGCTCTGCCTGTCTCGCTGCCTTTGTCTGTGTCTGTCTCTCTTTACCAGAGTTGCCACTGCTCTGAAAGTAGCACAGAATTTTAAAACGTGGCTTTCCATGAGCCAGGGAACTCCTAGGCACCTGAAACGCAGGCGCCTGTAATGCTACAGTTGTGTTCTGAAAGTGCCTGGACCACTCACAGTCTCAGAAAGCATCTGCTGAGCCACTGGGCTGCAGATCCCCCACAAACTGGGTGGTTTCAAGCTCCCAACCCCGCCATGTGCTCAGAACATGGATTCTGCGATCAATGGCTGGAACCTGCTGTGCTGCAGCTGCTCAGAGCTTTCTGGGGCCTCCTCTCCCTCCCATTCTCTGTGAGGCAGGGGAATGAGGCAGAGCACACTCAGGGAACAGATTGTCTTGCTATTTTCTAGAGAAGTGGCAACTCTGAGCATCCCTTCCTTACTCCATCCCTCCGTGTGATGGTTTATATATGAAGCCTTGATGTTAGGGCCTGGGAATGGGAAGTTTCCTCTTCGCCTGAGGTGAGACCAGGCAGACTGTGGCTGAAAGTTGCTGTTGCCTCCTAGCTGTCTGGAAGCTCTCTGTGAATCCAATTTATGGCTCTCAGTCATAGAGGCTTCGAGTGCCTCATTGTAAACCATCCCAGATGAATGTGGCACATCCTGAGCACACACTGGCACGGCAGCTCAGAGGTCAGATTGGACGGGTCGCAGAGCCATGCTCCAGGGCAGACCTGAGGCTGCACAATGAAGCTTGCACTTGCCCTGCCTTGGCCAGATTTATTCTAAGGATAAATGGATCCTCTCAGTCTCCAGGGCAGGAGTCCAGCACCTTTCAGCACCTCTTATAAATTACTTAAAAGAAGACACTGGTCTGGTCGCAGTCTGGCTGCAGGCTGCTCCCCCAGCAGACCCCGGCTGCCGTCTCTCTGCGGGGTCTCCCTCGGGGTGTTTGACGAGTTCCTAAGCTGTCTTGCATTTCGTTTTTAGAGTTCCGTGTAGAGCGGACCCCTCTCCCGAGTGCCCCCGTCCTCCCTGAGCTCACAGGTCAGTCCCGCTCATTTCCTACACTCACAAGCTGGAAGGGGAGAAGGGGGCTTTGGGCTGTTCCAGTGGTGTTGCTGCTCCACAGCCTGGCGCAGTTAGACTGGAAATGTTCCTTATTTCCTCTTTGATCTGTACGAGCTCCATCCAGAGCTGGGGCTGGAAAGATGATGGGGCAATGCAGGTCATACCAGATGAAGGCATGTAATCCTTAGAAGGTGTTTCCTGCTGCTTGCCTTGTTTTTAGCAACTCGTCCCAGGCTGGGTGTAAACCAGATATGGAAAACTGCAGAGAGCAGGGTAACTTCTCAAAGGTCTACAAATGACCTTAACCCGAGCTGCTGCAAGGATGAGATTTGGAGTGCTGGGAGTAGAGGGTGTGGGGGCACTCCTGGTTACTCTAATCCTGCTTCCCTGTGCAGGAGGGGCCACAGGGAATGCTCTCTCTGCTCTGGGTGCTGCAGCTCCCCAGCTACTCCCACACAGACTTCCCAGGCAGAAGTGAGTGTGGTGGGACTCTACAAAGTCCTGCAGTGCTCGTAGGGAACTGTGGAATGAAACAGGGGCAGAGGACACTTCTCCAGAGACTAGTCTTGGCCCAGTGTCCTCACAGTGCAAATATCCTCTGGATCCTCAGTCCCTGGGTTGCGTGTGGTGTGTTCTCTCTAGGTGGTGCTCCTTCTGTCTACTCTCCCTTCCATGGCCACATTTTCCCCAGCTCTGTCCTGTCCGTGGTTTTTGTCATAGAAAAGCAGCTTTGTGTAGCATCCTGCTCCTCATGTACCATCTCATTTCTGTGGCATTCCTCCTCTCCGGCGCTTCCTTGCCTCCACCTGTTTCAGGGTTTGACTGTCTCTGCAGTGGGGGTGTGGAAAAGCTTCCTGAGAAGCTCTCCTGGAATTATCAGTACCAACAGTCTTAAAAGGGAGTTTCTGTGGCACAGAACTGTTATCAATCCTCAGGGAGTCTCTGTTCCTGAGGTTGGCAGCCACCAATGCAGAAATTGCCCTGAGGAGTGTAGGGGAGACCAAGTCCTAGGTCCTTCTTAATAAAACCCTTCCCTGACACCACACATGCAACTGCATAAGCACCTGACCCCCCACCTCTGAGCCTTTTGGTTGCCAAGCAAAGGAGATGGGGGTCCAGTTGTTTATTTACATATGTGTTTTTCAGCAAAAACGCCTAAAATTTCTAGAGGAATGTTGATGACTTGGCAAAGTGCTTTTCCCTCCAAGGTCCACCCCTGGCTGCACTGTGCCTTTTCCTGGCAGAGGTGAATCACCCAGGGCCTGGCTGTCACCGGCGGCTGGGGTGCACCAGGGCTCTGTACAACAAGAGTTACTAATGCTGCTGTCCTGGCTGGGTGCCATGTTAGCTTACAGTCCTGAGTGTCTCACTGAAGTACCAGCTGGGGATCGTGGCATTCTTCCCTTCCCGTTACGCTTACCTACTGTTAAAGAGTCACTGTGCAGCCTCTTGGCTAGGCCAAGAGCTGTGATTCCCATGTATAGGCTGGAGTTGGTCCCGTGAAGGGCAGGGCCCCCTTCGCTCCTACAAAGGCCGGGCGAGCTGTGCAGTGCTCGAGGGCCCTTGTGCCTTCAAGTGGATGCGTGCGTGTAAATGGGCTGCGCTTTATGGGCTTGGCAAGTGGAGCTGAGATGAGGGGATGGCACAAGCAGGGATGATTGCTCCAGCACGTGGGGAGCGAACATGCAGGTGCTTTGTCATCAACAGCAGAAACCTGGTGTCTCAGTAGATAGACTGCAGAGGCAAGAAGGGTTTTTCCTAGAAAAAGAACTGAAGTCTTTTTGAGAAGACCTGATCTCCTTCCTCAGTAAAACTGCGTTTATTCAGCTGTGTGTTAGGGACTTGAAGCGATGGTGGGGCAGGAAGGGGACTGCCAGCAGCCTTTCCTCCCCGGAACAGCATCTCTGGGGGAGATGAGAAGCAGCAACACGCTCATGTTGGCCCAGGGCCTGTAATGAGCGGCTAACCCAGATATAAGCCTCATATGACGTTTGCTTGAAACAGCCTGGTGCCTGCTACTAAATATTCCCTTATAAGCTAGCCTGGGTTTCAGCCTTGACGCGATTGATTTGTTCTGACCTCTTTTTATGGTGCTCTAAACAGAATCACAGCGAATTTCACATTCAAGCATGAAATGCTGACCTAGTCATTTTAAGGGCAAAGAGAAACATACTGGCTAGATGCCTCCTGCCCTGAGGGCTGGATGCCTGTGGCAGTGGAGTTGGGAATTAGAACTGCTACATATAAATTAAGACTTACTGTTTTAATTAAGCCATTTCTAGTTCCTGCTCCCTAGGTATATGTTTCCTGCCCTTCTACAATGAACAGCAAGGGTTTGAGCAGTCTAGGAGCAAAACTCGGAGTGGGGAGGATGGTGTGTCTTGAGCAGAGTAAACAGGGAGAAAAGGCTATTAAACCGTTATTCAGGAATACTACCAAGGGGCAGAGAGGAGGGGCTGAGCCTCAGGATGCTGAGCTATCAGCTGCTGTCCCCGAGCTGCTGCGTTTCTCCACATTTACAGCCAAAATCTGGATCTGTAGCTTCAGATTAACCACATCTTGCAAGCTAAGTAGCGACAGGGTACATCTGAAATTGCTTACTTCTGGTTCAGCTCTTACACGCTGTGCTCTTAGCTGCTCCAGGCTGTGGGTTTAGCAGAGCATGGCTAGTGAGTGCCCCCGGCCATTTGCTGTGCAAAAGGATACTGATAAATGCAGGACCATGCACTTCGCTATTGTCATCCGTTGATGTCCTGTGTGATGCACTAAGCCAGTATGTCTGTGTGGGCCTGGTATTTTGCAGCAGGAGTTGAAGGGTCCTGTTGAGGAGTTTCCTGTGTGGCCACAGTGCCCCTGAGATGCCTGTCCCTTCTTTTCCAGCAATCCCCCTCACTGCGTATGGACCAATGGCGGCAGCAGCAGCTGCGGCGGCTGTGGTGCGAGGGACAGGTAACTGCCACTTTCCCCCCCAGCGCGGTGTCCTGTCACGGAGGTTTGCGGCGGGCTGGGGGGGGGGGGGGG
>NW_020799121.1:4140510-4143200 GCF_003259725.1 Athene cunicularia | reverse complement strand
GGGGGGGGGGTGGGGTGGGACGGGGTTGCATTTTTGGGATCTTCACTACGTAGTTTTGCTGCCTCCTGTAGGTTCCACTCCCAGTCGCACTGGTGGATTTCTGGGCACCACCAGCCCTGGGCCGATGGCAGAGCTTTATGGAGCCGCCAACCAGGACTCAGGGGTCAGCAGTTACATCAGCGCTGCCAGTCCAGCCCCGAGCACCGGCTTCGGCCACAGCCTAGGGGTGAGTGTTCCCTGCCGGGCTCTGCACAGGGGGAGGAAGATGGAGCAGGGAAGGGGCTGTATCTCTATGTGGTGATGGAAGAGAGCAGTGGTGGGCAGCCCCCTTCCCAGCCCACAGCCTGCTTTCTGTTAAATGCCAGCTGCCGCAGCATTTGCCATGCCAGTGCTGAGCCCCAGACCACAGATGGCCGGGGTGGAATGCCGCAGTTCACATGCAGCCCGCATCCCTGGCCTCTGCTGGCTCTCCCTGACCACCACTCCAGATCCTGATCTCCAGACCTTTCTCCAATCTGGCCCAAACATTCCAAGAGCCCGTCTTGGCCCTGATGCAGTGACCTGCAGGGTGTTTGCTCTTTAGATGTGGCACCTCCAACTGAAACCAGCTTTTCTGGCATCTGGGCCATGACTGAATTTGTTGTAGTAATTCTCCTTCACTTTTCTTTTGTTTAAGAGTGGGGTTCTAACTCTTTCTTTACAGGGTCCCTTGATTGCAACAGCTTTTACCAATGGGTATCACTGAAGCTGGGGACCAAGGAGGCAGGAGGTAAGAGAGCTTTGAACAGAGACGAGTAATGAAGAAGCTGAACCCTGTGCTTGGGCTCTCGGCAGGAGCTGTGGATGCTGCTGTGAGGCTTCTTGGCCTGACCCAGCGTGCAGGAGGAGCCCTGTGGCCAGCCTGGAGCTCTCTTCTGCACCAGAGGCTTGGCAGGTTGGGTTCCTACCTTAACGCTCTCCAGGCTGGGAGCGATGTGGAAAGGTCACTTAGTGTCTGGGTGGAAAGAGGAAGGAAATGGGAGCACTGACAGAAAGAGGAAAGGTCTGCAGGGTTGGCTGGAATCACAACCCAGTGGTGGTCCTGAGAGACAGGCTTGGCTCACCCGCATGGCTGGGGAAGCCTCCCCCATTTGGCTGGTGGTTCTCACTGCTCTGGGACCGCTGTCTCTGGGGAGCGAGGTTTTTCCTCTCCTGCCTGGGAAAAGAGCAGAAGGAAAATCTGAGTCTGATCAGTTCTGTTTCTGATCCTCAGATGGGCCTGAGAGGTCTCTGCTTTGCAAATGTGGTTGAAGTTAGCTCGCTTAAAATTAAAATTACACTCACCCCCCAATTTTTCAGACAGGAAGGCAAAAGTCTGCAGGGAACAGTGTCCAGACAGGAGCCCCTGGCAGCCTGTCAGGGCTGAGCCCAGTGCTGGAGGAACGGCTGGACCCTGCTATGCCACAGGGCTCCCGGGGGCCAGGAGTGCCACAGGGCCGGGCAGGCCGGCCGCACGGTGCATGGGGCGTTGTTGCCCAGGCCTGCTTGTTGCCATTAAAGATGGCAGCATCTCTGCTGTGTCCCATCGCTGTGCCAGTGAGATGCAGCATGAGTCTGTGTTGGGGCAGGTTTGGGAATCGAGTCTTTCTGTCAGATCACACTGGAAGAAAACCCCAAGAGAAAAGCTGTTGGTTGTTCTAGATCCTGTCCCTTTCCTCCCCTGCTGTGTCCCGCAGATTCCCCAGTGACCTAACCGAGGACAGCGGCTGGAGGATCTGGTGAGCCTCGGGGGATGAGCCAAGGTTACCTTTTTCTTGAATCAAACTGCACACTGCCGGCTGGCTGCCAGGCTCCTGCCACCCTGCCCTGATCTCTCCCTTTGACCAGACCACACTGGACTGAACCCAAGGAGATCATCTCGCTTTCTTACTAACCACCGATGGTTTACGCTTCCCCCCTCCCTGCCCCCAAGCCCACCGATTCTTCTTTTATTTATTTTGTTAGCTGTTAGTTTTATTTTTTTATTTTATTTTTTTATCTTTTTTTGGGGGTACCCCTTCTTTTTGTTGTTTGCTCTTTCCCGAGCTAGTAGACATATTTTATGAATTGGCTTTGTGATTGTGTTAGGTAGTTTTTATTGAGGAGTATTTTTATTTGGCTTGGAAACTGTTTTGAATATTTTCAACTCTGTTGTTGTTGTCGTCAGTGTTTTTAAAGCACGGTATGTAATAAGAATGCAGTTCTGAAGGGAAGAAAGAGACACAGAGAGAGCAAAGGCTGAGAGGAACTGATGTATTTCTATTTTTTTTAAAGAAACTGTTTTTAATTGTTTCTGTTTTGTAAATGTGAGGCTTTGAAAAGTGTGAAACTCCAAGGATCCGAAAACGTTGGACATCGCTATGGAACAAAACAAATGTATATTTTGCTAAGTGAAAAACGCTATCCTTACAGCTGAAAGAATTTTTTTTTCCTAGGTTTAGTTTTACGTGGGGTTTTCTTTTTCCTCCTGTATAATATGTAAATATCGTGAGCTGAACCTGGCTGCTGCCTGCAGCCTGGCTCCAAGGAGCAGCTCCAGGTCCTGGACTTGGTGCCGCAGCGTGAGCAATACTCTCCAGCAGAATCCTGACAGGACTCCGTTCTTTTTTTGTACACCTTTTACTGTAAGATTTTAAGACCTCTGATGAGATGGAAAGGGGAGGGAGGTGGGG
>NW_020799121.1:4135432-4140460 GCF_003259725.1 Athene cunicularia | reverse complement strand
GACTGTGGGAATTTGTCCATTGTCCTGTGTGGGGGTGATCTGGTCCCTTCTCCAGAACCTGCCGGGGCTTCCCCTGGCGTGGTCCAGGCCCCCGCTAGCCAGCGCTCTGCCAGGGGAAGCCTCTGGCAGGAGTACCCGGGGCAGGTTTGGGTCTGGATTTCTGTGAACCAAAGACCTTGTTAAGGGGGGTGATTAAGCCTTTTATTAAGATGCAGCCAAACTCTTTTCCCAGGGAAATAACAGCTTCATCTTAAGTTTTAAAAATCATTCCCTCTCTTCCCCCAAACTGAGCCCCTGTAATGGAGAGGGGCGTTCAGAAAAGGACTGGGAGGGCCACAGTGCCCACGAGGCCCTTTTTCTCTTCCATCCCTCCCCCGTCTGCCGGAGCTTGTCCTGACCTGGGCGATGCGTTTGGAGAGTTCTGTTTAGGTAAGAGGGTACTTAACAGATCAGTACTGAAAACACAAAGCAATAATTTTTGTTACTGAGACAAGAGTCTGTATGTCTGTTTTTTTAAATATTTCCTAATTAAAGAAGAGCTGCATTTTATTGGGTTTATTTTTATTCTATATACTTCAAATTTGGGTCTGCGGACAGCGCTTTCCTCCCTCTTGGTATATGCGCTGAACTGCTTCTGTGCCCCCTCCAGACATCCAAGGCCAGCTGTGCTGCTGCTGGGCTGTGATTCACTCTCTGGCCAGTGCTGTCACTGCCTGGAGGCTGGGGCTCCGGTTTCAGGGTGGGCATTTTTTTTAAAAGAAATAAAGCTGTGTTTTTAAGCCAGTAAGTTATTACACTCCAATGTTTGTTCTCTCCACACCTGTAACCCTTTTTCCAGATTTCAGTTTTAAATTCCTAATAAATTATTTGAAAACTGTCCTTCTCTGTTGTTATTTGGGAGTGGGAGATTTGCAAATGGAGGAGATTACAGGTGAACTTGGACTTGGCAGGAGTCGCATCCTGCCATTAGGATAAAAGCCCCAGGCAGGGCTCTGACTCTATTCTGCTCCCAGACTTTGGCAGTGGCGCAGTTTATCATGTGAGGCAGATCTGGTTTTAATAGAGATCATGTCTTTTTTCTGTATTACAGAGGTTTTGTATAGATATTTGTAGGTTCAGAAAAGGAGAAGATAGTGTGGTGCTTAGAAGTTTGGCTCAGATGCTCTGGTTTCAATGACTATGGTGGACGAAGGAGGTTAGATCTAAGAAAGTAAAATGTGGAGGTGGGAAGATAAGTCCTTAACAGACAAGACTATGAGAGAAAGGTGAATTCTAACAGTGTGAAACAGTAGGGAACCCTGTGCAGCAGGTCTAATTATACAGAAGTCTTAATAATTTAAGGCTTAAGTCTGTAAGTTTAGGAACCAGTTGTAGTTAGGATGTCCTCACAAGCATACTGAGGACCAGCAGCTTTGTATGCAGCACAGGTTCAAGGAAACCAAAAATAGCATTGGTGGAGAAATCTTTACCCTGCTGGGATTTTTCTCATGAGGCACTTCTCTAATGCTCACATGCTCACTTTCTCACACTTGGTGATCCTCTTGTTGAATTAAAATGTATGAAATCAAAAATGTGACAGTATTTTTGATTTGTGACTTTAAAAGGCCAGTTTATTGGAAGTTTTCTTGGCAACATCAATAATAAATCAGGCCTTGAGATGTGAGGAAGATCTTAAGGTTCGTGGGTAAGAGAACAGAGAAATACTAATTTAATGAAGAGTAAAGGTGGCAAAAGTAGCAAAGGAAAAAAAGAACACTTAAATGGATATTGAAGGGAAAGTCAGCAGATTGATCTGTGGGCAAAAGATTAAATTATTTTTTTTTCCAAACGGTGGTATGGACTGTCCTTTACACCAGCCTTTAGTGTTCATTCAGTCTTAGGACACAAGAATCTTGAACCTGTAACTCAGCATCTGTTTGGCTTTAGGTAACCTGTGAGTGGGGAATCCCAGAGAATTAGAGAGCGTGTGAGGTCAAAAATGTGGGAATGGTTCTGGTTGTTCAACAGCATGTCTAGCTTTACCTAGATGTCCTATGGATATGTCAACATTCTATGGATACTATGGGCACCCTGTGAGGGGGAAGATGTCCTCATCACCTCTTACAGAAACATGCATTTAAACTTACTAAAGGGTGGTGAACCCTCAGTTTCCTGAATAAGCACCCTGGTATATGAGGCTGTTGCAGAAAGGTGGGGTTTGCCTCTTCTTTTGCTCTTAAAGATTCAAAGCTTGTTTGGTGCTTTATAAATAAATACAGACTCTGACTACCAAGTGAGCAGTCTAGGGCAGCTAAATATGAGTGCAGTATTTTGCACTTACCCCTGGCTGACTCCAGGAAGCTTTTTCTTACCCATTTTTTGATGTCCTTTCAAGGTTCCCAACTTGCTTCATGCCTTGGCATAGAGAACCAGAGGGCCTGACTGGGTTCTGTGTTGCTGGAGAAACTGCTGTCTCTAAGCTGCTGAAGTCTGCTGTGTATGTTGAAACTTCTAAGCCCAGTTAATTTCCAGTATAACTCCCTCTAGGTCATGTGAAAACAGACACTATTCCTTGCTTGGGACAGATACAGAGGCTTTCCAGGTTGCTTGGCTCCTGTTTCTTGCCTAGTAGTACCTCCTCCTCTATGGTTTCAAAGTAAAAACCAGCTTGGATTTTTTTCAGTTGAGCTCCTGTCAAATGGTCGTTTGGTGTGAGTGGATGACTTGTACCTTTTTCTCTGAATTAGGCCAGGAGAATCCATGAGGAGATACAGGATTAGTGGTAAGTAGGATACCAAAAAAGAGAGGATGCCAGTATTAGTAGGGTGATTATATGCCAGCAAGTGCCAATGTCACTACCACATTGCTACCATTTTTTAGTAGAGAGCCCTTAAAAATGTCCAGAACTTTCAGGCTGGCTTCTAATAGTAGCATTAAAAGAATTTAATAGCAAGAATCTAGAGAGCAAATATTTGCTTTCCCGGCTTTCATATATTTAACTCCACTGGCCTTCAGCTGGTCACGTCACAACCTGCTGCCCACATCCTTTGATGGAAGAAGTCTGCATTTAGTAACATAAATACTGGCTTGTTTATTTCATACCCATGTCAAGGTGAGCTTGTCGTATAAAGAGCCACCTTTTCTTCAGCACCAGTTTGTCAAATCCTCCAAGAATGAAGACCCTGGCCCTGCTTTTCCTGCTGTCTGGTGTGTAGGTGGCACCCGTCGCCCCCTGGATGGTAACACCTTGCCTAACACTAACCTTTGTGTCTCTTCTCAGTGGGTGCAGCCAGCGCTGCTCTCTCTCCCCGGGCTGTGTGGGAGCTCCGGGACATGATCAAATGCACCATCCCCAGCAGCTATCCTGTGCTGGAGTTTTCTGACTACGGCTGCTACTGTGGCTTGGGAGGCAGTGGGACTCCTGTGGATGAGCTTGACAGGTTTGTAAGACTGCTTTTACAAACCCCTTTCCTTGCTTGTGCTTTCATGGTTCTGCATGCAAGCTTAGTCTGGCCCTGCCTATAAATGTGCGCAAAACTCCGTCTGCTGTCAATGAAGCTTTCTCTCAAAAATCGATTCAAGGAAGAAAGGATGTGTAGTATCACACCTTGATGCCTTGTTACTAAGATAAAATATAATCCCAACAACTCTGTTTTCTCGTCTGTGGCAGCGGCACTACACTCATTCCAGCATTTTTTTTTTTCAGCAGTGTTGTGCCAGCAGCCCAAACGCAGCTCTGCGCACGCTGCCCAGCGCACAACTATCAACACGTGCAGGGCTGAGCTGCAACTTGGGCAGTTTAGAGATCACACAAGTCTGATAGCCAAGATGCAGTGAATTGTGTCAGCTGTAAGCTCTTCAGCTACCGGGCACTGACTCGGTGTGTAGGGTAAATGCTGGGTTTTGCTTTCCCTGTGCCCAATAGACAACTGTGAAGATGCTCTAGTAAGCAGATGTGTACCAGTCACCTCTTGGACCATTAGCTGGCAGAACAAAGTCCCTTTGGGGTCATTCGTGACGGCCCTCTTATCACTGGATATCTTGGTTTTTTGTTCAGTGCCTTGTGAAAGCAGTACTAGTGTATTTATGTGTCTTACACATCAGCTGAATTTCCATTCTGACTTCTTTTGTGTCCCAGGTGCTGTCAAGTACATGATGACTGCTACTCGCAGGCAAAGAAACTAAAATCATGCAGATTCCTCTTGGACAACCCCTACACAAAGTGGTACAGCTTCAGCTGCTCCGACGGGCAGATTACGTGTAACAGTATGTCCACTTTCATGTCGCTCCACTTCAAATATCACTTCAGCCTCTCCTCTGAAGAAAGGGGCTGTGTTACACTGTGCTTGGGTGGCAGGAAGGCGCAGTGCAAATCCCTACCAGGGGGTCTGGTTCTTAGAAACAGGGCACCGGAGTGAATATTCTCCATACAGCACAGAACTTAAACGGTTTATGAAGATACATGGTATGTCAGCACATTGGGAAGCCCATCCCCTTCTTCACGGAATTAAGTCCCTGGGGTACTTTTCTGGGAGTCCCTGTAATGGCAGGATTTAAGAAATCAGCATGCTAAACTGGGGAGCGTTAGGCAGCTTCTGCTGGACATCTCTGATGGCGGAGCTTTTGTAGCGCTCTGGGACGGAGATCAATAGCAGACAGGATGGCAAATAGAGCGGCAGGGAAGGAAGCAAGGAGATTACCGGGCGGGAGCACACAATTTTGGGGCTGGGGGGTAGCAGGGAGGAGCATGCACACCCTCAAAACGCTGGCAGCAGAAACGCCTGCCTGAGTCCCTGCCGTGCCGGTGGAGGGGCTGCGAGGTCTGACCGCTCCTGCTCTCTCCTCCAGGCAAGAACAACGAGTGCGCGATGTTCATCTGCAACTGCGACCGCACCGCTGCCATGTGCTTCGCCAAGGCGCCCTACAACCCCGAGCACAGCAAGCTGGACACCAAGAAATACTGCAGCTAGTCCCCGTCCCCGTCCCGCTGCCGCCGCCGAGGGGGCCGCGCCCCGCGCGGGCGGCCGCTAATAAAGGCCATGCACACAC
>NW_020799121.1:4116363-4135382 GCF_003259725.1 Athene cunicularia | reverse complement strand
GCCGCCGCCGGCTGCCCCCGCCTGTGGGTGCGCATCGCCCGGGCCGCGGCGCCCTGAGGGGCTGCTCGTGTGGCCGCTCGCTGTTCTCAGCCCCGTATGTGCTCGCCCCGGGGAGGGCCCCCCTGGTCGGGAGCTGCAGGGAAGGGGATGTTGGCTTGGCAGTCAGGGGAGGGCAGGGAGCGCCCCCGAGGGACAGTGTCCACCCCGCTTTTCCTGTCCGGACGGGGCCCTGGGCCAAAGCTCCCACCCGGACCTGGTGCTTCCATGCTGCACAGGCGGTTTTACCGGCAGAGGCTTTCAGGAGGGCGTTGGTGAGCTCCTGTGGCAGGGGCTGCTTATGCCCCTGTTTGCTGCCAGGGCAGGAGGAAGGTCCTGGTTTATCACCAGAAAATAGCTCCCTTGGCCCCCAATTTCCAGAGGAGAGCATGCAGCCCACCCTCTCATCTTTGATCGGGTGCATAATGGAGATCTTGGATGAGTTTGACAACGAGTATCCCCTCAGTTTATCATTTTGCAAGCTGTTTTCCTTAGAGGACTTTGAGCAGCAGCCTTTGTCCTACACTCAGCAATGCCTGCGTGAACTGTACTCAGACGTGGAGCAGAACCCAAGGGTCTGCAAGAGGGCTCTGAGAAAGCAGAAATGGGTGGAGAAGGAAGAATCTGGTTTGGCATCTTCTCTGAAGGTACTTGCAATACCTTCATAGTGATAGTCACTGGAGCTGCAAGGGTATTAGGATAATAATGAGCTAGGATGCTGAACTGCATCTTGTTTGTTTTTTAAAAAAAGCATGTATCAGCTAGATACCCCCCTTAAGGCAGATTGAGTCCCAGTCTGTACATAACAATATTTGTTATGTATTTTTTCTTGGGTGTTTATGTACATGAATTTTCTGGAAACATTGAGCTCCTGGGGTCCTCTGCGGAAGTCCTGAGGATCCTGGATGCACTCCCATCATACAGCTAAAATGAATCATTCTTAGGGCTGGAAGTGCAAGATGAGGTCACCTGTCTTCACACACTAGCTTTCATTCTGAAATTACTGTTTGTAGAGCAGTAAAGGTCCTAAGTAAATGTTACTGAAATCCTTTGTAGTGATAAATGATAAATGCCATTGCAGAGAAAAAAAAAAGTAAAATACCATCACTATTGAGAAGAAACTGTAGTTTTGAGTTACATCATCACAAGCAAGGAAGAGAGCTAAGGTGTGTTTGGAAGCATTTCAGAAACTGTTGGTATAAATTTTCCTCGTAGTAGGAACCCTAGGTTTGAAGTGAGTAGTACATCTACTCCTGGCACCCAACATTTGGCTATGCCAGCATCCTCTAGATAAACTCAATGAATAGATGAAGGCACTAATTCATTCGGTATCTGTCTTGCTCCATAGAGATTTTTTATAAGTCTGCACTTAGGTTTGGTCCCCGATCATGCTGCTCAGTTACATGCCGCTTTGGCGGTGCAAAAGATCTAAGTATATTTAAAGAGCCCCCTGAGCAAGCCCATACATAGGGGATCTTCCTACATATGTAAAGTGGCACAGGTGGGGACGCTGAAGGGATTGTGCAAAGTTGCTCTTTAGGACTCTAAATGTGAAAAGAGCAGGCCAGTGATTGCTTGAACTGACTTACTGCCAGTTTATGGGGAGTACAGACTATGTGAAAATCTCGTGCCATGCTGGTCTGTATTCCTAGTCCAAGACTAGACACGGAGTACCTGAAATATGAGGTATCCCTGTGCCCAGCAGGTGTGGGAGCTCCGAAGCCCTACACAGCACCGCAGCCATTGCAGCTGGCGTGTGAGATGCTGGAGGGACAGTGGCTCTGTGGGCTTATGTTGCAGAAGTGAAGCCTCAGCGTCTTATCTTTCTTTTCTCTATTGTTGTTTTCTAGGCCAAGATTTTTCAGGCTCTGCAGGGAGAGCAGAATTACTCTTAACTATATGGGCATTGCAGAGATGAAAGAGAGAATGCTCCAGCTGAGATGAGACATACAGAGAGCAAACAACTGTGCTTGTGGTAATGACTGTTTCAGTTTCCATTTGGGCCTGGAGATCAATGCTAGACACTTGTAATGTTGCTCTTCTGCTCAGGCTCAGCATTTCTTCTTCTCTGCCATTGTCTAGTTAGTGATGCAAAAGGGAAAAAGTGCAGAATGTGGTAATTGGATATTGTTCCTAAGTTGGAAGGGAGAGGACAGGGGACACACACAAAACTGCAGATATCATCTGTATTTGGAATAGTGGTTTTAAATCCCAGCTGTATTGACTCTGCCTTTCACCTTCCTAAAGAAGTTTTGTTCCTGACCATTCAGGAAAGATCTTGGGGAGAATAGTGATACTGTTTATGTAACATCTCTTTCACACTTTCTCTCAGTAGACCTGAGAATACCTTACAAAAAGGCAGAGGTCACAGTATTATGTCTGTTACTATATGGAAAACAAATGCAGAGGCGTGAAGTGGCTTTCTGAATGTCAGTGTGACTTCTGGATTGATCAACCAATTCAGAATTCACTCTGGTCTCATCCTTCCAAGCCTAGTGTCCTGTCCCTTGCTCAACACTACCAAAGTTTTCCTCTTTGATTTGAATCCGACCTAGATGATTCTGTAATTTTGTGAATCTGCTGTGTACCTGTTGGCTATCCTGTTGCCTCTGGGACTGGCTGCCCTAGACGATAAGAGACATAAAGAATATGCATCTTTTGGAGCAGAAATGTCTGTTAGAATAGACAGAGGAACATTTCTGAGTAATTAATATCCAGCATTTCAAAAGCACCTTTTACCACCAGAGTGTTGCACAAACAAGATACAGAAAACAACACATCCAGTGAAGGGTATTGCAAACTTCCCATTTAATTGAAAATACTACTTTGACTTTCTTTTAAGAGTGAGAATCTACTGCTGTTGAAGTCACTATCAAAACTCCCTTAAGTTAGGAGAGGAACTGAGGTCCCTATTTGATATTTGCTGCTCTGGCTCCAAGCTGAATGCCTGATAGTTGGTTTCCAGGCCATATAGTGGGTATATATAGGCCTGCACAGAATTTAGACAATTATTGCTATTCAATACTGACTGTCCCTGCAGTTTGGTGTCACTGGGCACAAGGCCCAGTTGCAGAGCTGCTTTTTCCTGCTTCTCTCTCCTCTCTGCAGACTGTTGAAGGTCCCTGCAGCTCCTTGCACACCACTCGTGTGCCCCAATGCGAGGACCCGCGTTACTTACACTGTGTGCACAACACCAAAAATCTTCTGTAGCACACCAAGCTGTAGTTTGGGAATAGCCAACCCCGTGAGACATGGAGAAGTCTGGTCCTGTGCAGAAATCCAGCACAGCCAGCCACTCAAATAACCAGCTATTAGAGAGTGCTCCACAAACTCTGCCATGCGTTGGGTCTGTGTGGCTGGGCCTACTGGTGGGATGCTGTGGTTCTTGCTGTTGACATAGGAATGGGGACCCATATATGTCTCTTAGGTCACCCCCTCTTACCCTGTTTTCTTGTGGAGAGTGGTCCTTGGAAAGACAGAGGCAGTATGGAGATCCAGCCAAGGTTCAGAATACTTTTTTTCCATGGAAATGTTGACACACCAGTGGCTGTTTATTGAGGACTGGAATACAAAAACTTCACCCAGCTTGTCTCTGGCATTTTCATTAACTTTCTGGACTGCTCATGTCTACTAAAACATGCCTGGCAGAACTTGCCTCCAGAGACAGTTTTGCCACCTGGAGAGAAAAGAGCATGTTCAATACCACGCATACAAATATGTTTCTGCTGTGGCTGTTTTTACAGCAGTTACTTGTAGTACAAGAGGAGAGCATGCAATTTATCCTAGATTAATAGACGGGAGAAGAGTTTTCAAGGTAATGTGAAGAGAACTGAATATAGATGGAGAATATTACAAGTGAGGGAGCAGAGGTGATGGCTTGCAATATGTGTACAAGGATAGGTCTTGGACCTGACTTCCTAGATGTGAGGGCTTGCTGAGCAAATGCAGAGATGTTTGGCTGTCTGTGTCCCATTGAGCTGAACTGCATACTTCTCCTTAGAAAGAACCTAAACGTTCCTTTGATTTAATTGCTCTGTCGTGCATCCTTGCCTCCTTGAACTGCTGTTGTCTCTTGGCAGTGAGGATGAGGTGAATTTGTAGGCCATTTGTTCCCTGTGCTTTAGCCTGTGACTAGCACATACTTCCCTTGCACTGTATCTGCATGGGGGACGTGGGTAAAAGGCTGCTGAGAGGAACTTCTGCTCCCTTCCCCAATACCCCAAGCAGTTGTGTTGCTGCAGTGACCAGTAGGACAACTACTGCTGACTCCACTTCTGCATCCCAATAGTATGTGCTATAAAAGGAGGGCAAGGACTTCTCTGTCTGTTATGGGTAGCTACAGCTCCTTCCCTCTAAAGTGGTTGAGATGATTCATCTGCTAAATGGTGCATGCAAGCACTGTCTTGTTTTTGTAACTGCAAAGTAGTGGTATTGTGGGTTTGGTAACAGCCTAAGAGTATTTAGTAGACTACTTCAGCAGAGAGTTAAGTGCAGTAGGCCAGGCTTGAGAGGGGCAGGCCCTGCAGTGTTACCCGGGTCTGGTCACAGGAGGGTGCTGGCGGGAAGAGTGGTTCAGCCCACACCTTTCTGAAATGCCCTTCTGCCTGTCTTGCTGCTCCCAAATGCTTCTCGCCATGGGAACTGCAAGTGTAAATTGCAGAAGGACCTCAGGGAAAGTGCCAGAAAGGTGGCAGGCGTTCTGGGGTCTTTTTTAGAAGGTATTACCCCAGATCAACTGTTTTGCTGCTGCATGCAGTATTTTATGTCCCTCTTTTTCTACCACCACCTGAGCAGAAGCCACTTGCTGCAACTGCATATTTCTGTAGGAGAAACATACTCACTTGCTTTGCAAGACATCTGATTTTATCTTCCATTTTGCAGTGCATCTCTAAAACTTATTTCCTGGAATTTTTTGGGGTGGTTTTCATGAGCCACAAGCTCCATGTTTCATCATACCCTTTAACACAAGCTTTTCTCTTTGATCAGCTCTTCACAGCTCCAAATTTCCCTCTGACTGAAAGGGCCAATCACCATAAATCTGGCAGAGCTTTGGGAATTGTCTTCAACCCATTTGGCTGCATGCAATGCAATAAATGGAGGTTATTATTCCCCTTCATGCTAAGCCATGAAAGCTCATCAAAAAGCATTTGCTTCTTGTCTCAGCTCCAGTGCTGTTTCCCCCAGGCGCCCATGGCAGTGAGAAGGTAGCCTTAATCCCACAGTGTGTGATAGCCTCCATTTCCTGAGGGTCCTCTGGCTTTCCTCACCTGCAGGCACAGCTGCTTTGTTGTAGAAGTAGTAGGTGCACAGAGAGACGAGGAGCCTCGCTGCAGCCATGGTCAGTTCTGTGCACAGACACAGGAGTCAACTGTTCAACCCAATTAAGTTCTGTCTTGCCACGTGCTAAACAGAGGAGGGTGTAATCTGATTTTTGTCATATGCCACCTGCTTGAGTGAGAAGCCAAGCACTGCCGCCCTCCCACCAGCAGCAGTTTGTGTCAGACTATGAACTCCAGGGCACAGACTGACTTGTTGCGTATAGTCAGTCTTTAGAGTTAAGAGTCCAGTTGGATTTTCTTCTCCTTGGCCCTTGCCAGTGTGAAGATGTGGGATCACACTGGAAATCTGGATGCAGCGTGTGTCTAAATCTCTAAGTTTCTTTTTTTTGCAAGAGCCTTCTGATAAAGGAATAGCAGAATGCACCAGAAATCCTCTTTTATTAGCAAAAAGGCACCATTTCTGATTTGCATATGCTGAAGCTGCATATGTTTTCTGGGTCTCGGCAAGGGCAAGCAGCACTTCAGTCATTCCCTCAAAACCGCTTGCCTGTAGTGTGTAAAAGTCACAGCTCTGTATCATAAGGCCCTCTAACACAAAAGGCTTTTTCCTTCCACACCCCTCTTATTTTTAGCCTTTGTAATTGTTACCTGCCTGCCTAATTGTCCTGTCAGGGTGAGTGGATATGAATTTCTTACTGTCCATTTGTGTCCCCTGCATGTTTTCCTGTATCTATCAGGACTTGGGCATATGACTCACAGAGCACTTGGCTGTGCAACCCCTGCTGGGGACCCTTGCAGTCAGAAAAGCTCACAGAACTGATAGGACAGGAGGAAAAGTATTGATGGGCTCCTTTTTGGTGTATCAAAGGAATCATCCATCTCTTCTTCTCAAGGCGCCAACCACAGAAATCAAAGCTGTGTAACAGCCCATGTACCAGAATTTCCCATTCCTGCAGAAAGACAGCATCATCCAGGAGGAATCTGGCATCTGAAAGGTATTTTCACAGTATCTATCAGTGATGAAAATGGCTAGACCAGTAGGACTGGAGCAGCAAAGTCCTCTATAGTAAATTTACTCTCTCACCACTATTATCTTTTCTGTAATCTAAAAACACCATTGCTAAGGCCAAGTTAATTCAGATCTCAAAAACCCTGCAGAGACACAATATAGAACTCTGACTTCAGGCATTTGCCTGAGACCCGACCCTCCTCATTCCTTTCCCACTGACTCTAGACAGCCTCCTAGGACTGTTGCTTTCAGTTGCTGTTTACCTGGGGCTGCCCTGGGACAGGTTATGTGAGAGGAAGACTCCATCTGTCCTGCCCAAGCCCCAGGTTTTAAATGAACTGACTGAGGGAACCAGTAAGTTGGCACTGGTTTTAAATACTTCTTTTTCCCTCCTCACAGATGCAGACTGGGAAAGGGCGACACCCAAGGCAGTCACAGGGGGTGAAGCACACTGTAATAGGTAGATTTAGTCACCTTCACTCCAAGATTCCTGAACTTCCCAAGTTCACCATGCCCAGGGTCTTACATCCTTTTCCAGAACTCATGAATAAGTATGTTTGTCAGTAGGCACCATCTGACTGTGAGATGTGGGAGGCTGCACTTACACCATACCCACCAGGCACAAGCCCTCCAGGCCATCTGCAGCCCTCACTGGAGCACAGTATGTGAAGTATCTTTCTCAGGTTGCAGGACTCGATTACAAAGTTTGCTCTGAGAATTTGCCCAGAAACAAAGACAAGATTTGCCAAATAGGAAGTAGCTTCTATTTGCTTTGGCTAACTTCAATGCCACTTTCAGTGGAGCAGCAGAAAAATCCATTACAAGGCACTCCCAGCTCCTCTATTCAAACCTCAGGAGCTTGTCCTAGTAGGAACAGCTGCAAGAAAAATGGAAGAGGATAAGCTGTTGATTCAGCCAATTTCATGGTAGAAAGCTGCCTTGTGCTGTTGTCTGATGTATACTTTTGCCACCCATAGGTGGGCAGAGCTACAACTTCAATCCCTGACCTACAGTGCTGGTGGACTCATAACAGTGAGCCAGAAAAGGTAGAAGAGGATTGAATCAGGTGGAGGATATGGCTGGCTTAAAGCAGACAAGGTAGATAGAAAGTATGTGTGTTTCCTTCTTGGTGGTGGAGGAAGAGAACACTGCTCAGGCTCTGTGACGCTATTTTTCTGTTAGTTTCAGCCAGTAACACAAGGATTACCTCATACTGTTTTGTCTTTTACAAACAATATTTCTCTCCCTTTTCCTTCCCTTGCAAATTCTGCAAAGGCTGCGAGAATAAAGCTTGGGCAGTTCTTCTAGTGAGTTTGTTCTTTTCCCACAGCGTGGCTAATTTGCATCCTGTAGCGCTCAACCCTGGAGGTTTCTGTAACTCCCTCCAGGCTGGTAACTACATCAGCAAGCTGAGAAACATGGAACTTCTCAGGACAGGTCTTTGCTAGCTACCTGCAATGACATAGTTATCTTCTGATAGGTGTTATCTCTCTGCATTGCATCTTCCCACACAAACAGGCCCCAAGGAATGACAGAGGAAGGTGTCAATCAGCATCAGAGTGATGCAGATCTGGATTTTGGTGTAGGAACTTTAGGCTTTCTCTGACATTTCTCAGTTGAGTAAACTTACTTCTCAACGATATCTTGGGGAGCATGTTAAGAAGTGAAGTGCTCAGAGCCTGCTGTAAAAGGTCAGTTTTAGTAGTGCTGGATCAGCTTAGCAGAAAAGAAAAAAAAAAAAAAAGGAACTCCTTTGTCTTCAGCCTCATATACTTCTTGTGTATATGTTCTTTAACCTATAGTAATAAACCACGCACAGGAAATTTACTGTAAGTCGTTGTCCTAGTGACTTAAAAGTATAATCAGTGGTGGAGGGTCAGGGTAACATGGCTTATTTATTAGTAATACTGAAGAGACACCCTGACTCGTCTCTCACAGGCTCAGCTGCTGAACAGGAGAAGAGGCAGGGATAGATGTGGGAGGTTAGTTATCTGTCACATTGCTAATGCCAAGTCCTCACTGGAAATGTTTTCTTGTTTTAGACTTCTTGGCAATGCTCCCCACCTTCTCGAAATGCTGGCTCTACTGGCACTAAACCTGCAACCTCTGTTACCTATGTCATACAAGTTTCAAGGTGGTGCAGAAAATGACACATACAAGTGAGAAACCCAGCCCCAGTTCCTCTGCTAAGGAGGCATAAATGTCTCTTCTTACACAGAAAAACCTATGCAAAGAAACACTCTGGCTGTGTGGAGACTCTGTAAAAGCTTTGATTAGCAGGACAGCTGTACGATGCTAAGGATGAGTGACATCTGTGAGCTTTCTTCACTACCAAACAGCAGATCCCTAACTTGCTGGAAAGTGGGATCTCTATTAAATGAGAGCAGAATGCAGGTAGGGGTCCTGAACTTACCTCGCTTGGCTTCTAAGTGAAGCCATGTCACCTCTGACCCATAACAGCCACATCTTGAAATGCATTAAGTATCTTTAATTTCCTCTACCTTCTGCAGAAATTGGGTGCCTAAGTATCCCTTAAATTCTGTGGTTTACTTGCTCCTGCCTGGCATGGATTTGAATCAGCAACAAAGCAAACAAGAACTTTGCAGCATGTGGTCTGTTGTCCTTGCTTTGATATTTGACCATTTAGCAGGTGACTCTGGCATCCTTGCTAACCGCGTGTGACAGTTCTTGTCAAAATACTAATACAGGATGTCTTATGGGGAGAGTAGGACTGGGGCATTTGGAAGACCCCAACAATTAATCTCCCTCACAGCCAGAAGGGGAGTGGTAGATTCATGCAGAAGGTTGGGTCAAAAATTTAGTGTTTTAGTCTGGGCAAGATTCTGTCTTTTACTCCATAAATAGTTTAATATGGCTTATGTTACCACCCTAAGGATCAACAAAAAATGGTTACCCAGTAGTGATGGATCTCCTGTTAGGAGTGTGGAAAATTACATCTATTAATAGTTTGAGATTACCTCCTGAGGGAGACCTATTGTACAGATTTAATTGTATTTCTCTCTTAATTCATCAGCTGTTAGTAATTACATCCTGCATTTTTGCAATGGAGAAAATGAATCTAAACTGGCTGTTGAGACTGTACTTAAAATAAATCATAGGAGGGAGAGGAAATTATAATGCAAATAGTATCAATCTTGTAAACAATTTTAATTCACTACTTAGCTATTCATTAATTATATAACATTTTCAAAAAATGCATTCTGGAAAATGTAGCAGCCACACTGAAAGCAGTGCTGGTCAGATTAGCTTAAAGTAACTCCTCTGGCATTTCAACAATATATTATTTTTAAAGGGTTCAGATAGTAAGCTGTTTAACTTGTCAACTGACAGTTGAGAGAAATGCTGACTTCTCCTCCTTGCTGGAAGATGTCAGCCTTATAGTCTATGCTTTCAAATAATCTCTTACAAGAGCAGTATTCTTGTCAGCTTCTATTTTGAATCTTTTTTTTTTTCCTTAAAAAATGACAACTGCAGTTCCTCTTGCCTCCTTTTCCTCTTTGCACACTCCACAGTTGCCCACTAGTGGTTTTGGATCCTCCAGCAGATACTTGGTTTTCCACAGTGCCTTCCTGCGCTATAGCCGTTACTCAGCCAAAATCCCTGTCCCTCATTCTTCTCTGGGGACTATTATAAGAAAGGTATTTTGTTCTCAGATATGGTAGTCTGATTATCCTGTCTCAGTGAATGAAAAGACAAGGCACCGTTTACAATGACAAGGTAAGGCAGAAAAGTACTTTTTTCATCATCATCCTGTTTCCTGGTAAGTGGAGATGGTTTCAATGGAGAAAACTGGCCAGGCTGACATGTGCGAGGTTTGCTGCCCTCTCCTGGTGTCATCAGGGGCCATGCACTGATCTCACAGCTGTCTCGGAGACTGAGGTTTTCCCCTTTTGAAATGATGAGTCCTGCAGGAGTGGAGGGAAGAAGCTGCTTTATAGATGGAATTGATTGTTTTAACAGCAGTGTTTTGATTAGGATTAGCTGGATCAATTAAACAAGGCACAGCTTTTGAACGGTCAGGTGCACAAGTAACAGTGTCAATCAGGTTCTCTGAATCTGCAGATGATGCCCTGTGGTTTTTGGATTGTGACAAATGCATTGGAACTCAACACTGCCGAGTCTTCTGACTGCTCTTGCCCAATTTTATGGGAGTGTTAGCACTTAATATGCTTTTTGTTTATGATCATGGGAAACAGTATGACGGCCCATTGGAGCACACCAGTTACAGATGAAGATTTACAGCCACATTTTGGTGCACATTATCAGAATGTATTTTTTGCTCAGCACATCTCAGTCTCAGTATTTGATGGGAACCCATCTTCTTACCGTGTAAGGTGACTGACCAGGAAGGGTACTCACCCTGTAGAAATAATTTTATTCCTGAGTGCTACTGAAGCTCAGCTTGTTGGGTCACATGCAACAATCAAAGGCAGCAGCTCACCGCAGCGGGAATTCAGTTTTAAGGATGCAAAGTGATCTACCCTTGTGGGCCCAATGTTAAGGACTGCAATTGGCAGCTGCTTCTCCCGGGCAGCGAGAGCAAACCTGTAACCAGAGTATACCTACAGGAATACCAGAAGACAAAATTACAGGCAGCTTAGGCAAAAGAGCTACAGAAAGGAGTAAGGAAAGTAAAATAGTTGCTGTTGGCAATGGGAAAATGGGCTGTGTGTACATGCTGTGTTAGGCAACTGCACTGAATTCAGGTAGGAAGTTCTTCATTCAGGAGTGCACAGTAAAGAAGAGCTTTTAACCTCTGTCAGTGAAGGATTTGCAGTTTCATAGAAACTGAAACTTCATAGTACATTGAAGGGAAATGCCCTTGTCTTCTAGTAAATCTCTGCAGCAGTTTTTATTAGCTATCATAGGCACTTAAATGCTTTTACTTTGATGGTTCTCACATGGCCCAGCTTAGGTACTACAAGAATGAACCTAAGGCATTTCAATCATTTCTGTACAAAGGATTATCAGCTTAATAAGTGCAAGCTCAAGGAATTTGTCTCCAGTATCCTGAAGCCAAGAGAATCACAATCAGGCAGCCTTGGTTTTATTTCATTCTGGGAGGCGTTAAGAGTAGGGTTTTTTTAATGTAATAGAACTTGTTTGTGGCAAATTTCTCTTCTATAAACTCTATTCCAAAAGCTTCCATGGGTTAACCAACAGGGGTTTCTACACGACTTTTTAGATAAGAGGCTAATGGAGAAAACACATTATGATACAAAGGACAATCCTAAGCAGCAAGCAGAGATATTTCTGCTCTCTTATTGAGAATTTAATTAGGAATTAGAGGTAATAAAATCTGGTATTTCACACAGCATGCCATGAGGCCTAGAAAGCTGCCAAAGGCTAAAAAATTCAAGCGAAGAAATGTGGGGTGGTAACCTCTGCAGAACTGAATTGTATTTGGTATCTTGGCTTTATGGGCAATTGTGAACCTACAGTGTACTGATGGAGGAGGTAGCAGAGAGGTCTGAATGGAGTTATTTATAGCAGCATGAAGTAGACTGGCAACAGAGTGACAGGGATGCCCAAACAGGCCAACCGTGATGCCAGATTCCAACCACAGTAAAAATAAAATACAAAGAGGCTCTGGAGAGACTGTTTTGATCCATGAGCAATTAGTATTCCTAAATTGTGAACCAAGGATTGTTGCAGGCAGAGTAGCACAGAAATAGGAACTCAGTGTGAGGAAGACGTACTTACCTGCATAGAGGATCCTGCCACCAGCATGGAGTCTGATTCCGCCAGGCGTTCGTGCACAAAATTCACTTTTTCCCGGCTCACCGTGTCTCCAAAGAATGTCACGTCAGGCTTCAGGATTCCACCACATTTACGGCAGGCTGGGACTTGGAAATTATGCACTTGCTCGTCCGTCAGGAAGACATCCCCATCCGGAGCCACACCGAACGCTTCAGCTTTCCAGGTAGGATTCAGAGCTTCAAAGTGCTCCTGAAGCTCAGAGCGTAAGATTTGGTCTCCACAAGCCAGGCAGAAAACCCTGAAATTCAGAGCAAAGTCTTAATGGAGAATTTTATGTCAGCTGAAGATCTGGACTCTGTAACTTGTTTCTTAGAAGGCCTGTAAGGTCTGTTGTCTTTATCCACATTTATTTACCAAACAGTACAGGTCAAGGAGCTGTCTTCCTACCTCTGATTGTTGCTTTACAGGAATGCTCTAGAGAAAGAGCTTTGAACCCTCTCTCCCAGTTCAGGCTGTGCTTTTTAATCTGGAAATCTTGGGTGATCACAGCGACGCTGTGGTGGCCCTTCTCCAGTCCACTCATCCTGTGCATCTCTGGCACTATCCACTCTGCCTACCCCTGGATAATCCTTGCACCCTCAGGATCGACTTGTCCTCTTCACTGAGAGGACATCTGCTGTAGCGAGGAGAGGGGAAATTCTGACTGATGCAGGCTCCAAGGGAAATAATCCAAATAATGCTCAAAAGAAATGGAGTGGTGTTTATGTTTCTTAAATACTGTGCTGTGAATAGTGCTGTCTGTTCTGAGATATTTTTCTCCACCCCAGCCCAACACCACCACCCAGAGCACATCATCTCCAGGAATTGACATTTCACCTCCTTTCTCAGCAGCTAACACTGCACCTCCTTGTCAGTCACCCTCAGAGAGAGACCAGAGGATCAACCATCCTCCCCCTGGCAACAGAGAGTAGTACCTGTGTGTGCAGCCGTGCAGTTCTGTCAGGCGCTGGCTCCCGGCTTTGGTGTGAAGGGCATCCACATTCTGTGTCACCAGCCAGTGCAGCTTCCCCAGCTTCTCCCAGTCTCTTAGTACCAGGTGTGCTGTGTTTGGCTGGTGGGAGGAGAACTGGGGCCAGCCTACAAAGTTCCTTGCCCAGTACCTCTGCCGGGCAGCGGCACTACGAACGAATTCAGCGTGTTGGATGGGCTGTCTGTCTGTCCTAGCGTAGAGCCCAACACCCTCAGAGCGGTAATCTGGGATCCCCGATTCCGTCGAGATTCCAGCTCCAGTCATCACAAACAGCCTCTTGGAGTTAGAAACAAAGCGCTGCAGCTCCTCTACTTCCATGGGATGTGGGGGAAGACAGGCTGGCACGAATGTCAAGTTTGGAGAGGTGCTGGATACAGAACGGGATCTGAAATGACGGAATCTCATGGCTCTGCAAACTCCATGCAACCTCATGGCAGAGAACATGTTCAGCTAAAAGCCAAAAACAGAACACAGGGCATGTAAAAGAAAGCAAAGAGCACATGCTTAATTCCATTTTCTTGGGATTCTCTGAAAAATGATGCTTGTAAGTATTCTTTGCTCTCTTTTCTTTTTAATAAAGAAACCCAAATTATTTTGGAAACGTTAACTAAAGCCCGTGGTCTGAGGACAGCATTTGTACATCCCTTTGACAGAGGGCAACACTGAGGACTGCTCGAGGTACAAGGACAAAGTTAGCAGCCCTGACTTGCAGGATTCCTTCTCTTCTATCCTGGTGTAAAGGATGGCTGCCTAAGAGGACTTGTACAGAGCCCAGAAAGACCTGAGCATGGAAAGTTTTTCCCAGGTATGTGCAACAGAGCAGAGAAGAAATGGCCGGAAGGACAAGCACCCCACCCCAGTCACTGCTGGGCTGGCTCTTCCCCAGAAGAGACCCTTGATCTGCCTGCTTTAAAATCTTGCCTGCTCCAAATCAGTCCTTTCTGTTTACCCCATCCTTTGCACATGTTGTGAGAAGAGAGAGAGAAAACTCTGAAATGGTGCTTTTTCAGGACAAAGACCTTGAATGGAGTTACTCCCGGGTTTTGGTTTTTTTTTAAATTTTTGGTTTTTTATAAAGGCCTGGTGCAGAACAGGCCTTGAAATGGGACTGAAGATGATCAGGACACTACCTAAATGCCTCTGGCACCTCCTCCTTTGTGGGTGCCACCTCCCCAGAGTCAGTGGAGAGGTGGAGGGGTACTGCTTTGCTTCTCTAGCAGAAACAGGGGCCTTTGCTGAGAGATCACCCAAACGGGTGTGGGGCAGAAACAGCTGCCTGGCATGTGGGAATGGGAGGGATATCCTGCTTTCAGGGAGGAACGGAACGCCCTATTGGGGACAGGCAGGGGTGGCTTTGTTGACTGGAATTGTGTGTGGGACCTGTTGTTACAGGAGTGCATTGGTTTAGACATTTTGTTTGGTCTTTCTAGCAGTATTCAGTTCTCCTTTCTCCATTCTACTATTTTAAAACCCTTCTTTTCTGGGCCTCTGTATGGTTTTGCATACAAAGTACAAGAAGTTTTGAATTAAACAATACTGAGAATTGACTCCTGCCATCTCCCTAGCAAGGGGGCTTGTATGAGAGATCTGGAAGATGGAGGAAGGACTTCAATAACTAATAAAAGATCTCTAGAGAGCAATTGCAACAGACCCCAGCTAGTCTGGTGTTTAAAGCTTGTTCAGTAACATGAGGTACCTGGATGCAGATTCATGCCCACTTCCACTTCTGCCCTCACCATTACAAATTACTGGGAGGACACCTAAGGGACTGGGTCTCATTGGGAGTTCTCAGCCAGCTGGAGCAGGTCCCTTTCAGGTGTTACAGGCAGGGGTTTGAAGGAGGGCTCTGTGCAGCTTGCTGGCTGTCAGATGGTTAAAGCACGTAGGCAGTTCCACAAATGCTGCCTACAGGAAACTTACAGTGTCTGTGAGAACTGTGGCAGCTCCGAGGAAGTCAGGGTGCTCAGGTGATGAGCTTGTCTTAAAGGTTGGCACCCACATGCTTTTGATGACCTGTGCTTCAGTGCCTGGGTGGTCTAAATTGCTTTGCCTCAAGTCCCCAGTCCCCCACAAGAACCAGTTCTTACAGTGAATGGAGCAATATTTAAATACAGTTAAAGGCTGGGTGTTTGGCTCTAATTATCGTGATACTCAATTGATGCTACTGGCAAAGTGACAAATCAGTCATGATTTGTCTCAGTTAATCTCCAGTTCTCAAGGCTGTGCATCATCAGTTGAACTATAGGGATGACTGGACTTCTTCTGTAATCTGAATTACTTTTTAAGTCTAAGCAGTGGATTCTGTTTGCAATAATTTTTGCCTTCATTTGTTGTTTAGCAGGAGTTGTGTTGGGCATTCCCTCCGAAGAGGTTTTAATTTTC
This sequence comes from Athene cunicularia, assembly GCF_003259725.1. Lineage (NCBI taxonomy): Eukaryota > Metazoa > Chordata > Aves > Strigiformes > Strigidae > Athene > Athene cunicularia. The sequence goes on along the minus strand of NW_020799121.1, from coordinate 4,119,925 downwards.
CATATGAATTCATTAGAAAGGACAGTCTCCCAATAAACTGTAATTTGCTTTGAGAATAACTTTTGTCATGATGGTCCCCAAAGGCTGGTCAGTCAGTCTGACAGTATTTAAATTGCTTTAACTGATGAAAATTCTCCATTCCTGTCCCTTATCATCAGAATATCTCTTGGAAGGAAATGTTCTGAGGGGGAACGAAATGGAGATATAACATGGGTTGGCCCACAAGAATGAGAGAAGGCAAGGGGTAGGCCAGCAGCAAAAATAACAGATACATTTTGAGAGCTGCTGTGAAGTGTAGGATTACAAAGGACAGAGTATTTCCTGTGAGTGCAAAGCTGCTTTTAAAATTAAAGTGCTCAGATTAAAAAATAACTATGATACATAATAAGTGAAACTCTTTAAACATACCTACCGAGATCTGAGGCTAGAGACTGTTTTTAACACGCATCCAAAATGTTCCACAGAAAGAGATCGGACAAGTTCAAGGCAGAAGGTTTCCACAGACGGTTACAGGCCAGAAATTCAGAGGGACAGCCACATCACCCGAGTCTCTTTTGCTGCAATAATGGTGGTGGGTGGAGTGGTAACAGCCGAACCGAACACATCTAACCAAATAAGAGTGATACGGTCAGTAATGCCTGAAAACTTACCTTTCATAATGCTGCCGTGCCCGGCCGCGAAAGGAAAGGGCTGGCCTGCCAGAGGAGGAGTCTTCTGGGAAATGTAGTTCGTGAAGAAATTAAGACCTAAGCACAAAGACTACAATTCCCATGTTTCAAAGAAGGAAAAAAAAAAACCAAAACCCAACCCCAAACCCAAATCAAAACCACGAGTGCCTGACACCTGGTAATGTCAAATTGAAAACTGCAAGAGCTTCATCGTTGCCCTCAAGGAAACATGAAGGAATGAAATCAGATTTCATCTGATACAAACGTGGCTAATAGCTTTGATAAAATGCACTGTAGATGCTTGTCCTTATAAAAACATGCATTTTCACTGATACTAACAGGTTTTAGGCTGTATGACTAAACAAATCGTGGAAGAAAAATCCACTGAGGGCTGTTAAAAGACATTTCTTCTAGCTCAGGAATCCCCTGAGATGTGAATCGCTGGAGGCTATGGGGGAAGGCTGGGCTGACACCTTGGCCCTGTTCTGGCACTCTTTCTTTGGTACCCACACTCCATCCCAGAGACATGGACCTGCTGGGCAGTCCTGATGTTCATAGTTAAACACATTTGGGATGATGGGAAAAAGGTTTGGGAGGTAAATGTGGAAAAGACAAGGATGGAGAAATAATGAAAACAGGGTCCGTTGCGCTGCAGTTAGTGTGGCCAGACAAAACCCAAGAGGCCAGCATGGGACAAGTGATCTCTGTTCAGCTTTCAGAGGAGGCATGGGTGAAAAATGAGAGGGCAGTTGTTGCTTTGAGCTGGCTGGACCTCTCCTAGGGCACAGTCAGTCACCTTGAGCCACTTCAGGATCCAATTCGTTGCCACCAAAGGCTCGTACTGGCCGTGCAGCTCACCGGCTCCTTCCTGGGCTGGGTCTGAGGGTCGCCCGGCCCGTTCCCGCTGTGCTGCGGGTGGTTCCTGCCAGCGGGCAGAGCTGGCGCGCTGCAGCCTGGCAACGCCCGGGGGGAGCCGGGCTGCTGGGCTGGGGGCACCACCTTCGGAGGAGCGGGTCAGCACAGCCCGTCTGCGGAACTGCACCCGCTGCTCCCGCCCCTCAGCGCCTCTGGAAGCGGGAGGGATTCTTCCAGCATTTTGCAGCTGATCCAGCAGATCATCCTTCCTAAGTGGGCAGGGGTGGCTGCTTGTGATGACTTAAGTTCTTGTTTGTTGTTTTGTTTTGTTTTGTTTTTTTCCCCAAAGAAGTCTTATTTTTCTAAAGATCAAATAAAAGGAGGGGTGCAGACTGCTGCACGGTAGCAGCCTGTGCTGGATGCTCACCTATTTGACACACAAGGGGCTCTTTCTAATCATTTGGACACCTTTTCAAACGCCTTCTCCAAATAGCTCTTGCTAATTAGTTCAAAACATTGCAGGAATTTTTAATTCATCTTTCTGGCCTCTTACAGTCATTTCAAAGCCCAGCTGAGCCCGAGCCTGGATACAGCAGCGTGTCATTTGGAGATCAGGGGGAGGAGCGGGTCCTGCTTGCGCGGTGCCAGCCCCGTCACCCCTGGGCTCCCTTTTTGGCCAATGTCGTGGGTCTCAACCGACTGTCAGGCTCTTAGCGCACTTAAGAGTTTAAATCTTTTTTCAAGCCGTTGGGCGGTGCCTTCGCTTTAGCGCTGCCGGGGCAGGGAGGGCAGCCCGGGCCCGGCAAAGCCCTCTCCATCCTCCCCGGGGCAGCACCGGCGATTTTTGGCCGCTCCCCCCGGCTCGGGGCCGCCCCTTCCCTGTCGCTCATTACCATAGCGCCCTCCCGGCACCTCCCGCGGCCCCGCCGCCCTTCCCTCCCCCCTCAGCCCCACCAGCAGCCTCTGGGCATGCCTTGGGGACACTGCTCTGGTGGGAAAGAGTTTGCTGGAAGTGAAACTGCAGCTGCTTCTGCTGGCAGCTGCTTAAGAATGGCACTTGAGCAGCAAGCAGGTGTTTGTGAGTCAGAGAGAGTTTCAGATGCAGAAAACAGGTAGATGGTGAGAAAACAGGAGTTCCAGGGAGTTAGGAAGGACATGAGAACGTGAACATTGGATGAGTTTAGTTTGAGCCCACACCACTGAGCAGTTGTCTTAGCAGCTTGGGTTTAACCTGCCGCTACTCCTTAGGCTGTCACAGGAGGGTTAAGGACTGGTGATTTTAAGTAAGAAATGTTAGCATGTCACTCATGTGACAGCCCTGCCTTTCCACCTCACTGACCCTTTCATAGCAGTGCTGAAGCCACAGGCAAAGCTTTAGAGGCAATGACTTTTTTTTCTCTTAGACTGAGCAGTTTGGCCACAACCTATTTCTTGTGGGTGCAACCCTAATTGGTGCTATGACATGTTAATTTGAGCCCTGAGACAGAATAGAAACTGCTTTCTTGATTTGCACTCACTTCCAGACTCCCAAAGGACACTGTAGGAAGCTGAAGATAAAAATTGCATACCAGGCTACAATATGAACAGAGCACAGTGGGCACTTTATGTATGCAGAGGTAAAAATACAACTCAAGCCGAGACACATGCCTGTGACGTGTTGCTAGAAGAACCATACAGATCCCAGGGAAGGATGTGTCAGATGACCCTAGGTTCACTATGCTACTAGTAAATGCTGGTGGTTTATGTTACTCCACCTGGGAGGACACATCCTGAAGTCATCATTATACAGCTAGGTATGGGTTTTGAGAAAATGTAACAGTGACTCCAAATAATGTTTTGAATTTTGCTCAGGAACAAGCAAAGGGGGTGTCAGGTGAAATCCTTAGCATTGATGGTGAAGCACATGGTGAAAGCCATTGCTTACATTTGTACCTAGATCTAGGTAAGGGTGTCATTTTCTGAGAAGTCCTGGATTTGGAGTAACACCTGGAATGACTTTCCTGGAGGCTGTTGATTATTCGCAAGCATTGGCTGGGACT
>NW_020799121.1:4112018-4116313 GCF_003259725.1 Athene cunicularia | reverse complement strand
TAAGAGACAGGGGCAGCTTTGCGCAGTGGCAGTATCGTAGCCAATGAGGTTAATCCGAGGCGCGATTATTGCTAATTGAAAACTTTTCCCAATACCCCGCCATGACGACTTGAAATATAGTCGGCATTGGCAATTTTTGACAGTCTCTACGGAGACTGAGTCTTGGTGTCAAAAGCAGATGAACAACAAAATGATCTCCCCGGTTTAGGGGATTCAGAGCGAGTTCCACCCACTTAGGCAAGGGGGTTCGTTCTGTTCTTTCCCGGCGCGGCCCGTGCCTGCTCCTGCCAAAGCCACGGCTTAGCAAATTGCGGCCGCGTTTACATGATAAAACTTGGTTCTTGCTTTTTTTTTTTTTCCGAGCTGCTGACGGAGGAATGGGTCCGGGAGAATGGAGGTGGGGGCGCTGGAGGAGCGTTGCTCGCGAACCTCTCGCTGGGGAGGCTGCCCTGGGGAGCACGGGCCTCTCCGGCGGCGGCTTGGCCAGGAGGAGAGGGGCTGGCGTTTCGGGAGCGAGGGGGGGAACTTCGAATCGTGCTGGACCTGCTCTAGAAGTGCTCCAAAAGCTGTTAGAGAACAGCTTTCAGTGCACACTACCATAACCTCCATTGTGTGTGGATTTGCTAATTGGCATCCCTTGCTTTAAAAAAACCAATAAATCGGCTCCTTATTGTCAAAGAAATCACAAAACTTTACTCTGGAAAAAGCAGCTGATAGTTTGGTGTAAAACCCTATTATATAAGTAAACTGCATCCATTTCTAATTTGCAGCTGTTGTCTTATTTAATATCTAAGTGGACCCCACGGAAGGAGACCAGGGCCCATGGCACACCAGCTCCCTGGGCTGAATCTCCGCTGGAGCTGGATGCAGCTGCCTTCTGTCACTTCGTGTGAATTAGATGTGGCTTATGCTGCTGACAGGTTTACCTCTGAAGTTCTCTGAATGCTCCTGTGTGCCCTCCAGATGCTCATAGCAGTGAGACCCAGAACCTGGCAGCTGTTTTAAACTGTAACAAGGCAGAGTAGAAAACTCAGTAGTGAACATTAACGTTCCCTCTTTATCAGGTTTCTTCATAACATTCATCAGTCCTGGGGTACTACACGCAACAGTGACCAAAGAGTGACAGTGAAACCTCATAGATTGGATTTGTCCCCACGTTTGTGCTTCACTATTAGCAATATTAATTTGAAATCAAAACCTGATGCGTAGGGATGCCATTACCCTTTGGCAGAATAAGCCACAGTGATAAATACCAAAGGCCCATGTAGTTTACAGTGAGTAGTACGCTTCATGTAATTAACTGCTGGTTTCATATGAACTGTGTTGATATGTATTGGTTTCATCACTTCACTTTTCTTGTCTCTGCTGCCAAAACAGTGATAATACACTGACGTGATGCTTTCATTCTGCATTGTGAAGTCATGTCCTACATCTTATGCTAGAAACCAAGTTTGTTGGTTTTGCTGTAATAGATCCTTTCAACAATTGTGAAGTTGGAGCTTGAATGGGGAAATTGCATGCTGAGATTTACTTGCATTGTCTTAATCCTAAAGCTCTGCCTGAATTTTTGTTTTATGCATTCACCTGAAGAAAGAGCTACAAGCCCTTGCTGGATGTCCATGTGGCACAGCACAGAGGACACACTGCAATGAAGTCATTATCATCACTCTGTGGTTTTCAGTTACTCTGGAAAGGGCACAGGTAAGATCTAATCATGCCTTACAAGTCAGTGTGACTTCATATCTGTTCCTCTCTGATACAGATTGTCTGCAGTAAATAATGGTGCTTTTCACAGGAGGTATTATGAAATTAGCTTGGATCTCTCCTCTGTTTGGCAGCCAGTCTGAGATTACAGCCCTGAAGGGGACAGGCAGACAGTTAATCCATCCAGTCTCCAGTTTGTGGAGGTCAGTGGGTTAAGCCACCCTTCTATGGAGCTGGTCCATAACTAGTAAGCCATGCTTTGACAGGAGGGAAAGATGCCTTGAGCAAGTACTTGGGTTGTGTGGAGCTAGGAAGTCCTGAAGTCCCAACATTATGTTGATATTGACTCACTCTCTGACTTTTTTCCAGCTCCCAGCCCTGTTTCCCGTCTGTAAATGGGGGCAATAACTTCCTGGCACACCTTCTGTGAAAGATAAGTCAAGTCATAATGTGTCTTAGTCACAGGGCACAACATAAGAGGAAGCCCCGTGTCTTTCTCTGATGCACTACCTGCCTTTGTTCCCTGGCGCTTTCCCAGAACCAGTTATGAGGGATGTAGCTGCTCTCAGCGTCACTCCCCCCTCAGCCCCACCAGCAGCCTCTGGGCATGCCTTGGGGACACTGCTCTGGTGGGAAAGAGTTTGCTGGAAGTGAAACTGCAGCTGCTTCTGCTGGCAGCTGCTTAAGAATGGCACTTGAGCAGCAAGCAGGTGTTTGTGAGTCAGAGAGAGTTTCAGATGCAGAAAACAGGTAGATGGTGAGAAAACAGGAGTTCCAGGGAGTTAGGAAGGACATGAGAACGTGAACATTGGATGAGTTTAGTTTGAGCCCACACCACTGAGCAGTTGTCTTAGCAGCTTGGGTTTAACCTGCCGCTACTCCTTAGGCTGTCACAGGAGGGTTAAGGACTGGTGATTTTAAGTAAGAAATGTTAGCATGTCACTCATGTGACAGCCCTGCCTTTCCACCTCACTGACCCTTTCATAGCAGTGCTGAAGCCACAGGCAAAGCTTTAGAGGCAATGACTTTTTTTTCTCTTAGACTGAGCAGTTTGGCCACAACCTATTTCTTGTGGGTGCAACCCTAATTGGTGCTATGACATGTTAATTTGAGCCCTGAGACAGAATAGAAACTGCTTTCTTGATTTGCACTCACTTCCAGACTCCCAAAGGACACTGTAGGAAGCTGAAGATAAAAATTGCATACCAGGCTACAATATGAACAGAGCACAGTGGGCACTTTATGTATGCAGAGGTAAAAATACAACTCAAGCCGAGACACATGCCTGTGACGTGTTGCTAGAAGAACCATACAGATCCCAGGGAAGGATGTGTCAGATGACCCTAGGTTCACTATGCTACTAGTAAATGCTGGTGGTTTATGTTACTCCACCTGGGAGGACACATCCTGAAGTCATCATTATACAGCTAGGTATGGGTTTTGAGAAAATGTAACAGTGACTCCAAATAATGTTTTGAATTTTGCTCAGGAACAAGCAAAGGGGGTGTCAGGTGAAATCCTTAGCATTGATGGTGAAGCACATGGTGAAAGCCATTGCTTACATTTGTACCTAGATCTAGGTAAGGGTGTCATTTTCTGAGAAGTCCTGGATTTGGAGTAACACCTGGAATGACTTTCCTGGAGGCTGTTGATTATTCGCAAGCATTGGCTGGGACTAGGGAGGGAATATTTCCATGCCCACCTAGTGATAGTTCTCATTATAGCATGTCTTACCACAGGAAATACGATGGCTGTTGAATTGTGCTAGCTGAAGAAACTGGGTGTGTTTGTGCCTGCAGAGTGAAAAATAAAGCATTGGAGATTGCTAGCAGCTGACCTCATGTTCTCGGCTTTTATGAAAATGCAATCCCGTAATCTCAGCTCCACAACAGGACATGTGCTGTTCAGCTCTGAGAACATTCTCTGACTCGGTAGTAATATCATAAGGAAAAGTGCTAAAAGTGCGGCAAGAGTCATGTTTCCTGGATCCTTAGCTGTTCCCACACTGATAGCTTTCCGTGTAGCTCTCATCAGATTAGGAGCCGAACACTTGGGCTGAGCAACTGTTTTTACTGCCATGTCGACTTGGCCAGAGCACGATGGTAAACGCCAGCTCTGGGGAGGGTGGAGCTGTCTGTGGTTTGGGCAAGGCTGAGGACTCCGCTGCGCTGGAGCGTGGTTTGGTAGCGGTTGGAAAGGAAAAGCAAGTGGGAAGCGGTGGTTCAAGACGCACCTTCACATGATAAATCCACGAGGGCCGTTACAGTTTCTAAACACAGCAAAGGAGAAGTGGTTGGTGGCTTTCCTTTACGGTGGCAACAGCTTGTGGAAAATTGTTCGGGAAAGGTTTCACTTGCCCAAGCGTTCCTGTGGAGCGGGTAGATGGCCATCGGGGGCTCCAAGCTGCTGGGGCAGGGAGCTGCGGTGTGCAGGGCTCCTCCCGGGCAGCAGCGCCCCCCAGCCTGGCACGGCTGCCCTGGGGGTCGGACCCCTGGGGAGGGTCCTGCTCCTCGAGTGACGGGGACAGGAGCGGGGCTGCGCTGCGGGCCGGGCACCGGCAGCCTCGGCCGCGTGCGTGTAACTCGCAGGCC
>NW_020799121.1:4067872-4111968 GCF_003259725.1 Athene cunicularia | reverse complement strand
CCGCTCGCCCGCCCCCAGGCTCCTGGGCTGGGCTGCCCTGGGGCCGCCGCCGTCCGGGCCGTCGGTGTTTGTCCCGGCTCTGCCCCGGCCGGGAACGGCGCCCTTCGGTGCCCTGCCCCGGGAGCAGCGTGGAGCGTGGTCGGGTTTCAGCGGACGCCTCCTCCCCTGCCGCAAGCCCTCGAGCCTGTTCTCGGGCGAGATCCGTAACTTTGCGGGGTCCGGAGTGGCCAGCGGGGAGCCCTCGGGGTGAGCGGGGCAGAGCCCCAGCCCGACGTGCCGCGGGGCGCAGAGCTCATCCTTCTTCTCCCTTGGCTTCTCCCAGGTGTCCTGAAACCTTCTGAAACCGTGTAGCGGGGAAACATCAGGCAACTGGTTTCACTGGAAAGATCTAGAGAGTTTGAGTTCCTTTGGTACCAAGCCGGAAAGGGGGTGGATCTGCCCAAATCCCTTGTGCTCTGGGAGACATGAGGGTGACTGAGTTCTGCTTATGAAACCGATTAAATCAGACACTGGGGAGGGGCCGCAATCCGTTACTTCCATCCTACCTTTAATAGAAACCAGACGTTCTGTTAAGATATGCTCCAGGAATATTACAGTTTTATTACTGGACCTGGAAGCTCACATTACAGTGCTGGCATAAAGCTGGTGGTCACACCTTCAGAAAACAGACTCTGAACTGGGCTAATGAATAAACGTAGGGAGCAAGGAGCCCGTCAGCTGCATGGCTTCCTGGTGAAAGGTGCACCACGAAGCATTCGTTCTTGGGGAGTTCACCCTCTGCTTGGGTGAAGTAACTGGTGGTGCAAACAGAATTAATTTCTCCTGTGCTGCTTCTCACAGTTATTGTTTCTTTAAGTGGAGACAGTTCTGTTTACCGTTTCTCATATCCCTCGGCCTCGTTATCTCTCAGAGACTGGGGGCAAGTTTCTAGTCTGTTCAGGAATGTGTTGCTAGTCAGAACAGGATTCACCCAGGCTGTGTATTGACTTGCGGAGTGGCCCTTCAAGGTGAGCTTACAGATAGCATTGTGTAGGGACAGTTTAGTGTCTCATCAACGTGCTCTTTAACAAACCATGGGAGCTGTACTGTGCCTACTGCAATTGTTGCATTCCTTGAACATTGGTAGTGTGACTTTCCAGTTGTTTGAATAGGCTACTGCAGTTTCAACACATTTTTCCTTTCCTTTGTTAGGAGGATTAGAGGTGAAATGCAAAGAAATTCTGAGAAAGATCTGAATTTGTGTCTGTTTTGAGATGTTAAATGTATTGGCACAACCAAAAGTTAAAAGTTGTGATCTGATTTTTAAAATAGAGCTTTTTGTCTCTGCAACTTGATTTCATCAAGTCTGAATTACACCATGTCTTTCTCAATTTCTGTGCAGTCTTCCAGACTGGACAAGATCTGATTATCTAGCAGTAAGCAGTTGAACAAAAATTGGGACCCTTTCTAAGCTTTTCTTTGGTGTACAGAATTCACCACAGAAATGCACATGAGCTATCTTCCCTCTGCAAATCATGGTTAGCCCCAAAATTGCTCACTTATTTTTTCTAAAGCCATTCGCCTTGGGATGCATAAATAAGGGAACAATGCCGCGCTGATACGACTCCCCTGAAATAAGTAAAACTTTTGAACTGAAGTGAGAGTTGTTTGTTTTTCTTTCCTCATTATCTATGGGTGGATTATCAGAGTTGTGGATTAACTGTGCCATGGATACAGACGTCTGTGCTGGCTCTGTCCAAAGTCAAGCCGGTCCGTCAGGACTTGTTGGTTCAGGCACAGTGCCACGTGGACGTAGCTGCACTGCTTCCAGGGCCAGTTTTGGCCCAAAAGTAGTTGAGCATTGAGGTTCAGAGTTGATGTCAAGTTAAGATCAGTTTAGGTATTTCTACACCATGCTTCTGAATCTATGTGGTGCAGAAATGACTAGTGACTGATGGACCTTGCTGGGCACGAGGAACACCTCAGAGAACCCATTGGTGTGTCTGTTCTTAACTCCCTGAGTTTATCAAAATCTCCTCCCTCTTCCTGGAGCTGATGGAGTTGATCAGTGTGTACTTTGTGCACTGTAAAATGGAGGTCCAGAAGTATCTCAGTTCCATGCTGCTTGGCCTGGAGAGGTTATGAAACATCTGTGAGAATGGATTTGTGTTGCTTTCGGAATTCATTTGGAGTTGAAAAAAACCCCCAACTTTGTTGCTTTTTATTCCCCTCAGTGTTGAAGAAGCGGTGTTACAGTGTGCAGCTGACACCGGAAACTGTTTCAGGGCTCTGCAAGCGGAACTTGTGCACCCCATTGAGCTGGGGGAGCCTCTGTGGCACAGGACACTCCGTGCTGGGTCTGGGTGTAAACCAGAATAGCACATTGTGGGAAGGGAGGGAGGAGACCGTGAATTCGAGCAGCTGACCAGACTTGTCCAGATTGTCTTCCTCGAATCTCTCTAAGGAAGCGTATTTTGCGGATGTGCTTGGAGTTTGACAGGAAACTTGCTGAATGAGTTTGCCATTCTGCAGTATTGTAAACTGGCACAGAGAGTAAAACCTAGTCCTAAAGAGGGAAAACCCTAACTCAGGGCTATCATCCCCTTCAGGGGATTAGTAAAGTGTAGCGTGTTGTTGCGCGCTGTGCTTCCAGCACGCAAGTGACCAGCCACACATACTTGCCTGAGACAATTTGAGATACTGAGTTAGAGGTTGAATTATTCTTGGTTCTGTGGTACTACCTTGTCTAAGTAGTATGTGTGAACAGATCCATTAAGATCTGATGGTTGCAGAGGAAGAAATCTAATCTGTTCAATGTGTCATGTATTTTATGGTGAGAGGAGTAGGAGAAAGGAAACTTTACATTTGCTTTGTTTGATTTTGAATTTGAATGTTTTTACAGCCTTTTTCTGAAAGAGGTTGTAGGGGTTGTTTGCAAACACTCCAAACAGAAATGTTGTTTTTAGAAGCTTTCTTTAGATGGCTCTGAAATTCTCATTTTTCTGCTGTTTGGGTGTTTGGGTTTTTTTTTGAGGCTTCGGATTTTTTAAACTGGATTTTGCAATAAAAAACCAGCATTCACTAGAGCTTGTAAAAGGTGTTTTACAAATAAGTTATTTCTGTTTAATGAAATCGTATTTATGGCAGTGTTTTGGCTGTGCATGTAAACTAGGCTGTAAGCTTCTTATTTTAGGTCTGCTTGCTCACTTCTAGAAGGACTTTTCTTTTGCAGAAAGGTTTGTCTAGCAATGTAGCTTCAAAATTTAAAACACTGCAAAGGTTCAGTGGCACAAAAGATTTTACTTCAAAAGTTGTTTCCTTCTGTTTTAGGAACTCCAACCCACCCTCTCTTCAGGACTTAATCCTTTCAAGATTGACTTTAAAGGGAGCAATCTTGCCATTGATTTTTCATGGGAGTGTTGAGGGGCTTGCATATGTTTCCATCTGTCATCTGTCCAAACATTTGGAAGATTGCTGTGTTCTGCAGTGCTATGCTGTCTGTCCCTCTTCTGAAGGGGATGCTTTTCTGTTTCTGACTCAGTTCCTTCAGTTTAGAAGTCATATGCAGTGGGTTTTGGTCTTATTTGACTGAAAATTTAGTGTGAAATTGCTCATGGTCAGAAAATGGTATTGGGGGAACGCTGGTAAAGTAATTTGCTCCCTTGGCTTTCTACTGGCTCAGGTTTCTGAGTCATTCCTGCTGCTGGGCGAGAAAACTGTAAACAGAACTAATACTCTGCACAATGGGGTTCTGACTTGTTTCAGCTTCTTAGCTGTTGTGACCCCTTGTAAAACAGGGACTTCATTGTCCTGAGCAACTCAGACAGGGAGTCCTCTGCCTCGAGCAGTGTGAGATGCAGAGAGAGGCTTCTTTTCTTGTTGCTCTATTTCCGTGGAAAGGCCGGACTCTGTGCTGTCTTTAGCTTCTTTGTCCTTCGCTGGGAGAGGTCAACTTATCCCAAGTGTTCAGCTGCCCTCCTGGTTAAAATTGATCCTCCGACACCATCACTACCACTAGAGAAATAAATGGGGAACTTCTCATACGTCTTCTTTAACTCTGTCTCTCTACTTGTTCTTTCTTTCTCAGCAAATCATGATACTTCAGTTTCTCCAGACACTTTTTTCCTCATTTCTCCCCATGAAGTGTATTTATTATGTGAAAAAAGTTGTGAAACTGAAGAAATGATGGATAAAATTCTTAAGTCTGGCAGCAGAACAAGCAATAATAGTGCACTTCTCGTTCTATCCGAGTTGTTTTTCTGATACTGTTAAGACAGACATATATAAATTCCTTAAATTAAATCTGTGCAACTAGAGGGGGAAAAAGCCTGTCCATGGCTGCAAACCAAATCTGTTTGAATCAGATTAATGCATTAGTTGTGATATCCAGGATCTACTGCAGCTTTGGAGATGGCCATAACAGATTCCGAATTCAGTTGTGTTGTGCTAGTGGAAAATCAGTGCGAGTGACTAGGATCTCTGGTCCCAGTTTCCTGCTCTGTGTCTCAGGCTATGCCTCCCTCCCTTTGTGTACTGATCTTCTGTGTCCCTTTTTGTGTGATGCGGAAGCTGTTAATGAAGATGCTCTTCTACTCCAGCTGCCTGAAAGTGAGGCATTGTCTGTGGGAAGCTTTCCCGGGCTGTGATAAGAAGATGGGGTTTAGAGAGTGAGCTTTTTGTTCACTTTAGCTTGTCTTAACTAATTTAGATTTAATAACAAGCCCTGGAAGTACAGGTTGTTATGACTGCTAAGCTATTATATTGTAAAATACTAGGTAGGGAACTGTGGAGACATTTGGGTCCTGTTCTTGTTTCGGTGTTGGTAAAATCTCACCTCTCATCCAGTTTCAGATGGCAGCCAAAAATGGTGATTCCATCTTGTGTGCTTGCTGCTTACTTAGTGATTATCAGTCTCCACAAAGAATTGGTTGAAATTTCTGATCTTTTAGAAAACCAGCCCTTTCCCCCAAATGAACAAATTATTTGCCATTGGATCACTAAGATGAACTGTCCTGCCCTGTGGCAAGGTAACTAGATCCAGTGCAGTGTAGAAGCAAGGAGTGGCACCGTTCCTTTCCATTTTGGGCTGGAGTTAAATGGATTGGAAAGTGGAAGTTGTGATTTCAAATTGGTTTAACCTGATTTAACTGCTGCCTGCTGTACGGTGTGTTGTGTTCTCTGCCCTCATCGTTCTTCCTTGTTTCCACGATAACGGTTGGGCAGTTATCTGAATCAGCAAGCTTGATTCTTCTGGTAGTCATTTTTTTTTGACATGGATAGTTGGCTGGGAAGAAGGTGAGGCCACCTCTTTTAGCTGGGGTTTATGCTTAATCTATCATAAGGTAACATTCACAGCCTCAAAAGTTTGCCCTGATGTTAGGCATATTGTTTCTCCATCTGTGAAATAGAGATAAATAGCTCCTTACCTGCAAAGTACAGTTAATGTTAATTGAGATCTTTGTGTTTCTGAAATAGCTTCCAGGTGAATACATCAGAATAGTAACTCAACATTTTCTGGTCATCATTGCTGGAAAAGCTTACAATGGCACGTTTGAATTAGATTTGTAAGTTTTTATTCCCTTCTCTGCCCTGTTTAATGTTCCCTCTCTGCCTTTCTGATGGCTCGTCCTTTCTTCATCCTTTATTATGACACGCTGTGAGTAGGGAGGAAAGATTTCCTTTCCCTTCCAAGTTCCCCACAGTGGTTCTACTCTAGTCTTTCCCTTTACCACGGAGTGTTGTGAAGTCATTCAAAGAATGTCATGTGCTAAAGATATACCATAAAAATAGGAGGTGGGTGATGACTTTCTCCTATCGCTCTTAGCTGTTTTTTCCCATTCATGCTTATTCTCATTGCAAATGGCCCCAGAGCAGCAGAAACCAGCTGGGCTGGGGACAATCTCCCTTGATTGACTGGTGCTAAAATCCATGCTTTTTCTTCTGCATATGTGTGTTTTTGAATCCCAATGAAGCAAAAGAAGTAGAAATGGGAACTGGAGTGCTGTGGAACGAGTTTGGTGTTGGTGTTTCAGTTAGAGGAACTTGAGTCCCTGAGGTTATGTATTTGTGTTGTTTAGGCATCTGGTAGGCTCTTTTTCTGCTGATATAAATGCAGCTTTTTCTTGTAGCAGACAGTAATTATTTTGAATTTACATGGGAAATTTATCTAAGCAGTTTCAGACAACTATAAGCTGAGGAACCAGGAGAACTCATGGCAGGCCACATGGGGAGGCAGCCTGCATTGTTATTGCTTGGCTTGTTTTTCCCTGTGCTGGACTGCCTCTGTGAACAAGTTTAGTTCAAGTTATTTAAATGATGATGAGGTAGTCTGAAGTCTTCAAATACAGTTTGTCATGCCACTTCTCACAGTGTTCTTATTATTATATGCAAGTTTGGTGTAGATGCCTTTGCTGGGTGAGCTACTGAGCACGTCTGGCTGGCAGCATGCAGTGGAGTGTAGCTTGATTTCTTGTGTTTTTTTTTACTGTTTATTGCACGTGTTTAAACCTCAAACATTTTGCAAGTGAAGTGAAAAACATCAGAAAAAGTAAATGGCGCTCCGGGGAATAAACTTTCTGAATGACACTTTACATGGGGAATTGTGCTTTAAATGGCTCAACTATAAATCAAACTGTATGGGGTCTCCAGGAATAAATCAATCCCATGTTTTTGTCACAAAATTGAGCTGACAGACAGAATCAATCCTATGTCTGTCTAGAAGCCCGATAGGATCTTGCTTTATTTCCATTCTTGAAGAGCAAGGTGAGCAAAGAATTTCGCTTTGTGCTATAAGGAAGTTTGTGATGGTTCAGGGACTGCAATTAGGCTGGGTTTTTCTAAAAGCAGAAGGGGGCAAAAAAAGCCAGAAATAGAAAAGGTCATGGGCAGGAGGGCTGTAAATGATTTGACATGGATTAGGGGCTTAATACTCTCTTGTTCTGTCCTCTTTCATGGTTCTAAACAAGTTCAAGGCTTCTCTCTGAAAAGGTTTCTTTTGGGTTGGAGCCACTAATTTCAGCTGGGTCAGACAAAAGAACCTAAGGCTAACTGCATGTCAGTTGGGGTTACTGGTGCTCCATGAGCTGCAGTAAGATGATGGCCTGTCTGGTCTTCTCTACCACTCATCTTGTTTGATCGTTAGTTGGGTCTGCTGCTCCCCATCCCTCAGCACCAGCAGCTGATTTAGGACTAGAGGTTTTTTTGTTGCCTCTAGCAAATTACCCCTCTTGGGCAGAGGTGGTCTGCAAGAGTAGATGCCTAGGAGTAGTACTTCTGGTTTGCAGCTCTCCCTCTTGTTCATTACGGTTTTATGTGGGAGACTTTTCTTGGGCTGTGTAGGTCTGGTTAGGCAGCATGATACACAGCTGGAACTATTCTGCCTGGCTGCAAGCAGCTCCAGCAGTTAGACAGGATCCCTGCAGAGAGCTGGAGCACTGGGGGAGGGAATGAAATGCCATTTCATCCACGTCATGAAATCTCTTATCAGTGGCCAACTCAGTGTTGTGGGTGGGTGAGCGGTGTTGGCCAGAAGAAGCTGCCTTTTATTTCTGCTGTGAAATGTGAGGAGCTCAGCGCTGTCAGTCTGGGAGCTGTAGAGTGGCTGTGTGGAGTTTGGGATGAATTTGTTCATTGGGTTCTTATAACCCTAAGTTTGTAGTTTTCAATCTGTCCTGCTGGTGCTTAATCTGAGATTTGCTACTTGGCTGTCCTGAGCAGTTCCCTTGGGCAGTGCCTCACAAGCACAGCTGCTCTGGCACGCTGCTCGGGTACTTCTTAATTGCTTAAATCTGGCGCCTCCAGCACCTTCTGCCTCGGGATCATGCTTAAAAGCCTTGGCCATGCGAGTTAGAGATAAAATACATTAGATTACTATTCATTTTTCTATAAGAGTTGGTTAAAGGCTCAGTTTGTTGGATGCTACTTTACCATCAAACATGAGGGAGAAAACTAGATGAGACAGATCGCCATGGTACAGTTTACAGTGGTGTGAAATTCAGAGAGCTGCTAGGCTGCCTGGATCTGCTAGAGTCCTGACTGCATTGCTTGGGTTTGAAAACCACTCAGTGTGGGATGGGATAGCCAGAGCGATGCGAGGTGGGGCTGATTTCTGCAGAGTGGTACCGCTCTGGTGTGATCTTGTCTTCGCAGGGTTGGGAAGCTGCTTGCTGGGGAGGAGAGTTGAAGAGAAGGGGCTGGGGGTGGTGCAGGGAGGAAGCTTTATGTAATTCTTGGCTGGCTTCTGAGTAATTGTTTTAATGAAATGGAATGCAGTGTATTCAGTGCTTGCTTGGCAGAAACAGCTATTTTTTTATTTTCTGTTTTTTAGGGGAGGGGGTGTAGGGAAGGAGTTGGAGTTAGTCTATTTTCCAGCTGCTTTAAGCAGTTAGATTGGGATTTGTCGCAGAGATAGGAGTGGAATATTGTTCTTGGTGAGGGGGCAGTTGCACTGCTGTGCATGTGTAGGAAGTTGTCTTTGTACATTCAGTGTGTAAGTTGAACAGCCTGGTCCCTCTCTTTCTCTGTGGGTTGTGAATGCCTGTGTGGTTCTGAAGTGGATCAGTACGCAGCAGTAAGGGGATGATAGTGATGTGAATAGGTACACGTCCATGTAAAATATATATGCATCTAGGTACTTCATAAGAAAATGAATCAATTTCCCACTATGCCCTAGTTCAGCATATAGCAGGGAAGAATATGATGGGTTGAGACAAAGAAGTCAACTTAATTTTCAGCAAAGCAGAAATGTAGGGGCAGGAAATCTTGACTTCTGTAGACTAGTGCAAAATATTCTCCCTAGTTAGCTCAGATGATTGTTGACTTTTATCATAGGATTAGTGGAGGAACAATCGGAGATCATGCTGAATACCCTTTTTTAGAAAGTAATTTGAGGAAGGATTTATTTCATGTACCTATGAAAGGGAAGTTTATTCTCGTGCTGCTTCTATTTCAGTATTGCTGTATTTCCATTTTTGGTCAGCACTGGAGATTGGGCTCTCTTACTCATCTTTACCTTTCTGAAATCTACTTTCTCTTTGTTCTTTGTAATTTTTTTTTAATTGCAGTTTTCTGTGGTCATGAGTTCTCTTGTGAGTAAAACAGCCTTTGGCTGATATAATAAAATTTTTCTTTGTGTATTAACAAAACAACAAGTTCTGTGCAGAGCACTGAGATGAAGAAGCTGTCATGCGTTTAATTGCTTTATTAATACTGCTCTTGGTAAGAAGAAATCCTCACTATTTCTTTTGCCAGTGATGAAACAAGCACAAGACCTGTGACTAATGCTTCTGTCATGATGTCAGATGATAGGTAGAAGGATAGGTCATCTACCTTCTTCCAGTAGAAAGAGGTAAGAAAACCTTAAACATTCTTCAGCTCTTCTCCATTCACTGGCTACAATATATTCCAGTTCTAAAAAAGTTAGTTTTCTGTCTGGCTTTAACAATTTCCTTTCTTTCAGTGGGCCTCTGTCATGACATTGTGAAACTCTTCAGCCACATTCTTCTGTCAGTGGTAAAAAAAATTAAAATACAGTGCTCTAGAGTCATAGAGCCATCAGCAAGCTCCATCAGCTTACCACCCACGTCTTCTCCAAAAGTAGACTGGGGGACCAGTTCCCACATTCATTTCTGGAACATTGTCCTCCTTTTATTTCCAGAAGCTGCTTTTAAAGTAAAAATGAGCTGCTTTAACTAGATTTTTAGCCATGTGTTTCTTGCCCCCTTGTACTCTGTTGTCTTTCAAAGATGTTGCTTGTCCACCATCTGTAATTACTTGAGGTATCTTTTAAGTTTTAGTGGAATGCTAATCAGATTGAAAGCTTAATTTTAAATCTTTCTACCTATTATAGTTATAAGTAGTACTAAGATCCACATGACTGAAAAATGTTAAATATTTTGTTGTCATTTCCCCCTGCCCTGCTCTGTGAGTTTACATTGTGATTTTGGCAGCACTGTGTGTATAGTCAGTTGCTGATGATGACTTACACTTCTTGGCTAATTAAGAGTTCGGTGTTGCTTCCAAGTCTGCTCCCACTCTCTGTTGCAGAGAACCCTTGCAGAATCGAAAACTTCTTAAAAAGAAAAATCCACCATTTTGAGAGTACTTTCTTAGTAATTAGATTTTTAATAAGCCAGTTAAACCACATACCACATTTGACAAAAGTTGCTTTTCTAAAAAAAGGGAAACAACTCACTTCAGAGTGGTTGGCAGGTCATGACAGCAAGTCTTTTGAACCTGTCTTTATTTATATCTTAATATATTAACCTTTTATTTGGCATCCCCAGTATCTGGGTGAGATTTGTTGGGACTTTATAGGCACGGGCTTTTCAAACTTGAGATACTTTGGTTTTTAAGGGTAGATTTGCATTTGTTGAATGTTCTTTGCATCTATGCTCTTGGGAGGTATGTTTGTTACTTGCTGAATGGGTAGTTGCTGGAGTTAATGAAAAATATTCTCTTCAAGGACTAAAATCTCTCAAGTCTGCATTCTGATATCCCATTTAAGAGCCTTCAGGATAGGAATTCCTCAATAAGACTGTACTAAATATGGATATGATTGCAGGTCCATACAATTGCAGTGTCTCTTTAGGACCTCTGTT
Organism: Athene cunicularia; assembly: GCF_003259725.1. Classification (NCBI taxonomy): domain Eukaryota; kingdom Metazoa; phylum Chordata; class Aves; order Strigiformes; family Strigidae; genus Athene; species Athene cunicularia. The sequence goes on along the minus strand of NW_020799121.1, from coordinate 4,101,391 downwards.
GTTTATTGCTGGCATCCTCCTTTCGGTGGTAGTCAGGGCATTCTACATCTCATGGGCAGAATTTGTGCTTCTAATGCTTTTAATGAATTCATACTAATATTTCTGTCCTTCATCTCATCATCTTTATGTGTGTCTCAGATTTTGTAACTGGCACTTTGCCTGGACGGGTCTATATTCAGATCTGTTTATGCTGCTTGGATAGGATTTCCACTGTTTAAATGATGCTATTTTTTTCCTCCCTTAAGTTTCATGTCTATTCTTGCAGAACTGTGCAAATCTTACCCTTCCCTATATTGGTTATAGGGTCCACATGCTTTCCTGTTTCTGTTACTTATTAAAAGGCAGATAATTAACTTAGAATGTGCAAGCTCTGACAGTATTTTGTCTCTGGCTGTGTCCAAAACCATTTTTATATATGCAGATGGATAGGATCATAGCAATCTCTAGCAATCTTATTATTAACTTAACTGTGGTTATTGGTGTGGCAGAGGTCAGATGCTGGGGTATCTGAGGTGGTGGTCCTGCTGGCACCCGAGTCAGTGTAATGGTTTGCTGTTGCTGAAAGGGGGGATGGCTTTACTTTCATCCTTACCCCTTTTCTGCTCTCTGGCCTGGCTGTTCGGGCATACACCTCATACTCCTTCCTTCTTGCTGACTGCTGTGCTCATCTCTCTTTTCTAACCCAAAAGAAAACAGTCTCTTTTTTTTTTTTTTTTTTTTGGGTCTTGTAAGGGCTAGAGCCAACACAAGTAAGTGGCAGCAGCACATGTCTGGAAGAGGGAGTAAAACCTCTCCATTTTTGGCAGTGGTGAACTGTTAATTCGCCTTTCTGCATCTTGTGAAACTGTATCCTGTATCCTTTGCTCCATGGTGCTCACTGTCCAGTGGAGCTCCTGTGCTCTGTTCCCATGTAAACCCTGATGTAACTTTCCTTCCCTGGATGAGTTAATATCAGCAGTTACAAATTATCATCTCCAAGCGGTAAGTGCTCTACAGCTGTTGAAAGTGTTCTCCGAAGTGGTCAAATTTACACTTTTCACTGAGGGCTCTGGAACATAAACAGCCCAAAGGTTTGGAAACCACTGGTGTGTGTTCACACCGTTCTGATTTGCCACTGCTTATGGCACTAGGGTACTGCTTAGAAGCTGTGTGAAAGAGTTATCCAGTACCGGCTTAGCATCTGTTGTAACCTCAGTGTTGCTTATTACAATTTTCAGTTCGAGTCAGACCTAACTAGCTACAGGTACGCAAATCTCAACCAAATACAGTCCACCTAGGGCTTAAAAAAGGCCCTTGGCTATCTCCATGTCAGTGGGCATGTGGGGGGTTGCTTGGTAGTGGCTGGGTGCCACACACCTCTGCATTTGGCAGCTTTTCTCCTGTAGTCTAGGGCTGAGCAGGTCTGGCACACAAATGATGGCAGTGTTTTCCACTCTGGTTTACTATCATTGTAGTTGTTACTGTTGTCTGCCTGTCTGTTTTCCAGAAGGGTGTGAGAACAAATTGTCCAGTTCAGGTCTCTAAAGATTGTACTTCTGTGCTGAAGGAAGGAAGCTAGTCTGCTGGAAAAGGCAGATGACTTTCCTTCCCAGCAGCTCTGCCTGCTTCTGGGGAAGAAGAATAGTAGGTAGAGGGAGTCTTTCCTTTACTTGCACAAGGAGGACAAACTGACTTCTAGCAAGATATTAATTGTATGGCATCATTCTGATGTACCTGACTTGGAGAGAGCAGCACTGGTTTGGAGGGGCATCCGCTGTAGCAAAATTCTAGGGTATGATAAATTTCCCGGCACCATGATGCTCTTGCTGCCCATGGTGCTATTTCCATGAGCGTTCGCCTGACTGATCATCCAAGGGACTAGAAATGAGTCCAGCCCTGGGCTTCTGTTTATTCCCTTTACCAGAGCTGTGGTTTAAAATCTAGTGTCTTGTTTCCTGCTGTTTCTGTACCCATCCTTGGGAGTCTTTGCACTGTTTAATGGAAGTCTCCTTTGTACTAGATTTGTTAGATGTTTGTAAAATGGCAGCACACACTGTGTTTTGACCTAGCACTTGTGGAATAGCTGCATACTGATGCAGCAGGAAGGGTCTGGTTCCTCAGATAGCTGGCTTGGCCGAGCCCCTCTTCCTGTAGGGATACAAGGGAGTTGGTATTTTGATCAGAGGCCTTGGCCCTCGGAAATTGTCCCTGAGAGGTCCATTCAGTGGCTGCTTGTTTGGTTTTCATGATTTTTTTTTTTTAATTATTATTTTTTTTGTTCTGGCAGAAGAGAGCAGATCTTGTCAGACTTTGAACGTTGACCCCAGTTTCTAGAAGCTTTCTGAGGGAAGCCGTCAGCAAATAAAAATTTCTTATGACATGCCTGAGGAGGGTTAACTTACTAATTGTGTACGTAAGGATAAACAGCCAACTAAAAAAGTTAATGCATTGGTGACTAATGTTTTTATTTTTATTTTAATTTTTTTTTTTCCATCTAGGATGTTGGCTGAAATTCAGTCCAGGTCAGTAGTGAGATGGTATTAACTGCTTAGTTGCTTGTGTAAAAACGTTTATACTCACTCAATCTGTTCCTTCCACCAAACTCAGCTGGGATGCCATTTCACTCTTGTTCAGTTTGAGTGTTGCTTGTGTTTGAAAAGAGCTAATGTCCTTTAGTTTTGTCTGAGCCAAATCGCTTCCCTCCCAGAGACAGTTAGGTCAATATTGGCTATTTGCTAATGCCTTTGTCTGGGACTTCCTGGAAATGCCTGAAGATCTATTTGCTGTCAGGCAGAGATCAGAAATAGATCTTGCACAAGAAGAGCCACTCTAGGAGAGGACAGTCAGAGGCTGTACTTACCCTTCTTGGAGACCAGAGCTGTTTCCAATTTGGCAGTTGTCAGAGAGAGAGATGGAGACTCTCTAATTTGTGCAGATTGTTGTTCCTCGTAATCTTTCACAGGGCTAACTATAACTGCCCATAGAACACCAGCCTATTTGCTTCCAAAAGGAGAGGATTCTGACAAAAGACTTGGTGGCAGGTGGAGCTCATAGCAGGCTGCAGATTCAGACTGAGAAATTCCAACTTAAGTATTTTTAGTACAGGCCTGAGAGTCAGACTTGCTTTCTATTCTGATACAACGTGGACTTGCCATGTTCTGTTGGGCTGTTCAGGGCTGCATATCAGTTCTCCATTTCTGAAAGGTAGATGATTTTTCATCCTGTCAAGGGGGTGTGAATGTCAGTGTGAGGATTCTGATTTGTGATCCTTGTTGGAATTCAGGTGCAGTGACTGCAGGGTTACTGCCTACAGATGCTGCAGGTCACAGCCATATGAAATGGAGTACGTGGAGGTTTAGGTTTAGTGTGTGGAGCTGTTGACTGTTGTGATTGAAAAATGTTGGCTGAAAATGTCTTCCACTTCTGCTGTTAGTGTTGTAATTTGTTGGTGGACAGTTGTTTGAGGACAGTAGTACTTAAATCATGGTGATCTGAATCGCTGGAGGTCATGAGTTGGAGTACTGAGTAAAGGCTTGTTAAGCCTGTGTGAAGCATTTTACATATCACAAACTTCTCTTGTGCAATCTGCAATTTCTCTGTCTGGTAAACCAGAACCTGGCTGTGTGCTTTTTAAGCATTGTATAAGTGTTGAGATTAGCTCAGTCTGCTTTTGCACGCACTGTGTCACAGGATGTGCTGGAGCTATCACTTGCAAAACCCTTTACAAACTTTTCCTAATCCTCCTGAAGATTGTTCATAGAGCAGTGGAAGGATTTTTTGACTAAACTTACCCATCTTTGGTAATTGTTTCCTGTTGTTCAGGTCTCTGAGAGTAGTGATAGAAAGGAACCACGCAAGGGATTATTCTCTCTTTTACCTTCACACAACTGTGGGTCGTTTGTGTGAATCGTTGTACAGACACATTCAAGGCTTATGTAGCTGGGGAGCTGGCATTCTCTGAAGCCTTTGGTAGCTGCGAAACTGGAAACATTTATTTGTTTAGTAAGCTGGAACATGAATTCAGTTTAGGCAGCAGGTCTTAGCATAGGGTGTTTTTTCCTCACATGAGCTGTTTGCTACTCTGGACTATAAACAGAGGGAAGTAAATAGAAGATGTGTCTTTTCACTTAAAGTGTGGAGAAAGCCACACTGTAAAAAAGAGGATGCTGTATACGACAGGAAATAACCCTTCCCTCCCTCCCCAGCACTTTCTGGAAATGAGAAATAAACGGGAGAACACACCTTTGGGAGGGAGCAGGCTCTGAAACCAGTGATGTCACAGTGCTGCTAGTAAGTTCAAGTACTCCTCTTGGAGTCAATACATGAGATATACAACAGCCAACTGAAGCAGTATTTAGATGGCCTCACTTTGCTCTGTTGTTTCCTTAGATCTTCAACACCAGTAAGAGTTTGTTCTTCCTGGTGTTTCTGTTGACAGCTTCCAAATGCAGTGGCAGTGGAATGGACAGCTTAGGTTAATTTGAAGAACATGAGCAGGCTACACTTGGTTTAGCAGCTTTTCAGCTGAAAAACAAACAAAAAAACATTTTCAAACCATATTTTCTTTGAAAGTTCTGCTAGACTTATTGGTTTTTTTGGGTGGGGGTTTTTTTTTTTTGGAACATCAGATATATCCCTTCTGAAAGGAGATGGTACTTAAATCGTAAATTACTTCCAGTGTAAGGATGCTCAGCAAAACTATAATATGTTGAAGAATATTTCTCTCTGACAATGTAAGCAGTTACATGCCTTGTGAGACATGAATTCTGTTATCTCAGCCATCTAATGAACAGTTCTGAGGTAGCGGAAAGGGGATGAAAGTTTTTCTAAGGAAGTTGGAAGAAGGCAGAATGACTGTTTCTCTTTTGTAGGTGGTGGTTCATTTCTCTCAGCCAGTTTGAACTGGGGTCAAATTTAGTGTTCAAGAGCTAAGTGGAAAAATTCTGGTCCTACAGGAAAATCTTTTGTGGTTCCTTCACACAGCTTGGACTGTAGGCCAGGGAGCACTGTGGATTTATGTAGTTGCATCCAGGAAACTGTGCTGACTCAGATCTTTGAGGCAGTTGCAGTCTCTCAGCCTGCATGCTGTGTTGATGATCCCATGCCCTGTGGGTCTGGTTAAGATTAGGTTACCTTCCTGCCAACTCGGTGATGTGAACAGAGCCAGCAGTCGAAGGATTTCCCAGCCTGTTGCATCAAAGATGACAAGAGGTGGATCTGAGATACTCACTCATGGAATGAGGCTGTGATTCCCAGGGACTGCTGGTGTCAAGGGGCAAACCGGTCAGCTGGTTTCCTACAGAGTGTCTCTGTGCCCTTGAAAGCCTTGCTGCTGGGTTACAGGGGAACTAGCTGACCCCTTGTGATACTGGCACTCCAGCACCCTCACCATGCTGACAGATACACCATTGTTGAGGTTACAGGGCAGGTCTGACTTCCAGTGAAATGCTTGTGTTAGTTTGAAAGGAAGCGGTGTGGTCAGTTCCAGGAAGGATCTTGCAGTGACCTTTATGGTTTTCCAGCACACGTACAAATAGCCCTCTTGCCCCTCAGAGGGATTCGATGGAAGGTCTGAGCTCACATGATGGCTTCTGCTGTTTTTTTGTAGCATACAGAGTTGGCTCATCTTCACAGTTTTATGGTCAGGAGTAGTCTTGGATAAAAGCTAACTCTAAGTTCAGTGGCACAAATGAGATAGCACCAGTAGGTACATAATATATGCAGCCCGACTGGTTGAGTCATATTTCGATTCCAAGTCTGCAAAGCCAAAATAAAATGTCAGTGTAGGCTCAGGTGTAAGTGGCTGGTAGTGGTGAAGGATGTCTGCAGAGTTTAAGAGCATTTCAGTTTGTGCTCTCTGCTGATTGCTCCCTTTTCAGGCTGAAGTTTTTCTGGTCTGCATCCGAGATGCAGATTAATTATGGGAATCGGACAGGAGGATGGCTGATTTATTTCAACTAATGGCCGGATGGGGCTGGATTTTACAGTTGGTGTCCTGACCCGAGTTTTGGAGGTGAAAGTACAGTATTTCCTATTTAAAGCATAAGTTTTATTTGCTTACTTTGACAAGGTCTAAATTCTGGCATTGGTCGCTTTAAAACATTTTCTAAAAGCTGCATAAGTCATAGAGTGGCTGGAGCTATGCTTACAAGAAGTGTAACTAGTTTATCTAAAAAACCCAAACCAACAGCACATCAAACTTTTACTGGTTAAGTAAGCTGAATTAGTTCAGAAAGTGTCTGGTGATCAGCAGGGTGAGTTCCAGGAGCAATGTGGGTTTGCATGCTGGGGAGGGAGGGGGATGCTGGGCCCTTCCCTTACACTGGCAGCGTGTGGTGGTGTCAGCTCTGCTGAAACTACAGCCAGAGCACTCAAAGGGTTTGCATTTTATCGCCAAATGTGCAGTGAGTAGTCACTGAAAATGCAAAATGCTTTTTAAATAGGCTGTATTTGTAGACTCTTTTGCAACCCTGTGCTTGGGGTGGTAATAGCACATGTTAGTTGTGACCAGTTAGCTGGCCACAAGCTCTGGAATAAAATCTTCAGCTCGGGTCTCAGTGGTTGGAATGGGAAGCCACAATCATTACTGCAGCTGATCTTGCAGACCACATCTCACAGTGCAGTGTCTTGTCTTTGTTTAGACATTTGTTGATAGTGGTCAAAGCTGGGTGCATGGACTGCTGTACTGGGGAAAGCTAACTCGTTTGGCTGTCTGTATTCCAGTTATGGCATAGACAGGTTTGATGGTGGCTGCCATCACGTGATTTCAAGAGCAGTTCTGTCTGTCATGGGATGAACTTTTGTTTGGTTTGTCCCTGCTGTCTGGTGTAGCTAGGCATAACAACTACTAGATGGTTGCCTTTGCTATTAAGCTTTTCTGAAGCACCCACACAACTTTGTAAGTCAGGGCCATTAAATGCATAGTCTTGCTTATTCTAAGGAGCAGTATTGGTTTCAAAGAACAGAGAAGCTTCAAGGATTTAATGGGTATTGTCTACTGTCGGAGTTCACCATACCATATACTGATTCTAGTCTGGATGTTCTTTTTAGTAAGCAGTGACACAAGGCATGATTTGCACCAATACCTTGATAATGAGAAAGCACAAGGCTTCAAATATCACTCACTGGAATACATTAAAAAAATAGCTGAGTGATTTTTTTTGACAGTGTCATCTTAACTTCCTTTACTTCACATTGTCTAGACCTGCTTAAAAATACCAGTTGCTGCTCTGTACTGGTACTTCAGCAGTTGTTAGGTCTGGCAAATGACTTCTTTTTTGTGCCTTGAGTTTTCCTGTACCTTAAATAACAATCTGTCTCTGCTTCACAAGAGAGCTGAGGGCTGTTACGTGTTCCGTATTCTAAACACCTTCTCAACATACTGGTTAAGTTTTGGAAAACTTCTAAATGTCTTATCAAAATGTTTTAGAAAATAAGCTAAGCTGTTTTACATTCTTTCTATGTACATGAACCAGAGAACTTCAGGATTTTAAGAGCATCTAATTGGACTTTGAATTTTTAAGATCTCATTTTGAATGTAGTCTTTGTATTTTATTGCTTTTGTAGTCTCTGATCTTTTTGCATTTAAAAACATTGATTAGAATATAATGCCTTAAGAACCTTTTATTAAATTTCTTTTACCTGGAAGTCAATGCCTGTATTCACCTGTTTGGTTTTGGTTTTCCTATTTCTGTTAATGCTTTTCCATTCTGTTGAGAAAAGTCACAGCTGCTGTTAAAAAGGGAATTCTGTCATCAGTGTTGGTCTTTGGGGCTCCCCACCCCTTCCAGACTCAAACTCGAGGGCTGTGAGAAGCTCTGCAGCAAGGCTCCAACAAGTCTTTTTGATGCAGCTCTTCTAGGGCATTGAAAATGTTTCATTTGAAAGGCTATTTAATAGGATAAATATACCCAAGCTCCCCATTCCTCTGCAGTTACTCACAATGTAAAACTGTCTTGCCAGGGATTAGGTTACTGCCCTGAGCTGTCTCCCTGTATGTGTTGCATCTACTCCTGGAGGTGGAGGAGAAAAGACTCACTTGAACCTAATGAGATTTTTAAAGTTTGGATTTGGAGATTTTACAAAGAAGCTGCTTAGATGAGGCTGGAAGCTCAAGGTTCAGTTCCGGAGGTGCAATTCCCCTCGTTCTAGGGGACAGCAAAGATCAAGGATTTGAATTCACCACCTTACAGGTATTAAGAAAAAAGGGCTGGAGAATGGTGTGTCATTGTGCATATGAGGGGTCTGCAATTTGTCTTATGCTGAGTGAGACACCATTAAATGAAGACATGGACTTTACATGATAGACCTGCCCTTATGGCTATCTTGCTTTTTATTTCCATTTGCCAGTCCTCTGGGAATCTTCTGCTGCCTAAGCCAGGAAAACCTGTAGCAGTTCTATTATTTGGATAAACAGGGGCCTGGGGAAGAACAGGGGAGGTGCAGACACCTGTTCTCTAGCTGCATTAGAGGAAGTACTGTACTTTGTGCTCAGACATCTCATCCTGATGAGCCAGCGTGCTGTGTCGGGGTTGTTGGGGACATGTGGCAGTAGAGATGTTGGGGGAGATAGGACTCTGGCTGAACGTGTTTGCTCTCTGTGGTGGCTGGATGAAGAATCCTGTCGCCAGTGTTGCTTGCTTTCCAGATGTCCCATGCAAGAAGCAGAACTACAGGCAACATGCGGTTTGATGGGTGCGCAGATGTGGCTTTCAGCTGTTGAAAATGAAAGGCTGATATCTGAGGCATTTGAAATATCTTGCCTCAGTTATGCTTCTACTTCCTCCCCCAGCAGTAGATGAGCTGTAGAAGAAAATTTGACCACCATCCTTTTGTTATACTTCCTATATTGATAACATTTTATTTGCTGTGTCAGCATGGCTTAACAGCTCGTCCTCAGTTGCTGAGATGAACTGCATATGGAAATCTGAGGTAGTTTTCTCTCTTCTGGCACTAATGCTGTCATCTTTGAGCTGACTGAGTATGCTGTGTCTCTCTAGCCCTTGTACACACTGGAGTTATGCTGGACACTCAGTAGTAGAAGGCTTCTCCTTAACAGAGGAAGGCAAATTTAGATTTTTCTAAATTGCCTCACTTGAAAAAAAAAAAAAGATAACAATAATCCTAGACTGCTTATGAATAGTGGAAAACTATTTACTGCTCAAGGGAAAATTAGCATTCAAAAGCTGCGTGATGCCAGTTGGCAAATGTGTATTTGGTGATGCCTTGTCACATCGTTTTTTCCAGAACTAGTTCATGATGTGTTCTGCTTCACCTTAATCCAGGAGCATTTCTGAGATGCACAGAAGGCACAGGAAGAGGGGAATGAACAAAGCATGTTTTGGTACACATAGGAAGATGCATGCAAATATATATATATTTTCTTTTTAATAACTTTAAGGGGGCTGAGTGTGGCTTGGATTTATAGAAAAGGGGGTTGATGTGTGCATCAGTACAAAGGGGTACCGGTGTTACCCATTCCTGTTCTGTATCACAGAACTGTGTTGTGATCTCTAGGCTGGTGTTACTGTTCTTTATCAGACAAACCTGGGATATGGGAAGCTGAAGAATGTGCCCCAGCGGCTGCACACGAGGCCATTTCTGCTGGAGGGTACTGCATTTGCAGGACAGCGAGTGCTGACACGCAGTGATGGTGAAGGAGCCTGCGTCGGAGCCCCTGGAATGCATGAGCTGTTCCTCGGCCTGACAGAGGTGTGGGCTGGGGAGATAGCGCAGGAATGTGCAGTATATAACTTGGGGGATGATTATTCTTTTCAGTGCAGCTTGAATTGGTAAATGGGACTTACCCTACAGTATTGTTCTGCTCTTTCATCTTGCTGATTTTCCTCATAAAAGGGATTTTTTTTCTGAGTGGTTCAATGCATTGGACATCAGCCTGAGAGTTCTTTTCCCAAGCTCTCCAAATGACTAGCAGAACTTTGGCAGATGCTGGGAGCTACCCTGAAGCAATGCAGTTGGTATTAAGGGCCACTCATACATATCTAATGTATATGCAGGGCTGTGTGTGGGATTTGAAGACCAGAATCCCAGAAACCTCATAGTTAATAACGAGTTTTGGCAAAAGGGAGGGGAGAGGGGGACAAATCAGTGCACCTGGACCTCCAGATGTCTTGGAGTGCTTTATAGCAGTAAAGATATCAAACGTCATATCATTCTTTAATTGTCCCTCCTCCACGGTTTTTCTGTAGAAAAAAACACTTGAATGTGAACACAAATGTCCTCCCATATTGGGGAGGATGTGGTTTGAGTAGTTCCTGGCCTGAATGTCATTTCAGTGGAGCATGTAATTTTTGGGTTGCCCAGTGGAGGGAGGACTGCGTCCTTCTGTGCCTCTGTCTCATGTTTGCATGCAGCTTTACCGGGTGCTGGGGTGTTACCTGAGCCGGTGGCATGCTCATGTTGAGAGGCCCTGTGCTGCAGGGAGTTGGGGTTGTATCAGCTGTGTGACTACACCAGCACAGTGATGACAAGCAGGAGTGTCTGGGTTGGTGGTGTTTTAGCAAATATCCTTCTCTCTTCCACACCCCACTGAGCAGCATGCTGTTAATGGAGTGGAAAATAGAAATTTCTAGATTCATAGCCCATGCCTGTGGGTCGGCTGAGCCCTACTGAGTCTTTGGAAACTGGACTGTGTGATTCCACTCTGTCGACTTGCCTGTGAGTTGATGTTTTGATGTTCTTGTAGGGGTGAGAGTGGAAGGAGGGGTGATCCTGTGGAGGAGCAACGGCTTGAAGATCTAGTATAAGCCTGTCTGGTTTACTTTATTGCTACAAAATGGTTAAATCTATCCTCTAGAGATAAATGAATTTCTCATCTTTTAACCTGGAGACATTCTGCCTCTTAAAGCTGTTCTGCAGTATTTGAGATAGTATTTGGGGCAGCAGTAAAACCGGGGAGGTCAGTGTGTGTGGTTGCCTCCAGAGTGCTGGGCCATAGCCCCTGAGATGCTGCAGCGTGTGCTGGTGTGGAGGCACCTCCCCGTGGGGAGATAAAACACACGGGGCACTGGCAGAAAGTTTCTGCGTGCCCAGAACAGGGACGGGTTCCCGACTCTTGCAGGGGTGAACAAGGGAGGTGAAGTTTCTGCCAAGCTGGCCGTTGGTGTCCGGTTCCTGGGTCCCTGTAAGGATGCAGCGGTGCCCTCTGGCCGGTGGCTGTGTGAACTGCTCCGCCTCGGTGCGCTGGGCTGATCCAGTCACCCGCTTCCTGCGGACTGGGAGGGACTAACTGGTTGATTTACACCTCCTGCAGCACTGTCCCTCAGGAGTCGCCTTGGGAAGGAACACTTCATTACCCAGTGAATCGATCGAACCTTTAATATTTCTATTTAAGTATTTAATTTTCTGTTTAAGGAGCGGTCACTGTAGTGATCTCTGTCCTTGTGGCATGAGGTGCAGCACTGCACAAAGCACAGCATCTTCGTTACAGTTCATCAGGTTACAGCTGTCTGGTCCAGTGTGTGAAAGAGCGATGCATCTTTTTTTTTCCATTAATAAATCTGCCTTCTTTTTCATCATCTCTTATCTCACGTTGTCTTCTGGTAGCATTAAAAAGTTGTACAAATCTTAAATGATTTGGGACCTCTTGGGGTGAGGTGCTGCATGGAAAACAAAAGGTTAATCCCTTTGGTTGGGTTTTGACAGTCTTTGGGACTGCAGCTTCCTTAGGTTGAGCTCCAAGGCAGTGATTCGAAGAGTCGTTTGCCTCTCGCAGGATGAAGCCCCGAAAGGTGGGGTGGACTCAGCCGGCACTGTGCCACCACCGCTCCCACCATGCCCTCCTCGGGGCACCTCTACTGTCCACGTTGGTCAGGCACAGCTTCCCAGTCCAGCAAAACTTCAGGGAACTGTGGTGGCTGATGGAATTGGATTGGAGAACGGGTTTTGTGGCTGGAAGCAGCAATGGGGATGGGCGGGAATGGGGAAGACCTTCCCTCTGTTGTGGCTGTGAGCTCGGAGGGGCGGCTGGGGCGTGAGGAAGGGTGGCCCCAGGGTCTGCAGAACATGGGGCGAGCAAGCACGAGGAGGGGTTCTTTGCCCCCATAAGCTGGTGTGTGAATGCCTGGCTTGCTCCTTTTCTTGTCCCACCGGGTGGTCTGGTGCCTTCTTGCAACTGCTTCGCTATCAGTTGTAAAGTTGAAGTGCAGTTTGGGTAACCGAGTGATTCCTCTCCAGCCTTTTCTCCTCCCTCAGCTGTTCCTCAGCTCTGCCTTGTTTGCTCAAGTCAGGAAGGGGGAGGGTATGGGGGAAGTTAATCATTAAACTGTAATGTCTTCTCCTTAACTCCTTCACAACCTGGGGGCAGAGTGTTCCTGCCATTTCCAGACCCCTCTTCTGCAGACTTGTAAAAGTAAACCCGTAAATCTAGCCGGATTGCTTCTGTGCCGTTAGTAAAAAGCAGTGGCTTTCTGTCCGATGGCTCATTCAGCAGAGTGCTGAGCCGAGGAGGTGATTCTGCGGCGAGATGGTTACATCTGCCTGTCCTGCAGTGAGGGCTGGGGGTGGAAAAATGGTTTGGGTCCCCTCTGCAGGGCTGGAGGAGCCCAACACCCTCAGAGGATTTTCACTTCCTGGTGGAGTTTGATTTGCCTTTGTCATTGGTGGGGAGAAGCAAAAACCACACCTTCTCGGATAGCACTTCGCTTGGAGGTTGTGTGCAGGAAACCTCCAGTCACAGGACCTGCCAGGTTGAAGGAATTGCAGCTCTTCAGCAGTTCCCTTGAGGTATGTGCCTTCACTCTGGAATCCACCAGCTGTTCTTTTGCTTAAAAAGAAGATTAAGTTCATTTTTTCCCAGCTGCAGAAAACTTGTATCTCTTTGGAGAATCTGCTTCTGGGGTATTTTGGCCCCTCTAGGAAGATGCCTGTGGCTTAAATGATTTGGAGCATCTTTTTGTCTAAATGAAAGGTGTATAGAGTTAATTTAATGCAGTGTTTAATTTGCTAATGGATGTATTCTGTTCTCTGAGGGAAAGACTTTTTTTTTTTTTTCCTTTTGTGATGCTTTGGTTTGTGGAAGAGAGTGAATATAAAAGCAGCACCTTCCTCATCTTGTAATGCATTAATACTGTCCTCCATTTGACCCTTTAATATATTGTCTTGAAGGGTTGCTAAGTGCCTTGGCTGATGTGGTCTGCTCTGCTCAGGAAGTGGCTTGGAGCTGGCAGGTGCCTGCCCTCTCGGAGCCGGTAGGCAGCCATTAGGGCGAGCAGTTGCTCTGTTGCTATTCTGGTGCCACCTGATAACTTCAGCTCCTTGTGACCCTGGTGAAGGATGCTGCGGGGTGGCTGTGCTCAGGCCGACCCCTCACAACCCAAACCTGAGTACCAAGTACCTGCTGTGTGTGTGAGGAGAAGGACAAATCCTGCCAACTGAGACTACCTGAAGACAGTTGGGTCTGTGTGGAGGGGAGGGAGATCCAGGGGGTTACTGAGAGCCCCCCCCATTAATGCTGCCAAAGTTGCGTTACTGTTGTCTGGATGAATTCCACATCGCTAAAGGGACCTGCCAGGTATGTCCTGATGCTCTTATAATGGAGAGTGCTGATGTCCCTGGTGAACCAGCTCCTCTCTAATAGCCTTAAAGAGGTGTGCTAGAGCTTGCCCCAGTGGAGGGCTGGGCACCCGGCCAGAGAGGCTTTCTTTAGAAAGTGAGTACAGTGCAGACCTGCAGTTGCTCACTGGAGTTTCCCCGCCAGGGACTGCAGTGGGCTCTGCAGGGTGGGTTCACAGGACAGAAGGTCCAACAAGTCAGGATTTGTCTGTGAGTCACTGCGGAAGAGTGCAGGGTTGGGGATGGGCAGAGGGTAGTTTGCAAGGAGAAATCCAGAAAGATGGAAATGTCGTTTCATGTCCCATATCTGAGGGAGAGCATTTTTCCTGCGTTAAGATTTCTGAGAGATGCTGATTGTGTGACGTGGGTTCCTCTGCCTGGCATGAGTGATGGTGTTTCTAGCTGGTGGAAGTTTTTCTTCTCTTCAGGAATTTGTGAGCAGTCTCCACCCAGCAAGTTCAGAATTGTTTCCAGGAGAAGAAATGGCGTTTACCTGGCAGCCTCTGCAAACTAGTTAACTGTTTGTGTGATATACTGAGAGAGATTTTTGTTAGGAAAACTGAAACGCATACTCCTGCTGCACTGATGGACTCATTTGAAAGTTTCATGCTTCTTCCACTACCTTAGACTCTGGAGAAAACCCCTCCTGAGATCTCGTTTCCTGCAGAAAGCAGTGCCTGCGGCCACAGTAAATGACTCTGTGATGATGTGGGCCCTGTAATTAGTCTGTGTCGATATCCTGTTGCGAGTCGATCTCTGGGCAGGTTTCTCCTAGGCTGTTCTTCTGCAGGGTGCAGTGAAACTAGCTGTTGGGTGGTTTTCCAGTTAAGACAAAAATCTGAGACTGACAGTTTTTCTGGTTGCTTTGTTACCTCTTGATGTTTTCTTTGTACTCGAAGTTTGATTAACCTGTTCGGTCCTGGGCTGCAGTAATGTTTTTCAGGGCATTTAGTAGATTGCTTAGATGAAGTCGTCCCAAAGACCTGCGGTTACAGATATCCTGAATGAGATGAAAGAGAGAAAGCTGTAGCCCAGGATTTTACCATGTTGATGGGGGGTGTTTGTGGGTTTTTTTGCTTTCCTGCAGACGCCTTACTGGCAGACCTGGAATCCACCACCTCACATATCTCCAAACGACCAGTGTTTCTAACGGAGGAAACACCTTACTCCTATCCAACTGGAAACCACACGTACCAGGAGATTGCTGTGCCACCTCCAGTGCCCCCGCCGCCTTCCAATGAGGCCCTGAATGGCACTGTGATTGACCCCTTAGACCAGTGGCAACCCAACGTATCCAGATACGTCCACCAGCAAGTAAGTGAACGTATGTGGATGGGGAGAGTGCATGCTTGTTTTGTTGGTGCAGTATTTCTCAAGGAGGTAGATGAGGGATCAGCAAGCACCGAGGATGTGTATGGCTGTGAACAGAGTTGGGAAATGCAGGGAGATGTGGGTTTTTAATAGAACTAGCTGGTCGGAGCAAAATGCAAAAAATAATTTGAAACCTGTTGTCACTGTTCCGACAGAATGATAGTGTGATGAGATTAGTGTTAGTCATCGTCTTGTGGCCTGTGGAAAGCAGACTGTTTCCAGCACAGATCTGCGACTCATAGGCAAATCTGAAGCAAGTGGAGAAGAGTTGTTCCTGGTGTTGCTCATCTGGTAGAGGCTGGCTTGGCTAGATAGCAGATTTTTTTTTTTTTTTTTCTTCCTCTGGGTTTTGTTCTGCAGTATGTATGTTTGGGGCTGCAATGCAGTAGTATATTTGCTTTGTGTTCTGTGTTTCCAATGCAAGTCTCATTTCCACAGCCTCAGTCCCAGTCTCCTGTATACAGCTCTAGTGCCAAAAGCTCCAGTGCCTCTCTTCCTCGAGACGGGCTCAGCTCTCCTTCTCCCCGTGCCAGTGAAGAGGAACACGTCTACAGGTATCTTGTCTCTCTTAAAAGATAAGACTGACTCACAGCTTGTGCCTGCTGTGGCTCAAGCTGCCTTCTGTAAATGGAAGCAAACACTGCTCCCTGTGTATGTTATGTTGCCCTGTGTCAGTTTTGATTACCTCTTTTGTAAGACACCACTGTACCTTTCATGCTCACTTCAAACATTGACCCAGCCTTTTGATTTGCTTAGCTGCAGATGAGCCTAAGGCTCCATCAGACAGAAAAGGATCTGGATTGTGTTGTGGAGGATATGATCCAGAGACAGGTGAAAAATCCATCCCCTTGTTAAGCCACACAAAAATTCTGTAGGAAGTGGGTGGCCTTTGGGTCAGGTATCCCGGGGAACTCAGTTACTTGTGGCATAGCAGCATGTGCAGTAACTTGAATTTTCAAGTAAATTTGAACTGCTTTAAACTTTCATCTTGTTAGATGACAGGTAGATAATGAGTTTATACTCACAAAGGCAGCTGCTCTTACACTGAGAGGTTGGATGAGTAGCCTGTGCTATAGGACAGACCCTTCTGTTGACATGGGGCTGAGTGAGGAAGAGGCTGTCAGAATTCCATCTCTGATGGCCCTCTAGAGTTCACTCTGTCCTGGGTACCTTTTTTACATTGTGGAGACTGGTGTTACTCTGGTGCTGTGTTCTAACCATGCCTAGCTCTTCCTGTTGAGCTTTCAGCCAAACTAATTCTGGTTAGAGGCAGGCATATCCAGAGATGGCCCAATGGAGTCAGTAATTGCAATTTTTTCAGATGACTGTATGCAATTAGTACAAAATCGAGGTAATTACAGCCATAAGTCCTCCTGTACAAGGGTCTGGCTGGCATGGCTTGGTTCTGGTTTGAATTGTAGCTTGTGTGTTTAGCTCGGGATGAAGTATGCCCTCCTCAGATTGCATTTATGGATTTTTTTTTTTTTTGTCTGAAGAAAAAGATAACTGCCCTTATGGAATTTTGTACTTGTTACTGGTATGACAGGTGTCAGGGTCCTAAAGCCTGTAACATATTAACTCTCTGAGCACTATGTGGTGGTGTGAACAAGCCAGAAGTTCCCATTTTGGATTTGGAAAGTATCTTTTTGATGAAATAGGAACCTCTAGAGCATTAGAAGTTGTTTCTTCTTTTGTAAAACTAGGAGAAAATAATTTCTCTGCCACTGATGACAGGAGGACTGTTATTACAGTGTAATTACTATAAAAATCACTACATTGGTGCTAGGTTTTGCTTTGAAACAGTTTTCAGTTGTGTGTGGTAAATGGGATCACCCATATAGGGTAAGCAATAATTACAGCTAGTGTTTTATACACACTTGTGCACAGGTACACTTCTTTCAAGGCTTGTGTATTTAACATAGTAGAGAACAGTTTCAAATTACTTTCTTATAAATTGATTAGAGGTCCCCAAACTAAAGGCTTGAGGACTTGAAAAGAGACCTTGAGTGCTGCAAGAGGCTACCACATAACCTGCTGCTCCTGACTTTTTGTTGACAGCTTGAGGACTGTACTTTTCTTCTTTCTCCAGTCTGTGCTAGCCCTGCATTCCCTTCCTTCAGAGGGAGGATTTTGCTGTTTGGTGTAATGTCGGCAGAAACAAGTAATTTTTCTGTGTGCGAGCTGATGGTTCTGCTGCTGTTCTGTTTGCCTTGGATCTGCAGACGGTTGATTCTTTGCTACAGCACACAGTCCTAAAATCTGAGGCCCTGTCCATCAATGCTATTTCTTTGTAACTGACAACTGAAGATGTGGCTGAGCAGTGGCTGTTGTAGTTACTTCACAAAGCCACATCTTCTTTTCCCCAGAGCTAAAAGCGTCAACTTAAAAAGAATACAGTACATGTGGAAACTTTGTGAACTTAATGTAAGTTTCCCTCCATCCTTCTACTGTGTCTTGACATAGAAGTTTCACATTTCCCTTTTATCTTTAGTTTCCCAAACAAGCAGAAGTCTGCAGAACCATCTCCCACAATGACCAGCTCCTCTCTGGGCAGCAACCTCTCAGAACTGGACAGACTTCTTCTGGAACTGAATGCCGTTCAACATAATCCCGCCAGTGGCTTCCCAGCAGGTAAGGAATAGCAAGATACTTGGTAGGAGTGGTTAGTTTAATTCTCAAAACAGTATCTTGCTTTTCCCTTCTAACGTCCTCACTGAGGGAGACCCCTCCAGCCCCTGATCAAAGATTGATTTAATATGGGTAGGATCTCTCGAGGTCTGTGGTGTAGCATCCTGCTCAAAGCAAGGCTGACTTCAAAACTGGGTGAACTAAAGTTTGAAGTTAGATTAGGTTGCTCAGGCCCTTACGCTGTTAAGTTCTGAATATCCTCAAAGATGGATGATCCATAAGATTTCTGGGCAATTTGTTGCTCTTGCCTATAATTAGCATGTATGTATGGATCTAAGGGTCTGAATAACTCTTTTCTGCTCCTCTTTCTCAAGATGAAGCCAGCAGAAGCCCATCACTGCCCAGCGTGACTGGATCTCACTATGTTGTCCCAGAGAACAGCAGCTCTGTGGGAGGGAAGGCTGCTCCTCCTACAAAAGAAAAGCCAAAGCGAAATGGTGCACGTGGGATCGAAGATGTGCGTCCCAGTGTGGAGAGCCTGCTGGATGAGCTGGAGAGTTCTGTGCCAAGTCCAGTGTGAGTGGTGGGTTGGTGGTTGGTGGCTTGGGTGGGGTGGCACAGACTCTTGTGAGAATAGTGACTGTAGTGTAGGGACAGATGCTGCAGGAGAGTGACAGACAGAAGATGGGCTTTATTTAAAGAGTTGGGAACCAAGCAAGTGCATGAAGATGCTGATGCTCTTTTATCTACTTGTAACGTGACGTGTACTTTTTCATACAGAAGAGGTGGATTGTTCAAACTCAGATTTATAGATGATCACAAACACCCACTGTCTGACAAAATAAATGTTTGGTCATCATCTGTTTCCTAATGGATGCGGGGGGTGTGTATGTGTGAGTGTGTGTACAAACTCATGTTAGACTTGGCAGAGAGACAGGGTCTGTCTGTGTTGTGGAAGCTGGGTCTGCGGGAGGGCTGGCCAGGGTGGACACTGCTGATGAAACCCATCATGCTGTGCTTTCCTGGGGGAGCAGTGGGACTTTCAGTCTAGGAGCGCTCTCTTAGGCTTAAATGTACTTTTTTTTTTTCTTTTTTTTTTTTTTTCTCCCCTTGACAGCCCTGCAATCACTGTGAGCCAAGGTGAGGTGAGCAGCCCCCAGCGGGTCACCGCCAGTCAGCAGCAGACCCGTATATCTGCTTCTTCAGCTACACGAGAACTGGATGAGCTGATGGCATCTCTCTCTGACTTTAAGGTAACCTATCATGACAACTTAATCCTTCGTCTTGTCCCTCCCCACCCTCAGACTCTCTTGCCCATTAGCCACACCTGTTGACCTTGTTTAGTCTCCAGAATGCCCTCTTTACCTCTCAAACTTGTTCTGAGAAACTTCTTGTGGTGGTATTTGTGCTGTAGGTGTTCCTGACTGCTATAAATTCTCATCACTGGCAGAGTAAGGCAGTTACGGGATCTGTTTTTCCTTCGGTTCTGCAGTTTGTCTGTTTGTCAAAGATAATGAGCAATGTACTGCTCAGTACAGGGTGAATTATTTTTCTGTGCTACAACTTAACAAGAAGTAAGGGAGCATGGGACACCAGTCTGCTTACTGACAGAGACCAGGCTCCTCTGTTCTGTGGGATGACCCTCCTCTTTGGAGCGTATTTTTACCCTGATGTACTTTTCCCAAGGAGGATCTTCCAGGCATGTGGTGTGAGCACTGAAGCCTTTGCATCAGGCAGGTGGAAACTTCAAAGGTTTCCATCTTAAAACAATAGCTCTTATTCACCTCAAAGTGGGATTAAATCTCAGCTTCTTGTGGGGGCAGAGGATGGCAAATACTATTCAGAATCTTGTTTGGAAATCGAACTATTGTGTTGGAAAAGAACTGCTACTTCAGTCACAAGTAGCACATAAAAAATCCCATAATAGGATAAGCTCAGGAGTAACTTGCCCATGGTCATCTTCATACGTGGAGCACTTGGCATACGTACTTGGATAAATTGTTCTTTTATTCATATCTGTATGTTATCATTCCTGCACTAGATGATTAACTATGGAGCTTATTTTCATGACACTTCATTTACCCATAATCATAGCAAAATGAAAAATATTTTCTCTTCTTTCTACTTTCATCTGCTTTGCTTATAGCCTTACTGAATTATTTAATTGAATTTGGTCTGAGAGAGGTAGAGAAAGCAAATACCTAATATAGTCTCTCTGTCGTCATTGTTGGGTTTGCCTTTCTTACATGCACATGCAAGTCTGCTTTCTAATTCTAAGGAAGTTCCTAACTCTGTTTTTTCCTCACATGGAAGATTCTGCTGATGCTTGGTGCTTCTTGCCTGTGCTGAACTCCATCTTCTCCTACCATGACTGTAGGTGGGGCAGCCAGAGCTGAGGAGAGGTAGACAGGACATTCAGTGGCAGCTTTGCTGTTTGTTGTTCTGTCTGTGCTCTGTGCCCCTATTCATGTGAGCACTTTTGATGTGTGCTCTGGGTTTCAGGTTGTTGGTTGTTACAATACCCAGAGTTTTGACCAAGTGTGTGAGTTCACACATTGCTGGGAATGAGCATGCATGCTCTGCAGCACTTCGCTTGCATTGCACTTGCTAGAATTGCATTCAGTCTGCTATTTCTGGCACAAGTATTTCATTTTGTAAAAATATAGGAGTTACTCACTGTTTTCTCTAGACTTACTGTAGTGTGTGTTTAGTCAACTGCAAATATTGACACCTTAGCGTTGCCTTTTTCCTCCATATTAGGTCCTAGGCTAGAGTGCAGGATACCCACAAATGTCTGTTCAGCCTGGTTGAAAAAACTGTGAAATTGGAGAAGAGTTCCCGCCTGTGCTGCTGGCATACCTTGCCTTGTTCCTTCCACATGCTGTGGGAGCTTGAGAGCTATCACCTAGTGCCCCTGCTGCTTTTCTCAAGGCTCAGAAAACAAGCTCAGGGTGTGGTTGCTGCCACCAGCCTTTGCTCCTAGGTGAGCTCTTGGCAACTGAGAATGACCTTGCCCAGCATAGGTTTTCATTGCAAGATACAGGGAGGGGACATTTCTAAGTGTGGGTGTTCAAATGCTTTGCAGTCTTGAGAAGAGTCCTAAAAATCTTTGTGCAACTCCAAAAAAACCTGCATGGCAGAGATGAACTGCTTTCTGTAATACTGCCTGCCTGCCTGGCTTAGTTTCTGGTTGGGCTCTGAGAGCAAACTGAAATGCAGCAAGACTAAGATTTGGCCTTTATAAATACAGCATTAGTATTTTCATAGAATCACAGAATCAGCTAGGTTGGAAAGGACCTTGAAAATCCTCCAGTCTAACCATTAACCTCACACTGACAGTTCCCAACTACACCAGATCCCTCAGCGCTGGGTCAACCCGTCTCTTCAACCCCTCCAGGGATGGGGACTCCACCACCTTCCTGGGCAGCCCATTCTAATGCCTAACAACCCCTTCTGGAAAGAAATACTTCCTGACATCTAGTCTAAAATGCCTTTTCATGAGGCATTGAACTGATCTTGTCTAAACGTTCTTCCTGAAGCACAAAGAGCGTGGCTTCTGTGATCGTTTTCCTTTTGTTAATATTGTCATTGGCTGTTTTTAATCGTTACTTTACTTTTTCCTGTCCTCCAGGTTGCTTAATTTTCCCTTCAATCCTTGTTTGGTTTTACCTTCTGTGTTTGTGCCAACTAGTGGTGTTAGCTTGTCTGTAAAAATGAATTTCTAGTCTGTACCAGTAGCAGGATGGAAGAGAAGTGGAGTGTTTGCAAAGGTGGAAGATGAAAGGCTGTTGTTCAAGTGCCAGACCTGTATGTAGTTGCAAGAAATAGGACAGAAAAACTGAGTATGATGTGTGACTAGTTGGAGTTGGTACAACTAGAAGTTGCATTAGGTGGGGGTGCAAGGAAACACTGATGTTTAATTTCCCTCATACCCCAGAGTAAAAGGTGCTATTACAGACTGATACATTATCCCTTTATCATCTTTTGCTCGCTTTAATGAGTTGCTCATTCTTCTTGCTTACAGAATCCATTTGATTTTGCTTATCTAGCTCATCAGTCTGTGAGCACTAGATTGCTTAATGCACTTGTTTTGTCAACCTCTGCCATTTCTGTGTAATATGATGCCTGCTTACTGCATAGCTAGATGCTTGTATTTAACTGTTCTATTACTGATGAGTGTTTAACCGTTGCTCTTATTTTGGAGCTAGTATCTTTTTAATATGCTGAGAACACTTGCTTTTGAGCAAAATGGTAGTCTTGCCTTGAAAATGACTGACTTCATTTTAGGATGTCTGGAAACTTAAGTGGGAACTGGGTTACTTTTACAGGTGCATCCAGTTTAGGCAAAATACAGGGGAAACACAATACTGGGAAATTCCCTCTTTTGACCTACTGAATGTACTTAGTACTTTTCATCTCTGCTGTGACTGTGGGCCTTGCTGTGCTACTCGAGGGGAGGAGCAATCTCTAAGAAATTGTGGTCCCCCATTGCTCTACTTTTCTAAGCACAGTCTCCCTGTAGCACTACTGTTGTGACACACAAATGTGTGTGAGCCAGCTCTTGACCCCTCGAGATGGTAGCAGCTTGAGTCAGCTGAAGGTATATATCTCTTTAATCTTCTGGAAAATTTTGTGCATGTTGTGATTAATTTTATCCTTTTATTCGTGATAAGTATCTCAGAAAGGTAAATAGAGACTGAGAAACTATACATGGGTTTAGGAAGTTATGTGCCCCACTATCTTAGATCATAAACATCTAACTTCTTGAGGCTTCTTTGGAAAATGTGACTTAAGTATCAGAGCAGGTCTTGAGAGCTCTTGGATTTGGAAATCCTTTGTGGATATGATTATAAAACTGTTAGAGCTCAGCATTGGTCTTTGGTTGACTTGCTGTGTGAACTTGTCCAAGCCACTGTTCTGATTTTCCCTTTTTAAGAAAAAGGATATCTCTTAGAGTTTTGCCAGGAACCACTGAAAATGGGGAAAGGAAGAACCATGATCTTCTGTTTTCAAAAGACCCTGTAAGTCAAGGAGAATGAAAAACTCTGTATCACTTGCTCTTGTTAGAGTGTATTTTGGATCAAAATTAATAGTGATTTTATTATGATGTAAATGTGGACCCTTTGGCCTAAGGGAAAGAGGCTAATCTAGCCACCTAAGCAATGCTTACAAGGGCGTGGAGTGACTGACAGACTCGAATAGATTCAGAATGTGTCACATCCAAGGTGAGATTAGTGATGTGAATAGAACAAAGCCCATGTCATCTGTTCATGCTGTGAATGCCCTGAAGCTTTGTTTTCATTGCCATGAACTCAGCCAACTGGAGCATTTTATTAGTGTATCAAGAAGAAAATGTCATGCTTTGTTCTATTCATTGATTGCTTTTTTTTTTTTCAGCTTTGAAATGTAAAATTTACATGTCTGACTATGAGTAAGTTAATGTGACCTTCACTCACAGGCTAGACATTCCTGGGTTTGTAGCTGGCTTCCTAGCGGCTGCTGCATGACCCCGTCACAGCTGCAGGTTAACACAGGAGCTATCACTTAGGAGGAGGGCATAAGTAAAGGATTTTGGTGGCTGTAGAACTTAATCTCCTGTAATTTCATGTGAAGATCAGCACAATATCATACTGGTTCTGCTCTTTGATATCTCATTTTCCTTCCTTACTTTTGGAAGTAATGCTTTGGATCAACATGGCTCTTTGATGTGGAGGTTTGATTGCTATAATGCTTAATTCTTTGCTTTTTTTCTTCTCCTTACCTCTATCTCTATCTTTTTCTCCCCTTATTCCTTCTGTCTCCTTTTTGCAGACTAGTTCCACTATGTCGCTGATTTCTGAACCATCCCTAGAACCAGTTTTCAGTTCAGCAAATGCAGCCTCCAGCAACACTCCTCGCAACTTAACAGCATTATCTCGTTCCAAACACCCTTCTGCAAGTCACAGTGGGGACTCAGCAGTGCCAACATCTGCCCCCTCAGCAGTCCTCTGCACTGAGGCAGGCAGTAACACCGTAGTTCTGCCTACTTCAGGGCATTCTGCTGCTCCTCCATATATGCCCTGTTTGCCACAAATGGTCCCTGTGGCCCCACCGTGGGTGTCTCCTGGTTCTGCTACTCGTGGGGAGCAGATGACCTCTGCAAGCTTGGTTTGGCCGAGCAGAAAGCCTGACCCTTCTAGAAATGTTTTCCAGGCTGTGCCAGCTTCCAGTGTGCAGCTTCTGTGTAGATCTACTAATGTGGAGGCCCAAGGCCTAGAGAGTCGTTTGGTGAAAGAGACTGAGAAGGAGCAGAGAACTGACTCCAAAATCTCAACTGTACCAATTTCAAACACTTTAAATAGTGAAGGGCGGGGGCAGATACCTAAAAAGCTGGATCAGCAGGGAGCATTCAGGGACAGTTCAGCCCTTCCTTCCCAGGGCAGAAATGTGGAAACAGCTTTAGATGAGCTGTGGGCCCTGGAGCTGTCTGCACATGTGCCAGAGGTACATGCAAAGAATGACAGCATTTTGAATCCTGTGTATGAACCTTCTGTTGTGGCCCTGGATCGGTGGGATGTCTTCCCAGACACTAAAAACCAGTTGGGCTTTGTAGTGGAGCAAGGACGGGATCTAAAAGCTGAAGTACCACATGAAACCAAGGTAGATGGCTGTCCTGAGCTGGTCAGGAAGAGGCAGGGCAGAGAGAGAACTCCTAGGAAGGCAGGTACTGCTAACATGAACAAAGCTGGAGGAGACCAGGAAAATGAGCAGTTCAGAAGCTCTGCAGTCAATCCAGAATCTCCTGAAAATGTCTGGAAAGCTGAATGGGATCTGCCATGCATCTCCAAACCACCCATTGAGAGGATTTCTGCATCAGGCCAGGCAGGCACTGAATGAATGTAGGAGTAGGATGAGTACTAGCTGGGACTGTTCTGACAGCGCACTAACATGTTGTGTGTGGTGTGAGTGTGCCCAGACTCACCCACACTAACAGCATGCAGCTCTGAGCAGTGTTAGCAACAGCTGCACGTCATGGCGGTTTGAAATCCTCGGCTTTATCTTGTGGTCTCTTCTGCATGTCAGTCAGCAGCACAGAACATGGTAGTCTGTAGGAAATTCACTGTGAAATGGACTTTTATTTCCTAACTGGGGTAACGTTCAGTCCACAGAGGCTTCTGAAAAGTTAAAGGGCTGTTTCAGGCCACCGGAGGATGTTCCTGGCTTGGGTTGGCAGCTCCTCTGCTCTGCTGGCCTTTTTAGGTCTCGTTGCTGGAGCTGTTAGTATTCCTTCCAGCGCTGAAGTACGCTCTGTGCACCAGACATCTCTGACCAAGAATCTTATCCTGTAAAGGGCAAACACAGAGAGGCTGCTCTGTGTCCTTGTGATGCTGAGGCTTCTTCACAGCAACAACTCAGTGGAGTGGTCGTGCTGCACCTCCTGTCTTGGCTTCCTGCTGGTTAATCTTTCCCTTCCTTTTCTAGACAGTTATTTTTGGCTGCTGTGATTATCCTTACGGGGTTTTTCCTTGCACTGACTCACTGTTCTGGGCTGTGCCAAGAAGAATTTTGGCATTGTGGAATAAATGTCATCACTCTTCTTGCTTGCAGTTGTCACTAATGGCTTGAGTTTGTGCTGTTGCATCTTGGGGCTTGCTCTGACATTGTTCTGCTCTGCTGATACTATTACCTTTGTCATTTAGATTAAATCTTTAATCAAGAGGACAAAAGAGACTTCGAATGTGCATCCAATGTATCGTGACCTCTCTCCAAGGCGTAAACTAGGTCCTGCAATATTTCACAAGACCAAGTCCCAAGATCGCTTGATTGAGGAGCTGCAGGACAGACTGGGCATCGCTAAACAGGAACAGGAAGAGTGGAAAAGCCAGGATGACTGGCTGACAGAGGGGGTCATTATCACTGTCAGACCCCAGGGGGAAGAGCAGAACGGTGGACAGCAAGTAGAGAAGGTAGAAAGCAGGGACATGTGCTGGGAATTTCCAGCATGTCCCTCTGTCCAGACAGCATTTAGTGGAGGTGCAGATTAAGTTTCTGAGTGTCCTAAGCAACACAAAATAAAGAACAAAGTCTTTCTACTCCCCCTTGTCTGGCCTGAAAAGGGAACCAGCATGCAGATCCTAGTTCTTGTGGTTTAAGAACTGGAGTGGGATCGAGGGTGCTGGTGATGGTATCTGGGCGGTCTGCTGCTATCACATGTCAAGTGTCCATGTGGGGATTATTTTTAAAACCACACTGGGAAGTCTGTCATAGAGGTTTGCTTTGTTTTCCCCAGTACTGTACCTGTGCCGGAAATTCTGGGTATAAGATGGTGCTTTTCTTTGAGCTACACAGAGAAGCATGTTTTCTAGTTCCCTTCTCTTTCTTGCTGCTTTTTCCCCTTAGATAAACATACTGGTAACAACCAGCTTTCCTGTTGCAGGAAGTGCTTGTTAGTTCCTCTTTGGGTTTATTCACCTTTCTTCTTCCTACATGTCTTTCTAGGTGGTTTTTCCTCCAGAATCCCCGCTCCCCCCAAGGAGGACGGTCTCTGTTCCAGCCTCTCCCCCACTTCAGCCTTCCAAAGAAGCTGCAAAGACAGTCCCTGCTAATGTTGCTCCCTCTCATGCCTCTGGCCCTGCACCTCTCCTCCCACTCCCACCTCAGCCTTCCCATGTGCCATCTACCCCAGCTCCTAGTCCAGTCTCATCCTCTTCCTTCAGCTTGGCTCCCCAGCCTCTCTTCCAGTGGGAAACTTCTGATGATGATTATCATGAGCTTTCTGTTGTCGGCACTCCTCCTTCTGAAGATCCTAGGCGTTTGTGTTCTCCCCAGACATGGACCCTTAGCACCAAGACAGTTGTTTCTGTTGGCTGTCAGACTGAAGATGACTCTCTCTTCCCACAGATGCAGGCAGGCTTCTCTCTCTGGTTTGTTTTTTTTAGCAGTGTTTTCCAGTCCAGCTATCGCTCCCAACTTGTTAGCTCAATAGATGCAATGTTCAGGTAAAGGCTGGTTCTGAACTGCTAGATAGGAGAGAGGACTCGTTTTGCAATATCTAATCCCAGCAGTGCCTGTGCAATAACCTGCTGGGGTGGGTGTGTGTGATTCCTGTCTGTCCTGATGATTGCTTTGTGCAGCAGGGACTTATTTCCCTCTGAGGTGAAGAAGGCAGCTCTGAAACACAGGCTGCAGCTCTCCCTGCCACAATCTCTCATGGAGTGTGGGGAGTAAAAGATGGCAAAATCTCAATACTGGAAGGAGCAGATTAGCAGTTGTTCATGTGTTTGCACGTTCAGACAGGTGTCCATGGGGAGGAGATGGTACGATCAAGAGCTGTTCTGCATGTCCCATCAGGGAAGGGCTGTAGCTTCAGGATGATGGGAAATCTTAATGACTATGAGCAGTGCAGTGGTGTGCAGTGTTATGTGTACAGGCAGCTCTCAAGCAGTAAGCAAGGAACCACCTTATATCTTGAACTGTTGTACTTTTCAGGTGACCTCTGCTCCTCCTCTCGTCCGCAGTGCCAATCTGCTGGCTGCTCATGCACCCCTGGGCCCCCCCACCCCTGAGAAGGCAGGAACTCCTTTCTGATTGCTCAGCATGGTGTGCTCTGCCCGTTGATGAGGGTGCTGCAGATGCTGCTGGGGTCTGCTCGGTGTAGATGATACCCTGTAGCGCATGGTTTGCTGCTCGTAGAGCTCCTAACTGAACTAGACTGATGGCACACCTCAGGGGTGAAAGGTGGGAATTGGAAGGGCCTTTGCATGATGAATTTACATGGGTGCTGTGCCGAATGTCCTCTGTAAGCAGCAGGCATTGTGTGCAGGAGATGGAAACAAACCTCTTTCAGGTGGGGACTGATCTGTGAGCTGTGGAGGAGGCTGGCTCGCCAGGCCCGGTACCAGGCACAGCGTGTGCAGCGTGTGCAGGTGGCTGTGCCTGCACTGAGGTCACCTGTGGCTTGCAGGAGCCTCTGGTCCCTACAGGCAAGGGTGAAGCGCTCTGTTGCTACATGTTGAATTCATCTCACCTCCTTTCTCTCCAGATGGTATTTATCACTCGTGTGTGACATTTGTGCGTGCCCTGCCTGGTGGCTGCAAATCCCTTGGTAGAGTGAGAGAGGGAGATGCTTCTCTTGACATGGTCCAGCACTTTTCCTCCTGCTGTGCCATGCGGGAAGCCCTGGCTTTGTCCCGGGACTCTGGCCTGGCTTTGGGTGCAAAGGCCTGCTGCCTCCCTCTGTGAGAACTCTCCTTGCAGTGGGGTGCTTTGGAGATTCACTGTAACCCTTTGGTAGGAAATAACTGCTGTGTGGCAGGGAGTTTGTTTTAGACTCAGAATGTTGGGCTGTGATGGTTCTGCTGTGTGCCTCCGGACTAGGAGAGGTCCAGTTACAGTAACTAGGTGAGTTATGGGATGGCAGGGAGGAGGGGAAAAGCTGTGTGTTAGACTCCATTGGGAGTCATGCTGCATGCGATGTAAGGCTGAGGAGTATGTGTGTATGTGTGTGTGTAAAATAAGCTTAAATTATGTCATGAGAATTTTTGTGGAAACAAGTAGAAACCAGGGTTTGTCATTGAGTGAACTAGTTGACTACAAGTACAGGACAGGGAATAGAGCTCCTCCTGCGGCTGGAAGGGCAGGTTCTGCCAAGGCTCTGAAGCCTCTGAATTGTGTCCCTGCTCCCCTGGCTGTGCCAGCAGCGGGCTGGTGGGTTGTGCACAAGTGTAGATTATATGTCTGTTTTAATCTATCCTCTTAGTAAAAGAAAATGTGCTCCAGACCAGCATCTCAGGGAGGGACTTCTCTGGGTCTCTAAACCTGACTAGCTATTGCAGTGCTACATCAGCTAAAATAATCTGCATTTCATTATTGTGGTTTGTCTGTAAAGGGGGGTTTGGTGGCCAAAGAGAACATACACTTATAAGTTCTGAACCTAAGTAAAACATTTCTCCCCCTCCTCTGGGAAGCCTTTCCAAGCTGTGTGTACTGTGGTGCTGTGAGTTTCAGAACATCCTCTGAGACAACTATCTTAATCCCTTTCCCTCCACCCCTGTGCATTTCCAGCTGTCTGACAATAGACGTGGCAGTCTTTCCGTTGCAGTCCTCTCTGCTAGGGCTCTGCTGTGGATGCACTGCCCTCTCTGTAGGTAAACAGCAGGCTGCTCCAAGAGAGTTATTTCCTTCCTGCTTCCAGTTGCTTAGCTCAGGCGTGGGGTGAGAGCCACCTGATGGGGACAAAGGAGACTTGGCCAAAAGATCTGCAGAAGGTGGTGCAGAGGGAGGCGAAGGAAGATGTTCTAGCTGAAAGGGTGGTAGGAGGAGGAGGAGAGGGATTTCTGTCAGAGAGGAGAAAGTGACAACAGAGAGCAACAACATAGAAATAGAGAGAGGTCAAGGGGAAGGGGCCCTCTGGACAGTGTCTCTGCTTTGTCAGCTGGCCAGGAACTGATGAAATAAAAGATTTTTGGCAGAGGTTTAGAGAGTGCTGTACTGACTGCTTGGGAGCTGCTGGTGACTTCTGCTGTGTGCCCAGTGAAGGAAAATCAAATCTTTGGTTCACAGCTCTGCTGTTATACATCCCAGGCTCTCTGCATGGCTCTGCATGAGCAGAAAACATGTGTGTACTTGATCCTGTCTCTCACAGGCTTCTGCTGTCTCCTAGCAATCTCCTGTCTGTCTCTACAGAGGAGCCACTGTCAGCAACAGCAGGCATTTATCTTGGAAGCAGCAGCGCTTGCCTTACAGTCTTTGTTTTCTCTTCCCTGCAGTTCATGGCGCAGGGGAAGGCTGGGAGCAGCTCCCCTCCATCCACAGCCTCCAAGCCTGGCAGTCAGCTGGACACCATGCTGGGAAGTCTCCAGTCTGACCTGAACAAACTGGGTGTTGCTACCGTTGCCAAAGGTGTCTGTGGAGCCTGCAAGAAGCCTATTGCTGGGCAGGTGAGTTGAAGGTGCTGTCTCATTGCTGAGTCTTGGGCTGCAGCTGGGAGTAATGGGGAGGGCTGTTTCGTGAGGCTGAAGAGACTGGAGATGCTGGAGAAACTGAAGTACTGTATTTATCCACTGGCTAGGTACGCTGTAAGCTCCTCCAGTGACCTCTACCCTGCCCTTGAGGGACTGCCCTCTCCTGAGATGATAGGTAATTCAGTTTTCATGCTACCCCAGTCCAGGGCTCACTTGAGTAGTAGAACTTGTCATTCTTGCTGACCTCCAGCTGGTATCTTGTCATGTGGTCTAGGGGAGAGGGAGATAGAGTTGTCCTTCATAATTTGTCTTGCCAACAGGTAGTTACAGCCATGGGGAAAACCTGGCACCCTGAGCACTTCGTCTGCACCCACTGCCAGGAGGAGATTGGGTCGCGGAACTTCTTTGAACGGGATGGTCAACCCTACTGCGAGAAAGACTATCACAACCTCTTCTCCCCTCGCTGCTACTACTGCAATGGGCCCATCCTTGATGTGAGTTCCTTGGGGGGATTAAGGGTGCTGGCAAGGCGCTGCAGGCTTGGATGTTAAAAACTCCACTTTACCCATGTGTCCTGGATGGAAGATTTTGTTTGGGAACTTCTGTTTTTCCTTTGCCCTGCCTCTGAAAGGGGAACATCTTAGCCCAGTCAAATTTTTAACACTAGTAAGAGGAGTTAGTCCCTCTTGCCTTCACTGAAGCTCCTTCAGAACCCCAAATAGCTCCATCACTCCAGTAACGATTCCTCAGTTTTTGTCTGTTGGTAGTTTGTAGTAACAGACACCAGTGCTAGTCCTGAGAGCTGGACGGGGCCCTGTATAAGGGAGGAAGCAGTGTGTAAGATCCTTTTAGGGTAAAAAAAAAAAGTGTGCAGTGGGGAAAGCCTGAATAAGCCAGAGGCAGGGGGAGAATTGACTCAGCTCTCTAAAGGGCAGTCTATTTTAATGCATGCTTTTGTCAGTACCAACATTAATGTGTTCTTCCCCCCTACCCAGACCCCCTTACCTCCAAGCTGAAGTAATCATTTACATGACTTGCACTTTGTCTTCTGAACAGAAAGTGGTGACGGCTTTGGACAGGACATGGCACCCTGAACACTTTTTCTGTGCCCAGTGTGGAGCTTTCTTTGGACCTGAAGGTATTACTGGTTTATGCAATCTCCTCCCTGAACTGTAGACAAGTGTGTAAGGCAGGGCTGCTGTTAGGGGACAGCCTGAGAGGTGCCTGGGGAGCTACTGAAGATGGAATTCCAAGGGATGTAGCTGTTTATGGGGGAAGGATGCTAGCAGTAGTTTCCTTTCCCTTCTGGAGAGGAAGGGTATGTGTGTGCCCGTGGGACAGGGAGGGCAGCAGACCAAGGGACAGCCACCGGCTGTGTGTGTTAGCAGGGGGAAGGATGACCCTACCCACACTGGTTACCCCGCAGAGCTTGGCTGGCCATAGGTAAAGATCAGGAGCTGATGCTCTTTGCCTCTCTTCTCCTTGGGCAGGATTTCATGAGAAGGATGGCAAAGCCTATTGCCGCAAGGACTACTTTGACATGTTTGCTCCCAAGTGTGGAGGCTGTGCCCGGGCTATCCTGGAAAACTACATCTCTGCCTTGAACACCCTGTGGCATCCTGAGTGCTTTGTCTGTCGGGTAAGAAACCAAAGGCCCTTTGCTGCTGCTGTACTACCCCTCTCATTTCCACCCTGCAGGCATCTGCTCCCTTGTCAGGAAAAGGCGTCTGTGGGGTAGTGAAGGGCAGCCAGCCCCACAAGATAAAAACATGTCAGCAACCAAACACCTTCTTGTTCCTCTGTCTGTTTACATTAAACTTTCTAGCTGCTTTGCTCTTTCTGTTCCCAGCTGCAATTATGGGCTTCTGCAGCAGCTCACAGATAAACAGACATTTTCTGTGACCTTTAAATAATTATAAGCTAAGCTTCTCTCTAAGCATTTGCTTCAGCAATCAGATTTTGAGGATCTTCCATGCTCCATCTGACAATGTAAACTAATAAGACCGACCTTGTTCAGACAAACATGTAAGTCAGTGAAATAGTGGCAGGCTCCATACAACAGACATAATAAACAGGAATACTGCAGATTAAATGCTTGGCACTCTTTCAGAGAGCCTTGCAAATATTAACTCTTACAGGCCCCAAGAGATGAGCAAAATCAGCCAGTGTTTCCTAGAGTGGGAAAGAAAGGCAGAGACCAGAACAAATAGTAGAACCGCAAGCTGCCTATTGCTGGTATGATGCTCAGAGCAGACTGTCACCATGCTGTTGGGATTGCCTGCCCAGAACTATCTGTGGCTCCCAGGATGGCATGCGGAGAGTGGAGGCAGAAGATAGCAGTCCTGTCTTTTCGGGGCTGGGGAGGGCTGTGCCTTATTGTGCAGAGATTGAGGCTTCTATCAAGCACTTCTGCTTTCCTTTCCCCCTGCTGCCACACTGCCTGTATCTGCGGGGCCAGCACTGATGCCTTCCAGGATGCGAGACTGGATTCTCTTCCTGTTTTTGCTAAAGCAGAGCAGACTTTTCGGCTGTCCTGCTGACTGAGAAAGGAGACTATTGAACTAATTGTCAGCATTAGAAAACTCTTGGTCTTGCTGCAGGCAAACTGCATTCGTCCTGATATTGAGAGTGTTTAGCTATCCATGGCTCTGCGTGCTCTTTGCTGGATTTCTGTGTACGTGTTGGGGTCCAGCTGTGTGTGATACTGAGTGTCCTCTCTGGGGAAGAGGATGGTGTTGGGGCTGAGCAAAACCAGGATTCTGGAAATCTGTCTTGTCTGAGCCTTGCTGCTGATCTGCTCAGGAAATTTGGCAGTATCCTCGACTCTCCCCCACACCCTGCTGCCTCAGTTGCCCACTCATACAAGGAGGGGAGCCTCCCCAGTCTTGTGGGGGTGGTGGGTGCTTCTATTGCAGGTTCTGAAGAGTAGCATCCTCAGCTGCCTGACACTGAGGAGGGTGAGGAGCTCTGGATGCTAATAAGCACATAGCTGATGTATCCTCTTCTCATCTGTTCAAAATCATTAGCACTGTAGAACAGTTTCTCCCAGTGTGTGTATCTGGCAGAGATGTTTCAGGATGGATGATCCTGCATGAAGTGTACCTGTGTAATGCCAGCTATTCTGAAGAGGTCACTTGTAAAGATTAATTGTGCCTCATTTTCTCAGCTGGAACCAGTCCCGTCTTCATCAGAATTCTGCTGCATGAAAGTCTGTTTTGGTCCCTGCTTCTGCATGCTATTGTGGGGAAGCTGAAGTAAGATATTTTAAAAAAACCCACAAAAAACAAACAAACAAACCCAGGAAAGGTGTTGCAGTGTTTCCCATTTCAGAGGAAGGAGTGTTCTCCTTTCTCCTGGCTGGACACATCTAGTTGCTCATCTGTAGTATGTTTTTTGGAGAAGTGAAACCAGCTGGCGGGAGGAGTGTTGTTAATTCCCTTGCTTGTGGCTGTATCTGTCTATCAACCTTTCCTTGGACACTCTTCAGAGTTTGGCTTTTTGAACAACACAACAATGCTGAAAGGCAGCAGTTTACCCTGCTCGCAGTGCAGCTAGGCTGTGCCACAGAGCAGAGGCAGCTTGTGGAGCTGCCTTCATCCCCAGCTCGTTACACAATGTGACCCCTTCGCTTTATCCTCCTGCAGGAATGTTTCATCCCGTTCATCAATGGCAGCTTCTTCGAGCACGACGGGCAGCCCTACTGCGAGGTGCATTACCACGAGCGTCGCGGCTCGCTCTGCTCCGGTTGCCAGAAGCCCATCACAGGACGCTGCATCACTGCTATGGGCAAGAAATTTCACCCCGAACACTTTGTCTGTGCCTTCTGCCTCAAGCAGCTCAACAAAGGAACCTTCAAAGAACAGAACGACAAGCCCTACTGCCAGAACTGCTTTCTCAAGCTCTTCTGTTAAAGGCATCCTAGATGGGCGCTAAGCATCTTTCTGCCACCCCCTTGGCAGTTCTGTCTCTCTGAACATTACTGTGATTTAGAAATCTTACCAGGCAGGGGAGGAGGGTGGGGCGGGGT
>NW_020799121.1:4064494-4067822 GCF_003259725.1 Athene cunicularia | reverse complement strand
TGCTGGGGTGGGTGGGAGCGCTTTCTGCTGCTATGGAGAGGCAGTAGATCCAGAGATGAGACGGACCATTAAACTGGAAATGCCCTTGCTGTGTCTCAGTAGAGAGAGGCCGAGTTCCCTCATTGCGGTGTGTGTCTGTGTGTGTGACTGACAGCTGAGCTTAGCCCGAGGGCTCCAACAGGGAGCTTTTGCCCAGCCCCCTCCTGGCACTCTTTGCCAGTTCGTTTCAGCCTGTGGCAGCTCCCTGAGCAAATCGTGACACTTGCAGACGACACAGCCCTCTGCTTTGACACCTCTTTCTCAGGCTTTTGTCTACTGCAGTCTGAGCTGTAGCTCAGCGAGGGCACCCTGTGATCTCGGTGCCACCCTGGCTCCGCTCACTGGAGCCACCTGGCGCGTGTGACTTACTGAGATCAGAGCATCAGCACAGGCAGCCAAGACCCTGCAAGGGTCTCTCCAGTTCCATTACACTGTAAGGAGATGATACCACTTACTTTTTTGTTTTGTTTTGTTTTGTTTTTGCTAAGAGGAATCAAGATGTTACTGTGTGGGGTGTTTTATTTTGTTGGTTTTCTTTTTTTTTTTTTTTTTCCCCCCTAGTTTGTATTCCCTGCCTTTTTTCAACACACTGGAGCAGGACATGCAGCAAGCCCTGACTATCCCTCAGCACTGATGTGTGCTCCTGTGGGTGACATCCCATGGTGGGCACCTCCGTCAGCACCCAGACCTGCTCAGGGCATCTGCTCCCCTGGCCTGCTGCTCCCGCCCGGGAGAGAGGAAGAGGCATCTTCGCTTCTTTAAAAGCAGGTGCAGAGAGGTTAGAGCACAGCCTTTTTCATCCAGCCCTGTCATGAGCGAGTGTGATGTGTGTGTGTTTATTTGGCCTGAAACTCTCTCATCTATCGGGGCCTGGAACTGTCACAAGAGTGGGGAGAAGTGGAGGGGTTTAAGAAGCCAGGAAAAAAAAGATCCAAACTTTATATCCTTTCTTCTTCCTCTCTTTGCTAATGAGACCTGTCAGCCCCTTGGTATTTCCTTTTTCTGTGCTCTTGTTAAACATGTTCTAATGAGAGATGCTAGAGCAATAACCTTTTATATTGACTGTTACTGGTATAACAAGTCCTTTGGGTCAGGTGTGTGTGACACACTTGGAGTTTTACTATCAAAGTGAATACTGTATCCTGTCTTTGATAAGATCTGTAGATTTCTACACTGATTTTGAATTCATATCTAATTTACTTTTAATCCTCTTATACAGAAATTGGTTTTGAAGTGATTTTAAGAAAGCAACTTTTATATTAAGCTGTGCTGTTCTAGGCAGTATGCCAGTTGTGCTGGTTTACTGTATCTGTAACCTCAACGCTTTGTTAAGCCTAACTAACATTCAATATTTTCTTTTTATTGCGGGTTGGGAGGGGCTGGAATCTATGGGGAAGGGAATGTGACTTGTATTTTTTTTTTTTTCCTAGCACAGGCAGGTGAACTGTGAATAGCTTTTTTTTTAGCTTCTTTTTTTCCCTCTTCTGGGTTACCTAAAAGTGTGTTTTTTGGTTTTTATTGTAACCTGTAAACTGCTGTATTTGAATCACCTGCCGTTCTCCCAAAGCCCAGCTTCCAGGATGTTACAGTGAGTCTTAATATGATGCTGCAGGTGGGAAGAGCTCAGACCTTTGCCCTGGGTTTCTTCTTCTTCAGCCACCTGAAACCAGAGCAGGGCCAATTGAGGAAAGGGTTCCTTTTCTCCTGTGGAAGAAAGGTCTTGTGACTAAGGAGAAGAAATTGGGAGAGACAGACTCTGTTCCTGCCTAGCTGTGTAACTTTGGGTCAGTCACTAAACCTGACCGTGCCTCAGTTTCCCCATCTGTAAAATGGGGGCAGTTTAGTCTGGATTTGTGAAGTTATTGTGAGGCTTAGTTCATGTTTGCTAAAGCACTTTTAGGACTCTGGCTGGAGGGTGCTATGGAAGGTGAAATATTACATTGGAGTACCCGATGGTGTTCTGTGGTAACAGCTGAAGCAGCCCAGGGAGCAGTGGTTGGAATTACTTCTCCAGAGTGCTACAGCAATGTCACCATCAACATCTGGTTGTGCTTTTCAGCTTGACAGGTGCATTAGGGGTCTGGGAGCAATTCTGTCAGAAACCAGCCCGACCTTGGGCTGGAATCTACAGGTTACTGTCCCGTGTAACCTCACCACAGTGCTTTGCTGCCCTGCTTGGGTCACTGAAACTTTTTCACCGATTTTCCTTTAGAAATGAACCTCAATTTGTGGTTGTGAGACCGAAGGGAGTGGTGAAAGCACTAGAGCTAAAGCTGCATCAGCTGGGCTGAGCGCAGCTCTTGGAGAGTTTGTGAGGCAAGAAACCTTACGCATTGGTCTTTTCACCTTTGAAATCGATTTGACTTAAAATGGGACATTTCCAAGTGGTGTGTGTTTAAATCTTGCTGAAAAGGTCAATTTCTTTGAACCTGGCTAAGAGGATGAAAAGCTGTAGTGTTGGGAGTGCTGGAGGGGGGTGAGAAGATGCTTCTGGCACTACTACTCATTGTGTGACACCTGCAAACTGTGTAATCATGTGCCTCAGTTTCCCTCTCTGAGGAGCCTTTAACCTACCTCACTGCTAGTTGAGGCTGGCATGATGCTTCTGGCACGTGTGGAAAACCCTGAGCGCAGGGTGCTGGTGGTGTGTGGCGCCCCAGGGGAGGCTCCTCTGGCCTTAGTGCTCAACGGAGATCCTTAAACACTGACCTCCCCAGCAAGGTGTGGAGCGTGTCCTGGATTTCTCTGGTTTCTGATACGCTGGGATGCTACATGGATGCTACTCTGCCAAATAATGACTTTGGTGGCTGCTGCCACTGTGGATGTTCAAAATGCCTGTTCTTTGATTTCAGATGCAGTTTTAGGGTAGCACAGCCACAGGGGGGTGTGGGGGGAGAGATGGGGCGCGAGGGCTGGGGGTGGTGCCGGAGGGGGGACCTGTGTCCCCAGGCGTGGAGAGGAGAGGGGGGAGGGCTGTGGATGTCTTTAAAGGCCTCAGGCCTGTGTGCAGCCCTCTCTGACCCAGTGCTACCCCTGGGGAAGGTCTTTCACCCCACGTTCAGGCTGGGCTGGGGGCCGCTCTGCTGGGTCGACAGTTATTTGATATCTTTTCTCCTTGTAAACCTCTTAACTCCGCTTTTTTTTCCATTAAAAATTCTTGCAGTTACGCTAATAAAATTTTTACCGTTATTCTCCCGTCTGCGTTGCCCTTGTTTCTGGCCCTTAAGCTTGTGAGAAACCAGAGGCGAAGCGGGTGCCCCCTCCGGGCTGCTGGGAGCGGGGGGCAGCG
>NW_020799121.1:4061016-4064444 GCF_003259725.1 Athene cunicularia | reverse complement strand
TGTGCAGCCACGGCCGGGCGGGCGGGCGGCGCGGAGCCGCGGGGAGGAGGCGGGGGCAGGAGAAGGAAGGGAGGGGGGAGGAAGGGAAGGGTGAGGGCCCGCCTGAGCCGCGCTTCTCCCTGACAGGTCCCAGCTCGTCTTTAAACCCACCGGGCGATCCTTGGAGCACCGCCGCGATGCCCAGGGAAGACAGGGCTACGTGGAAGTCCAACTACTTCATGAAAATCATCGTGAGTGTCGGCGCGGCCCCGGAGCGCTGAGGCCTGGCCCGGAGGCCCGGCCCTCGTGGGGCGCTGCTGCCGTTTCTGTTCCGGGAGCGGTCCTGGAGCTGCTCGGGGCGGCGGGAATCGGGCTGGCGTGTTTGCGGGGGGTCTTCTGAAAGAGAAGATGGGTGCCGTAGGTTGTCTGTTTAAGGAACAATGGCAGTACGAAGGCATTAAGATAGTCCAGATCTGACCGTTTTTAAGGCTTCTGTTAGAATTTACTGTGGCAGTTACAGAGGTAACTAGGGATCTGACTAGATAGCTGAGTGAAAGGTGCAGCCTTGTGGTGCACCCACTGTCAGTATGAGCTGAGCCCTCTCAAATTTATGACATTTTTTTTCTTTTACATTTTAACATGTTGAGGTTTTGATGATGCTCTGTGCTCTGGTTGAGATTTCTTTGTATAGTTACAGTGTTCTTCTTGCTATAGCAACTCCTGGATGATTACCCAAAATGTTTCATTGTGGGAGCAGACAACGTGGGATCCAAGCAGATGCAGCAAATCCGTATGTCCCTGCGTGGGAAGGCTGTTGTGCTGATGGGGAAGAATACGATGATGCGCAAAGCTATTCGTGGTCATCTGGAGAATAACCCAGCCTTAGAGAAGTGGGTAATGCTGTCTGAAAGTACTCCTGGACCCTCTGTCCGGGAGGAGGAGATGTTGTCTGAGCAGCAGAACTGAAGGCTGTCATCTTTCCTTCAGGCTGCTGCCTCACATCCGTGGGAATGTGGGCTTTGTCTTCACCAAGGAGGATCTGACTGAGATCCGGGACATGCTGCTGGCTAACAAGGTAGGGGAGATCAGCCCTCACTGTGTCTCTGGGCTGGCAGATATGGAATTAAAACCAGAACTGAAACTGCATGGGTGATACCTGATTATTAGGAGGCTTCATGGGTTGGGAACTAGTTCCCTGTAGCCTTAGCCAGACTGCTCAAGTTCAGCTTGTGTCTCACATGTGTGTCCCTGGGTGCTGTCCATCCTGGAGGAACACTTCAGGAGGGAGTTGATGGCATCCCACGAGATCTGAGAGGTGGGCATTCACTCAGCTTCTTGTTCTTCCTTTCTCCAGGTGCCAGCAGCTGCCCGTGCTGGTGCTATTGCTCCTTGTGATGTGACTGTGCCAGCCCAGAACACTGGTCTTGGACCTGAGAAGACCTCCTTTTTCCAGGCCTTGGGCATCACCACGAAGATTTCCAGAGGGACCATTGAAATTCTGGTTAGTGAGCAGCGTGCTGCTGTTGTTGAAGCTCTTCCTGAACTGAAGGACCCTGACTGGTGGTTGATGGAGTTGTAAAAGTCAGAGCTCCCATTAGCACTGAAATACTGTATCAGCAGCCTGAGGGCTGTGCTTCGGGAGCCTGAAGGAGGATGTCAGGCCTGGCTGCGCTGCGCAGTGTGGGGGGATTGAAATTCTCATTAGATCTCAGCTGTGAGCTATCTGCAGGTAATGCTGGAAGGGCGCTGCCTTTCTCCTAGCAGACATGTACCTGCTTGCGTGGTCTAGGGCTTCTCAACTTGTGAAGATGAGCTTGAAGCCTTGTTTTGTTGTGCTCAGTTGTTCCTTCAGTCCCATCTCTTTGCCTTTGGAAATGTTTGTGTGTGTGTGTCCTGTCACACCAACGTACCTGAATTTCTTGCACATATTCACTCCTTTTTCCCCTTACTTCTCAGAGCGATGTGCAGCTCATCAAGACTGGAGACAAAGTGGGTGCCAGCGAAGCCACGCTGCTGAACATGCTGAACATCTCCCCCTTCTCTTTCGGGTTGGTGATCCAGCAGGTCTTTGACAATGGCAGCATTTACAATCCTGAAGTGCTGGACATCACCGAGGAGACCCTGCACAAGCGCTTCCTGGAGGTGAGTGCCACATATCCATCAGGTTCTGCCCCTGCCCTGCTGCGGGGGCAGCCAGCACTGCCCCAGAACAAAGCATTGGCTCTGGTATATTCTGCAAGGTCCTGTAGAGCCAGGAGCTCTCCCCAGTGCCCTGCAGAAACAGTCTGTCGGGAAGTACCTTCTGTAGACTTTTTCGCCTAAAGTTACTTCAGAAAGCATTTAAAGCTTTTTAAATCCTCATTTGATTTCACTGGAGCTGTGTTACTTGTGTGTATCGCATGCTGCCTCTTGGAACAGGGGTGGTGTAGAAATGTGCCATCATCTGCTGTGGTGTCTAGTCCAGGTTATTTCCCAGAGCACACAAACATAAGTCTCTCTCCTCACAGGGCGTTCGTAACGTTGCCAGCGTCTGTCTGCAGATTGGGTACCCGACCATCGCTTCTGTGCCCCACTCCATCATCAATGGGTACAAGCGAGTCCTGGCCGTGGCGGTGGAGACTGACTACACCTTCCCGCTGGCTGAAAAGGTAATGGCCGAGTCGCAGCTGCTGCCGAGGGGGGTGTTACAGCTGCAGCCAGGACCTTTCACAGGAACACCTGGCACAACACCTAGTCTGAAAGGACACTGACCTGCCTGTGTGCGAGGGACCTGTCCTGGAAAGGGGCATTTGCTTCCATACGTTGCGTACAAATGGCAGGAGAAAGTTGAACTACCCAGCGTTCCGCCCTTGCTGGGGCTGTTATGCTGAGTGTAGCTGGAATGTCTTTGATTCCTCATAGACGGTGGCGATAATGCGTCTGGTCTGGCTTCTGGCAATCTGCCAGCGTTGACTTTATGATTGCAAAAGTTCAACCCTTCAAAACGTTTGTTTCCTTTGAGTTTACCTTTTTTTTTTCCCCTCCCTTTGCAGGTGAAGGCCTTCCTGGCAGACCCCTCTGCTTTTGTGGCCGCCATGCCTGTGGTAGCTGAGGCGGCTGCACCGGCCGCTGCCGCCGCCGCGGCTCCAGCGAAAGAGGCGGCGAAGGAGGAATCGGAGGAGTCTGATGAGGACATGGGCTTTGGTCTCTTCGACTAACAGCAGCCACTGTCTGTCTGTTTGTGTCAGAGTTGCTCCAGTTGGAGAAATAAAAAGCTGTTTTACACCTTCACGTGTGCCCGCATCGATGCTGTACTCCCCGGATCGCCCGGGGGCGTGGGAGAGGTGTAACCCGGGGGCTCCCGGGTGCAGTGGAGGAACGCGGGTTCCTCGGAGGCTGCTGCAGCCCGGGCCGCTCCTGGCAGCTCGTCTGGGCGGTGGAGCCACCGCCCGCCCCTCCCCGTTCCCCAG
>NW_020799121.1:4012517-4060966 GCF_003259725.1 Athene cunicularia | reverse complement strand
GAGAGGGAGAGCCCGGGCGTTGTCCCCGCTCCGGGGGTCGGCTCTTACACCCCGATGGGCTTTTTTCTCCGGCTTGGTGCGTTAGGTTGGGATGTTCCCAAGGCAAATCCCAATCTTCCCTAGGATCAGGTCCTAAATAGTACAAACACTGCGTTTGTTCTCTGTATCTGTTTGCCGAGGCGGTGCTTGTGGTCTGGCTTTGTAACGCATGTGCGTCTACATCCTAATAAAAAGAAAAAGCAAACGGGAGAAATCTGTCCCAGCAGCTCTTCTGTGGAGACTGGGGAGTCATAGTTTGTGTCGTTTGTGTAAGTTGCTAAGCTGCTGGGGAAGTCCTGTAGTGTTATACATCATTTATATTTTTAATTTCTAGACTGTTGGGCTAATTTAAATGTGTTTTTCATGTCTGTACGTCTCCCTGCTTGTGATTAAGCAGCATGAGTAAGTGCAGCCTGGTTTCAGTTTGCATAGGATGAACTCATGTGTAATTGAAGAGTCTGAAAGACGATGAGCTCTTTAATGGCGGCTTGTTCTGTCGGTTCTGATGGGCAGAACATCGCTTGTCCTCCGCAGGCGGTCAGAGGAGCAGCGCCACTTTCAGCCGGTTTTTAGGGGGAGCTGAGGGTGTGGGTGGTCACAGGGTGGGGGAGGTGGGGCAGCCTCTCTGAATCCCAGGTAGCCACTGCGCAGGATTATCCTTCCTGCCTGTCAGCAAAAAAGCTTCACTGAAAGCAGCTCTTGAGAAGGATGGAGGCAGCTGCCATGTCTCCATTGCCAGGTTTCTTGTGCTTACGGAAAGACCTGTGGCAAAACTGGTGGAATTTTGCCTGAAGAGGGAAGGAACAGTTTTGAGGAGTTTCTAAAGGCATGCTTGTTTGCTGCCCTTCCTAAAGATAATGGTTATATTATTAAGATATAAAGTTGCGCAGTTTAAGACTGAGTTTTAAAAGCCTTTCCTGGAGAGCTGGCTTTTGGTTTATGTAAATGCAGAAAACCTGCAAGCATAGACCTGGCTGAGCCCTGTTCAGCTCACACCCGGTCTTTTATCTTGCATATCCTGAAAAACTTGGAAGTTCATGGAAGTGGTTTCAGTAGTTCGAGGAGCTGGTTGCTGAGAACTTAAACTTCTTTCCCATGTTTCTAGCGTATCTCACTGTCTTGATGCCACTTGAAAACTGAAACAGACTATTTATAGGAGTTAAGCTCAGTGAGGGGTCTTAGTCCCTTCCCACTGGCAGATCCAGGCACACAGTAATGCAGGCATGAAAAAAATGAGTCTGTGATTTTTTTTGTTTTGCTTGTGTAACCTTGGTTGCTACTGATAGTGCATGGAAGGTGTTTGGTAGTGAGACACAAGCTTTTGTAATCTGGTAAGTCCAATTTTTAAAATCCCTGCAGCATGGGTGTTAAATCTGGAAAAACAATAAATGAAAGTGGTTTGTTCTTTTGCTGGGCCTGAGTACAGAATTTCACAACTACTGACAGCCTGAAACCACAGAACAGGTTGTCAGGCCGGGCAGTTACAGTCAGCCCTGGGTCCTCTCCAGTTAGAGGTCCCCTTTGAGGGAGTGTGGGCTTTAGGAGATCACATACGCTGACAAGCACCTTTGCAGTCTTGAAGTGCTTTTATTTTTTGCTTTTAAAGATCCTTTACTCTAGGCTAATGATCTTACCTCTCACTCTGTCTTACTTCTAGGGGGTATCTTACAGAGTATGTGCTAGTTCCCAGGTTAACAAACAAAGCAGTCATCCTTCAGCTGAAGGGGAAGGTTCCCGAGTTTCATCATGTATGATGCACAGTGACCCTTTCCCCACTGGCAAATCCGTGGGTGCTCACATTTGGTCACTAAGAGGTTGTGTGGCAGCAAGTGACGTGTTTTGCTTGCTGTGGTTTTGTGTTATGTGTGTTGATATCAAAGGCAGACTGATGTTTTTTTCCTCTGTGTGTGGTTTTAGATTTCAGATACACTGAAGCGGTTTGCAGTAAAAGTAACTACAGCCAGCGTGAAGGAACGGAGAGAGATCCTCAGTGAGCTGGGAAAATGCATTTCTGGGAAAGGTAAAAGCTTTGGGACACTGTTCTGGTTACCAGGGTGGAGAAGAATGTTAAAATGTTTTGTTTCAAAGGCTGCATGAAACTTGAGTGGTAGGTTTTTGAGGAAGGGGGCTGTCAGCGTCTGGAGTCTGTTTCTTTCTCACAGTGTCAATTCTAAGCCTGGGTTTTGTAGGTAACGCAGAACTCTGGTTACTAGCATTGTGCTTTTTCCAGTTTGTAGTTGTAGCATCTGTATAAAAGTTTTTTTCATGAGTGTATCAGTTGTTTGTTTCTCTCCTGACTCTTAGCCTGGTTTTTATAATGATTCATGGAATATTTGTATACACACATATATGTGTGTAGAGGGAGGGAGAGTATGGAAGATTTCAGATAGTCTTAATAAAACAAAGCCCATTTTAAAAGGTCTTTGCTATTTGTCCCATTTTCTGAAGATGACTGTGGAACAGCATGTCTTCCAATTTTGCCATTATTTTTAAAAATATGCACAAAATGTATAAAAAGAACTTTTACTATGCTTCTTGCAGGCAGTATCATAGGTGTGAGCAGTTCACTGATTTCAGTTGTGAAGTGAATCATGTTTGTGTTAAAGATTAAGAGCTCATTGATTTGTGAAGAAATATTTTGAAATACGTTTTGTTACAGATCTTCCAGAGGGTGCAGTGAAAGGCCTTTGCAAACTCTTCTGCCTTACTCTGCATCGATACCGGTGAGTAAATTGATGTGGAAAGGCTGTACTATTTAATCTATCAGTATTTACATATTTAATAGTTAAACTGGTATGGGGCATCTGGAGATGTTAGCACACAGTGTCACATAGATGCACGTGACACTGAAAGATGCTGTCTAGTAATTAGGTTCTCAGGTTTGTCATTAAAAAGTTTTACCACACTTACCTTGCATTTCACCTTGAATTTTGAAAGTAAAACTTTCATCCTGTGGTTCAGTTTGCAAGAATAATGCCCTTGTGCTTGTGAAGCAAGACTAGGGTGTCTTTTAGATGCTTTTAGATTAAATTAAATTGTGGCTTTTTGTAGAGAAGCTGTTCAGAACTGATATTTTCTTCTGCAACCTGCTGGAGAGCCTCAACATAACTTCTGTCAGCTGAGGAAGGGAATGGAGCTTTTTGCCAGAAACTTCTCTACTTCTTGGAACAGCAAAAATAAAATAATTTAGCTTGACTGCTGAAATGAGAAAGCAGAGCCCTTTGTGTGATGCAAGTGTAGTAATATGTATGATGTTGGCAAGATTTATAAAGTTCATGGAGATATATTTTTTCATTCTAGCGATGCAGCATCCCGCAGAGCCCTGCAGCTGGCGCTTCAGCAGCTCGCAGAATCCCAGCCAGATGCAACAGCAAAAAATCTTCTGCAGTCACTTCAGTCTTCAGGGATCGGTGGCAAGGCTGGAGTTCCCAGGTGCTGGATGAGTTGCTTTGTGTGGAAGCAGTTCTGAGTTGCTGGTGGTTGCTCTTGTGTTTGGAATGATTCTGTTGCTGCCTGCCAGAGGGATAAAAACATTTAGAGACAAAGCTGCTGATGGCCATTCAAATGTTCCTCTCTTACCTCTTTCATGTCTTCCGGGAAAGCAGAAGGACGATTGTGGTGATGGATTGGGTCTGAGTTAGGGTTTTTCCTTTGTTAACCTTCAGGTCTGAAGAGATGAGGAACAAATGCTTTTATCAAGAAACAGTCTCTGAAATGATTAGGAGAGGGGATTTCCTTGCCCATCTGGTGTTCAGCTGGTGGAATTAAAGACCTTATTG
The DNA here is from genome assembly GCF_003259725.1 of Athene cunicularia. Classification (NCBI taxonomy): domain Eukaryota; kingdom Metazoa; phylum Chordata; class Aves; order Strigiformes; family Strigidae; genus Athene; species Athene cunicularia. The sequence continues at coordinate 4,057,148 of NW_020799121.1, read as the reverse complement.
TAGACAGGGAGATAATGAAATTTGAACCTGATGCAGGCCACAGAGTACTGTCCTGCAGTGCCTCCGTGGCTGAGTAGAAGTGTAGCTTTTTGAAAAATACCTGATGTTGGTTTGAAGGCTTGCAGTGATACAGTATTTACCCTTCAGTTGCAGTGGCTGGCCTTGTGTGCAAGGACACTTTCTGCTTTTTTTCACTTTGAGGTAGAGATCAAAATGGGGTGATGATCCTCAGGGAGCTGCAAGGTGGGATCCATTACCTGAAGTAGAAGGAGGAGGTGAGAGTTAGCAGAAACCAGAACTGGATAGTGTGCCAGGAGGGAATGTAAGCTGAGAAATGATTTGGCAGTCTAAGGCTGGGAAGTTCTGACAGTAAAGATGAACAGCCTAAGAGAAATCTTGAGTCACTTTTTGGACACTCTCAGTTGGCAAAGTATTTAACTCTCATTTCTGTAATGCTACTGGGAAGATCCAAAAATGGTCTGTCTTCTGCTAGGGTTTTTCATTCCCAGCAGGGTTTTTCATTCCCAAGATTTAGCCTCTTTTGTGCCGTTCAGAAGTTCTAAGTGTTAAACGGGAGCTGGAACACATAGCTTATGAGGAGTAATTATTTCCTCTAAATGCTAAGACTTCAGCTGTATTTTTCTGTGATAAAATTGCCTTGTTTATAAGGTGGTGTTCTGACTTGGGCAAAGATGAGTCTGTTATGGACTAATAGGTGTAAGTTACATACTGGGAGCTGTAGATTTACCTCCTTCTCCTGTTTGTACAACAGTAAGAGCAGTGGATCTGCAGCTCTGCTGGCACTCTCTTGGACATGCCTGCTTGTACGCACAGTCTTTCCAACACCTGACAAGAGACAGGGAGAAACATGGAAAAAACTGGTATGTTCTTTTTTGGTTTGCAGAAATAACCCTTCAGAGATAAGGACTTAAATATTTCTAATGTCTTTTAAGTTCCCGAAACATTGCAGATAATTCTGAATGTAGCTGATAATGTTGTGTTAAAATCCAAGTTTACATGACAATCTTTTTTGCTTTCTGGTATATTTTGATCTCTCCTATTCCACTGGAGAAAGCAGGAGGCGTATAAAGCATGGCAGCGGGGCAGTCCTGCAGCTGTGCAGGGTTGCTCTGCATACTGTGGTGTGTACCAGTGTTTCTAGACTAGGTGTGCTAGTGGTGCCTGCAAGGTGCAGGCTGCAGCGTGGCATGAATTCCTTGTGCCTCCCTTGAAGTATTTGCATGTGATATTCTGTCATACAGTGTCAAGAAGCTTTTTGCTTTCTTTTCACCTACTTTGACAACCTGAACCTGTGACCATGCTCTTAGCACCTTGGAATACAGTTGGAACACATTTTAAGAAGAGATGTAATCTGATGTAAATTGCTGTTTTCAAAGTCAGAGTTTCCAAAACTGTTATGCATGGTTCTGCAAAGTTGTGTGTGTGAGGTGGAAGCAATGGCAGCTTGTTGGAAGAACTTACACAACCTGAGGACATTTTCCTAAGCAGATCCAGCTAATCGGTGGCATCTGACATGTCTTGTTTGATACGAGCTCTCTTGAGAAGATGCATGCAGGTTTTGTCAGCTGTTTTCCTTGGCAGGTGGAGGTTCAGTGTTTGCTCCTTTTGGAAGTCCTGGGAGGTTCTCACAGGCAGGCGGTGGATGGGGCTGTGAAGAAGTTGAACAGGCTGTGGAAGGAGGTGATGTATGCTTTACTTGACCATGCTCAGTAGCTGTTCCAGATTCTGTTGTGTTAACGTGCTTTGCTTTTTTTTTCCCTTCAGAACCAAGATCTGGTGGATCAGTACCTATCTGTCATTCTTGGTCTTGAACCAAACCAGAGTTATGCTGCAATGCTGGGACTTGTGGTGCAGTTTTGCACAGCCCAGAAAGAGATTGATATTATTAAACGCTACAAGGTAAATCTGTCCTTTCTCTGGGGATAATAAGTAGTGTCACTTCTCATTGTGGAGAAGGGAGCTGAACAGATGTCTCAGTGAGGTTGGTACTTTGCACCTGCCCCTGGTTTCATCATGTCAGTTCAGTAGTCGTGCACTTTTGACTAAAACAGCTGGGATAGATTTACAGAGGAGGTGCCAGATATGTGGCTTTTTCCTGCGGCCTGTGCATTTAAATAGATGGCCAGCACCACAGCGTTCTGCCTTCTCCCCTGTTGTAGAAATGGAAGGCAGCATTTAGCTCTCTGCGTTTTTAGTGTTGGGCTGAAGGGCCTGATCTCTGCTTGGCTCCCTGTGTGAGGATGGAGGCAGAGCTGCTGCTTAGTGGCTAGGGCTGCCTTCCAGAGGAGAATGAGGTGGGGTGTCAAGGTGACAGTGTGCAGGGAGCTGTGTATAGGTTGTGATTTGGCTGCAATGTGGTGTTTCTGCTTGTTCAGGGTGCTCTTCTGGATTTCTACTTGAAGACCATCCTTATGAGCAAGACAAAGCCTCAGAAGCACGTGCTGGTGAGACTTCCTGTTACAGAGCTGTTTGTGCTTTTGTCCTACGTGCAGTGTCCGCTGCTGTGCTGAGCGCTTTGTTCCCTTTGCAGGACAGCTGCTCCCCGCTTCTTCGTTACATGTCTCATGCTGAATTCAAGGACTTAGTTTTGCCAACTCTGCAGAAATCCCTGCTACGGAGTCCTGAGAATGTAATTGAAAGTGAGTCTGTCATCTCTCTGCATTGCCCTGTGGAAGAGCATGAATAGTTGTCGCTTGAAGGTCTGGAGTTGGGGGAGTGTGTCTCTCTGGACTGTGCCTTTGGTCCTGTGAGCACAGGTGGCAGGATTGTCTGGCGTCTGAGCGGTAGATGTGAAGAAGCAACATTTGTGGTGTGATCCCAAGTGTCTGGGTATGTGATAGCTACTGTTTGCACCGAGGACAGAATTTCACAGCTGAGTGCTAAGAATAATCCTGAATTAAGCTGTTCACTGGGCATCAATTTAAATATTTTTTTTCTTTCTACTCTTTACTGACCCTGTCTGCTCTTGATGTGAACTGTGGGGAAGGGTATAGTAAACTGCTAAAACCAGTTACTTAAGAAAATGTAATATGCCATTATCTCTTCTGTCTTCAGCAATCTCTTGCTTGCTTGTATCTGTGAACCTGGATCTCAGCCAGTATGCTCTAGACATTGTGAAAGGACTGGCCAGTAAGTACTCTTAACTTCTGGAGGGAATGATGAATTCAGAGTAAATCTTTCTTCAAGTTTCTGTACCTATACAGCTCGATTACTGGTGAAGAGGTGGTTTTATGTGGGAGGTAGGGTGATGCTGTAACTTGGAGCTGGAATAGTTCACGTGACAGTTCCAGAAGCTGAGTCATGCCACATGCAAAGATATGTCCTTGTCATGCTGATTTTATGCAGTTTGTTGTAAGGAGCTCTTAGCTTGTGTATTATTTTCTAGGTCATCTGAAGTCCAACAGTGTGCAGCTGATGGATGAAGCTGTTCTGGCATTGAAGAACTTGGCTCGACAGTGTAGTGACCCTTCGGCCGTGGAGTCGCTGGGCAAACACCTCTTTGCCATCTTAGGAGGTGAGTAAATTGTAGGACAAGCAGTGGAGGTAAATAAAGGTTTGCCAGCTTCAAGCAGTTTTGGGTATTGTATTTTCTGTTGTCTTTAGCTGCCTGTATGGTAGGGGTGGCTCAACCTGGGTCAGGGATAATGGGGCATGTTTTTGTATTTTAGAGAAGATTCTTGATGTAGCACGTCGCTGTTTTTCGTCTGTGAGTCAACTGTTACCCATTTGTTTCTTGTTGGCAGGCTCAGAAGGGAAGCTGACAGTTGTTGCTCAGAAGATGAGTGTTCTTTCAGGTGAGGATCCTAGAAGAAGGCTGATTCTCTGGTGGAAGAAATTCAGCAGAAGGCTGAATGAGAGGGATCTGTACTTAAGCCTTTAGGATTCCCTGCCTGTCATTCTCAATTGGCTGTAGTTGATGTCATAGAGGGTGCTGGAGAGCACATGCTAGTTCTTGACTTTGTATTCAAAGGAAATAATTGCCTGATGGGCTAAAATGTTTTATGCAAGGAAGAAGATGACTGTATCCTCAGTAAAAATGAAGACAGAAGTCCTGCAGTTAGTACATGGTAGATGTGACATCCAGATGTAGTGACAAGAGGTGTCTGTACAAGGATTGAGATGTTGAAGGGTGATTCTTGATTGTTTTTAGATTTTGCAGCAAGGGCTGGTAGTTTGGGAACTAATGAGAGAATCCTGTCCTTTCAGGGATTGGCAGCCTTAGTCACCATGTGGTTTCTGGATCCTCCAGCCAAGCTCTGACTGGAACCATATCTGAGCTTTTCATCCCTTTCCTGCAACAAGAAGGTGAGACCTCTTGCCTTTGTTCTGGGTTGGCTAACTGCTTTATCTTGAGATGGATTTTCATATGGCTTGCTACTCAGGGTAAACCCAGATTCTCTCCTGTTGTGTTTTAAAATCTGTTGCCCTGTTCTGATGAGCGACCCCATGGAGACAGTGCTGTGTCTGTTAGAAGTACATGCATTCTTTTCCTGCCTGCTCCTGATGTGATTACCTGCTTTCTGTTTTATATTCTTGTGTTTTATGCAATTGTTGTACTGACATGAGCTGTGTTACTTCCTAGTCCATGAAGGCACGTTGGTTCATGCAGTCTCTGTCCTGGCACTTTGGTGTGTTCGGTTCACCACGGAAGTTCCTAAGAAGCTGGTAGAATGGCTGAAGAAAGCCTTCAGCCTTAAAACCTCTACTTCAGCTGTGAGACATGCCTACTTGCAGTGCATGCTAGCTTCTTTCAAAGGTAAAACTCTGCAGCTATTAATAACTCTCTTGACTGCGTGGTTTAAGAGAAATCAACTTCTGTACTTTCTGATATATGTAGATAGGTGTGTGGATTAAGAAAGATTTTGTAAGTCAGTACTTGTTCACTGATCTCCTTTGTATTTCTCCTTAAACTTCCTTTTGCCTTCAAGTTTCTAAAGATGGTTTGTCTCCTTGTATAACTAGCATCATTGCCCATTGTGCTGTCTTTCGTATACCCCCAGAGTAATTTTTGATTGCTTTATTTTTGTCTTACACTTTAAAGTTTCTAGCTCAGGGACCATGCTTTTGTTTTATATAGCACCCAGCACACTGAGATCCTGGTCTGTGGCTTTGGCTCTTGGGAGCTTTTTTTTTTAAAAAAAAAGAGTTTGAAATGAAGATCTTAAGAAATTCTAAACTTTAAGTGATCCTTTTGAGATCTGTGTCTGTTGGCCCTATCCCCTTTGACTTCAGCATTTCATCCAAGGGTCAATAGGCGATCAGTCTGATGCTTGTATGTGAGCTCTCCCTTTCCTGTTGAAGCAGCATGAATCAAAAAAATGGTATACATTTGCTTGACATCAGTAAGTCTATGCATTGTATAGGTACAATGGATTAACCATCAATTTTTAAATATGGATATGAAATTGTAATTCTACATTTTTCTGCTGTAGCTACCAGGAATTTCTGTGCTATCATAGGGCTGAAAAAGCCACTCTAAAAACGACTTAGATACCAGGGATGGTGCTCCTTTCATGGATACTAGTATGGCAGACCTGAAGTTGCTCATGCTTGCTACAGGCAAGGGGGATTACTTGTGTGTGATGTGTGCAGCTGTTCAGGGGATCAAGGTTCAAGATACTTACGTTTTAAAATCAGTTACCTCTGGAACAATGACTACCGTTGCTTTGACCACCCAATGAAGCATTCACCTGGGACGTAAAGAAAATAGAGATTCTAGCTCTTAGGAATTTATGGTTAAAACAGTACCTGTGAATACTTAATGTAGAAAATCACAAGGTGTTTTCTTTCCTTTTTCGGTATTGTGTGTGAGATGTTGCGTCTGGAAATACCAGGAACATCTAGTTCAGCTTCTGTGGAAGTGAGGGTCACAGATCCATGGGATTCCTTGACTTGTGAATGTTGGAAGTGGAACAGATGATCGTGGCTTGCTAGGAATTTACCTCCCTCTCTTAGGGAAGCATGATCTTTGAAGTCAGACTTCCTGTGATTTGAATGATTACTTTTAATTTAACTGAATTAGCATTTTCTTTTGCTTCCCGTGAACAGAAACTCATATTGAGATGGGACTGTTCTATCTGTGAGGAAAGAACTGAAGTGGTTATCATCTAGCTTTTCATAGTTAAAGTTTAATGATAGCAGTGACTGTAAATACTCTGGGAGATTCAGTCTTCACAGTAGGTGCCTGGTTCCTTTCTTTATCTCATGTCAACAGAAGAACAATTGATAACCTTGTGGTGGAAAGTGTGAAGGACCATGTTGTTTGTGACTTGTCTCTTTCTGTCTCCTCAGGTGACACATTATTACAGGGAATGGACTTGCTGCCAATGCTGATCCAGACAGTGGAAAAAGCAGCATCTCAAAGTACTCAGGTTCCCATGGTAACTGAAGGAGTTGCTGCAGCTTTGTTGATCTGCAGGATGTCTGTAATTGAGGGACAAACTGGTAAGGTCACAAAACATCTGATAGAATCCAATATACATGGGTTCTGAGAGTTAGCACTTTTTCTTGAGAATACACATAAGATACTACTATTCCTTAATCTGTGTATTGTCTCTGCATGGAGAATCATTGCCCGTTTGTTAGCCAGGGCAAGATTTTTTTCGGTCTATCAGCTATGTTAGTGAAGAATTCTTGCTTTTCTGTGGTTTTTCAGGTTCCAGCTTCCATACCCTTAGGGCAGTATTCCTCTTTATTCTGACAGAAGGTGTTCACCCAGTCTTTACATGATAGAACTTGACTGATACGTTAAAAGTATTACTTGCTTGTTATTTGTGTAGTATTTGTACAAACTTATCTTTGGAAAGCATGAGGACTGGAATTCTGTCTTCCATTAGAGGATATTACAAGAACTGTCTGAGTTCATACATCATCCAGGATATAAAACTCAGGCATGTTCTGTCTATCAAAAGCAGTATACAGTGGTGTTCCTCCTTTCCTTAATTTTTAGGAGGTTTGCCTTATGAAAGTTTAAGGTGAAACAGACTACATTTCGCATGTGTAAGTCCCAGAAATCTATTTTTGTTAGCAGGTGGTTTTTGGGCATGCTTGTAGTTCTGACTGAGATTGATGAGAGGCTTTATGACTGAAGACAAGTAAAGCTAGAAGTGACTTGAGTGATTTCAAGAGACAGACTTCTAGTATATTTTTGTATGCTGGTGAATTCTGACTTATTTTGAAACATCCTTGATAGACATCTATTCTTTTCCTGTCAGAGTCTAAGCTGAGTGGTTTCTGGCAGCTGATTCTGGATGAGAAAAAACAAATTTTTACATCTGAGAAGTTCTTGCAGTCTGCGTCAGAGGAAGGTAAATTGTCAGTTACTTTGTATCCATTTGACATTTAACTATTACTTACTGCTTTCAAGAGCTAATATTGCTGTTAGCCCTGTTCTGTGATCCTTGGAGAATCCAGTTTCAGATTAAAATTAACAGTGTACTCTCAGAAGTACATCTAGACTAGTTGTAGTCTAAGATTGACAATTAGTTTATTTCTTAATGAACCATAATGAATTCTTAATGAATTTCAAATTTGTATATTCTGTAAAAGTCTTTCCAATACAAAAATGTGTCTGTGTGGTGTCCCAGTTTGTAAGTATGTAGTGGAAGCCAATCTGAGGGATGTGGAGAAGCCTAAAACTAAGATGGGAAAAAGTAAAATAAGGCTGGAGAAGAAAACGTGAAAATCTTAAGATATGTACGGAAAGAGTAATAACAGATAGAAAATCAATTGGGTTATAAATTAGTGTCTGTATGCTCCATTTTGTTCTCTTGTGTTTAAAGATTAATTGAAAAAAAAATTAATGGAATGTGCCCAACAGAAAACATTACTGACTACGTTTTAAACAGAAAGTTTTGAAAATGAGTTCATGAATTGTTTCTTTGAAATGAATTCATTTATCTTTTGTAAAAAAGCTTTGAAGAGATAGAGGTAAAGTTTTCTAAATGGGAAATAGCATCATTTCTCCTTTGCTTCCTGTGATCCCTGTTTCCTGAAGGCGATGTTTATATCCATTAATTTTCCCTCCCAAGTCTGCAAATATCCTGAAACAGCATGATTTGGAAAAATTTATATTGCTCCCTTAGAATGTTAGATCCAAAACTAATGCTGAGAGTAAATATTGTGATGTATTATTATTGGTTATTTAAGCAAAAACATCCAGCTGACATGCTTCACATCCCCAAGCTATCTGATGCCTTGAATGTCAAAGGTCTCCTGTACCGTACTGAATATGGGTTATAACCCAGCCCGTGTTTCAGGGCTTTCTGGTCCTGCTTTTATGATGTGGTTGAACATGGATATACAGCCCAAAGGGCCTAGTGGCAGTTGAAGCTCAGAAGGTGGTATGAGGTAGAATACCAAGGCTACTAGTCAGATATGCACTTGTGTCTGAATTCTGTATATGTTTTATTGTCACTGAAGCCATTTCAGCAGGGCTCAGGAATTAACAGTATTGATGTAGAGAGCACAGTGTTTATCGTTTGGTTTGCTCTGTTGACTTAGACAAAAATAGGTCACACATAGTGGTCAGGAAAATTCTGCTGGGATCCAGCTAACAACATTTCTGTGAAATCATGGTTCTGTTTCAGGTCTTGGCAGATCTGAGTTGGATTTGTCTCTAGCTTCACTGAAAAGATTATGTAGAGGCTCAGTTTGGGTAGCTATTTTAATGGGTCCTGCTTGCTGTTTGTTTGTTTTCAGGTAAAAATAATCTGTTTCCCTATGAAATCTCATGCTATTTTAAATATTTGTCTTTTTCCACAGCGATGTGTACGGTCCTGCAACTAACAGAGCGCCTTCTCTTGGATCATGCACAGCGGCTGCCTGAAAGTAAAGTTCAGTACGTAGAGTGCACTTGCTGCCACCCATCTGTGTCTGATCCCTGACTGTGAATGCGGGCAGTGGAGGGGGTGGGCTTGGGGCTTTGCACAAAATGTTGGACTCTCTGTGCTTTAGTGTCCAGCTGGTTTGCAGAGCTGCCTCCCTTGCTAAACCTGGTCATTTGTCTGTTTTCAGGCAGTATCACCGTGCCCTTGTTGCAGTACTGCTGAGTCGGACCTGGCACGTTCGAAGACAGGCCCATCAGACAGTTAAGAAGCTCTTGTCCTCTCTGGGAGGGTATAAACTGGCCTATGGGCTCTTGGAGGAGCTGAAAGTGATTCTCAGTTCTCATAAGGTGAGTAGTCAAGAAGTCTAGTCTCTGCTTAGCCAGTTGTTTGTATGATGCCAGTCACCTCCCTACGCTAGATTTACTGTTAGTGTTGACGTACAGTGTCATATGAAGATGATTCAGTTCCACATCTCCTAGAATGCCACTTGTCACTAGATTATTGCATATTACTGTATCAGTGTTTGCTGTGCTGAGTCTTCCCTGTATACACAGAAGACATTATTCAAAATAATTTGGAGAGGAAGCTGCAGTTTTCCATGTCCTTCTGTTATTTTAACCCAAATTTAATCCTTGCTGAAAGACAAGTGCTTCATTCCGTTCTTGTTATCATTGTTTTTTGGCCCTGTCTTATAGCTCAGGCTGCGTATTTAAAACAAAGGTAATGTAAATACTTCAGTAGCAACTATTATAAAAAGAAAATCAAAAAAGGAAACGAGTGCTATATTATTTGGCATTCTTCTAAGCCAGCACCGTGTCAAGTTGTATAATAATTCAGTTGCATTAATTCATTTCCAAGGCTGGGGCTTTGTAAATAGTCTTCCCATGTCACAGGTACAGCCTGAATAAAGTATTTTTGAAAAGATACTGGGTAAAATTAGACTGCAGAAGTTGGACATACTGTTCCCAGCCAGCTGGTTCAACCTTTTCCAAAGTCCTCTTTGCAAAAAATGTTCATTTTAGTTTTACTTTTGCCCCAGCTTGCCAAATCTAGTGTACTCTTCCATTCTTAGTCTTTCTGTCACTGTCATCTCTGTGCTTCAGTTCCACTGTTATCCTTTATCCCTTCTTCCCTTTGAAAACTTCAGGTTGTTGGTACTGACAAAGAGAGCTGATTGTTGGTGTTCAGGATGGTGTTCCTGTGGGGAGGTGTGCTCAGGGCTCAGTAGGGCTTGGTGTGATGAGTTAATGATGAGTTGTCCACTCAGGTTCTGCCTCATGAGGTCCTGGTGACGGAGTCGGGAGAGCTGTCGGAGCTAGGAAGGACATACATCCCTCCCCGTGTCCTTCATGAGGCACTCTGTGTCATCTCAAGCGTGGCAGGGCTTGATGTGGATTCCTTTGAGCCAGAAAAGCTGGCACTGGAGATGCTGCTGGTGAGCCATCATCCATCTGTAGGTAAGTGAAAGGGATAAGACCCCTCTCATGGCCAGCGTATTGGGCTTTTTCTGACCTTTTTGTTTCACTGTATTAGCAGTCTGCTTCATATTTATTATGCTCATTTATTATTCTTGCTAGTGGCAGTGCAGCCGGGTCTTTGGCCAGCCCTCCTCATCAAGATGAAGATAGAACCCAATGACTTCATTACCAAACACCTGAATGAGATATTACCCAGGATCATTGCCTACACTCCAGAGAACCAGGTGATAAACTTCTGCTTTCCTTGTGCTAGTTTTGGGAGATACTTTGGAGCAGGAGAGTTTTCTGCAGGAGTTAAGTACTAACTGGTCTAAAAGGAAGGAGATCTGTGTAAAAGGTGAGGAGAAGACAGGTTCAGAGATAAGATCCCTGGTGAAAGGGAGCTGGGATTTAAGGGGGGGGAAAGTGTCTCATCAGCCACAGAATAGAATTTTAGATAAGATTCAAGTACCTGCAGAACAAGGAATTAGAATGTAATGTGGATTGCCTCAGCAGGGCATACTTTTTGGAGACAGTTTCAAGGAATGCCAATAATAACGTTTTTTCCTTTGTTTTCTTGATAGTCATCTATGAATGCAGTGGGATCTCTCTCTCTACTTTCGCCTGGTAGAGTGCTCCCACAGCTCATCAGCACTATCTCAGCATCAATGGAGAATCCAGCTCTGTGCCAGGTTACTCGAGAGGAATTTGCCATCATGAAGACACCGGAGGGAGAACTGTATGACAAATCTATAATACAGAGGTAAGACTTCATAATTTCTTTTCTTTGTGCAGCTGTTAATCCACACAATTAATTGCTTCTGGCATCTAGGCAGTGGGTGAGTGGGTTTGTCAGATGCTCCTTTTGGACAGGAGTTCCCTTATTTGTGTGCCTGGATCTTAGTCCAGATCAGTGCTGATTGTTTTCTCCACTTTTCCTTCTCAGTGCTCAACAGGATAGTATGAAAAAGGCTAACATGAAGAGGGAGAACAAAGCTTATTCCTTCAAGGAACAAATCATTGAGCTGGAGCTGAAGGAGGTGAGTTGATGGGAACAGAAAACCGGTAGTGGAGGCTCTGACACCAGGTGCTCTCATCTGTTTTGCTGTGTGGTTTCTGGCATATGTATGTACACTGTTGGGAAAGATCCTCTGAACTTCTTTGAATACCTAAATGTTGTCTTCTCTTATATCTGTGTATTAGTTGATTTTGTCTTACATCTGTAATTGTATCATTTTATGTGGTATTCTACTTGTTTGTGAGTGTGCTTGCTAGTTGGTAATACCTTTTTTCCTCTTCATCTCCTGTTCAATGTATCTCATGTAACTTTTTCAGTAAGGGTTGTTAAATAGGTGCTTCCTACTTGTAGACAGCCAGCAGTTCTGTTCAGTCTGGCCAAGAGCAATGGGTGTGAGGGGAAGAATTTGGTGAAAGGGAGGGAACATACCAGGTCGACTGGAGCATTCTTCTATTAAAGGTTGACTTCCGTTTGCTCTGAGGAGGATGACATGTCCATCCACTGTAGAAAGAACTGGACAGCTCTTCCTAATGATATCAAATAATTTGTGACCGATTTAAACATGGGAGAAACTAATGTTATGCCACTAACAGGACACTTAAGTGTTGTTAACTTGTTGATTTTGTGTCTTCGCTTAAGAGTGATATGCTTGGAAGAATATTTTGATACTGTTTTGAAAGTCAATTGCAAAAAAACCCCAATGTGTCATGTCCAACTTTCTTCTCTACCTAATTGAGGGGATGGTGTTAATAGCTCTTGGTTAATAATGTCCGTGGTGCTCTATGGCAGGAAATAAAGAAGAAGAAAGGAATAAAGGATGAGGTGCAACTAACGAGCAAGCAGAAGGAGCTGATGCATGCACAGCTGGAAAGGGAGTCTCAGATAAGAAAACGGTTGAAGGAGGTAAGTTTTGATAGTCCTATTTGCCAACTCTGCAGCTACCATGACCCAAGTCATTTTGATAAAAGGAAAATGGAGTAGCATAGAGAATATTTGGCAATAACCTGTTTGTTTCTTTCATTAGAAATTTGATTTAACAACTTGATATTTTTCCCCAATGGAATTTTTGTGGTAACCTTTTGAATTGTTTCTCTTACAGCTTGATAATGAGCTGGAAACAGCCCTAGGACTCCTGGATACTGTTATAAAGAGAAAGCCTCCTGGTCTAACTCAGTACATTCCTGGTCTCGTTGGTTGCTTCTTGCCACTTTTTAGATCACCCTTGGCTGCTCCAAGGATTAAAGATCCTTTTCTTTCCTTAGCTTCCTGTGTCATGCCCGCTCGACTGAAAACCTTTGGTTAGTATTTGCAGTTTCTGTTTAAGGGCAGGGCACATTATTTTTATGTCTGGGTGGTGCAAATCCTTGCTTTTACCAGCTGTGGATCATGACCCTGTACCACAGACAGCCAACTGGAAAAACAACCCTGGAACAGTGCTCAGGAAGATGAGTGTGATGTCCCAGAGATCCCACTGCTGGATAGGACTGGGTCCAAAGACAAGGAGTTTTTTCTAGTCATTGTGACCACCTCTCAGTAGCTCTTGTCGCAGTGGGTTTGTCTCCCTTGTGCAGAGTTTGGAGGATGTGAGTGTAACTCACATGTGTGTGAAGGGAGCTGTCCCCTATAAACCTTGGGGCTGTGCTTCATTCTTTACCTCTTTTGTAGCCTGGGCTGTTGCTCAGAGCTTTGTTACCATTCTTGGGTCTGTGTTCTGGGGAATTTTTCTTTGAAGAAATGTTTGGTTTTAGTCCTCTCATGGAGTCTTTATTCTTTATACCAGGTACTTTAGTGAGCCATGTGACCTTGCGCCTGATGAAACCAGAATGTGAACTAGATGAATCCTGGTGTCAAGAAGAGCTGCCTACTGCTCTGAACAGGGTTGTTAGCTTGCTGCATGCCCATACCATTCCTAGCCGAACAGGCAGGGGAGAGCCAGGTAAAAAGGATTGTAGATCCCCCTGACCCTCCCCACACCCTCAATAACTGTGAGCTGGTTTAGTTTCAGTGGTTTGTATAATGCTGTATACATGAGACTTCACTTTTTTAAAAAAAATCAAATAAGTCTTCATAGATATAAAAAACCTTAAGGTAGTTTTTTTTGCAGTGGTAGTGGTAGAAATGATGTTACAAGTACAGTAAATGTAGAAACGAAATAACTATTTTTGCTTAAAATGGTTCATACAGAAATAATAGTAGTGAAATTAAGGCTCATCTTTGCCAAGGACAGTTCCTACCTTTCAACACCACTTAGCATAAAGTGATTCAGTGAGACTAAGTAGAAAGACAAAATAATTGCTTGTTATCTGTGATCTCAGCAGTGAAGTGCTTGTGGCCTCTGCTTGTTTGCTATGTAGTGCTGCAGTTCATGAATATTTTATTCTGGCACAGTTGTAGAAGAAGCAGTTCCTTGCCACTCTGTAACACGGAGGCAAGCACCAACTTTTTTTTGAGTGCAAGAATATGATCTGGGTTAAAATGAACCTTATTTTCTTGAATCTTTGTTTTCTTTTTAATTTTTCACTGAGTTAATTTTAATCTAGATCACTTCCAGGATCTGCTTCACAGTGGGGTGAAGCACTGTGAAGCAGATTGTACTGCTACGTTGAAGGTCGTAGTACAGAAGAGGAAGGGTAGGTCGGTGTCCTCTGGAGGCAGGGGTGGCTTAGGCTGTCTTCAGGCACCTGGTGTACTGTCGTGATAGAGGTGGTTCATCCAGGCTTTGGAGTTGTTCATCATCTTGCTCAATCAAAAGCTGCTGTGGTAGATGGCTTAAAATTTTTTAAAGGAAATGTAGGATTCCATAAATCCTCATACCCCAGTAGCTCAGTTTGCCTCATCCTGTCCCATTGCCAGTCAGATCCACAGTTGTGTGACTGTGGCACACATAATCTTCACAGCTGAGTAACAGCAATCAACCATGTTGGGCACCACTTTGGTGCTGAACATCTAAGTGATAAGTCAGTGCCTCCACTATGAAAGTTATTTCCATAGTAAGTGTAAGTTCATTAACATTTGACCCCATTTTCAAGCTTATTTCCAGAAACAGTATTTTCAACCCTTGTTCTTCAAGATTTCTTGCAGTGCTTAATCAAACATCTATGTGATGGTGGTTTTCACTTTGCAAAAGAAAGGAAGTAGATTCCATAGCACTTTGTTAGACAAGTCATGTTAGATTCCCAAATGATTTTTCCTCATTTTCAAAGTTCTTCAGAGTGTAGTCTTGCAGTATTATTTAGTAGAGGTTAGTTTTTTTAGGTTACCATGAGACCTAAGACAGACCATACCTTATTATAATGTGGATGATAAAATTTATCATTCATGGCCGAAGTGCCAAGATACCTTTTATAATCTTTTTCCTATTGGTAAATATCAGCTACTGTGTTAATAGAACATTTATCTTGTCAGATAAAGCTTTCCTGCTCCTACTGCTTATAGAGGGACAGTTGCTTAAGCCTAAAAATATCTGGCCAGTAATTTTTAAAAAAAAAAAAGTGTAAAAGCAAACAGATACTGAGCAAACAGAGAGGAAAATCCCACATCAGAAATGGAGGAGGTTTTACCTAAGCTACTCATGTTAAACAGTTAGGAGCTCACAGTGTGTTTGGTATTTAATATTTCTCCCTTGAACTAATTTTGCAGTATGTGCCCTACATAAGCTGACTAATACTGCAGTATTGTATCTGCAGTGCTCTTCATCTGCATCTCTAGAAATTTAAAATTTGGTGTTCTCTGACAGCACAGATAAGATGTAGAAAGCAAACGTTTTTCTGAGATGTCTAATACTTGAATTTTAACTGGACTAACTGAAGGACTGGAAGGAGCATTTGTTATGTCCCATAGCTAAGCCATAGCCAAGTGAGAAGGAAGGAGCCCCTACTTTGGGTCAAATGAACTTTAAAAGTGCATTAGTTAAATTGTATCAGATTCCTGTATGGTTCTTCCTGCTCAGAAGCAAAATTGACTGTAATTTTTTTTTGTCTGTTTAATTAATTTTAATTGTTAGAGTGTACACACAAACTTAATGCACTTGAAATAATAGATTTTATTTCAGCTTTGGTTGTGTGATGAATTTGATTTTGTGTCTTTTCCCCCACTGCTTGCAAGTATTTCCAGGATAGACAAAACCTCAGTTTTGCTGTCTGTCTACTTTAATCCACTGAATTGTTTCAATTTCATTTACAGCATGTATTTTTGCACTGTAATTTGGAATCCTAATGTGACTTTAAATAAAGCCAGCCCATTGGTGTAGCAGCAGCAACAACATTAGGTAGAATCGTAGAATCATTTAGGTTGGAAAAGACCCTTAAGATCATCAAGTCCAACCGTTAAGCTAACCCTGCAGTGCCACGTGTCACTGTTGGAGCCATACTGTTGCTGCTGTTAAGAGAAGTGGTAGAGGCTAACCAGGGGCTGGCTGTGTGCTGCTTTCAGCAGGCTCAGCAGGTTAAGTTCAGATACACATGGGACTGTGTCCTGTAGACTGGGTGTTTCTGGGGTCATAGAAGTACTTGGGGTCACTTTGTATGTCTGTACATAAGCCCAAAGCCAGCCATATCCATTGCAAGCTACCAAGGTGTAAATTTTATACCGGTCAACATTATAAAACAAAATCATGAGAGGATCAGTTAATGCTCACAAAATTGTTTTCCCTTTTCACAGGGGCTGCCCCATTATCAGCTCCAGCATTTTCCTTAGTCTTTCCTCTCCTAAAGACGGTTATGACTGAGACACCCCATGACAGTGAAGACAAGGAGGAATTCCTGGTCAAGATTCTGCAGATCCTTACAGTCCATGCTCAGCTGAGATCATCAGCAAATGGCCAGGCTTTGCTGGTGGATGAGGTAAGTGAGAGCTGTGGGCATCAGATGACCTGCTTCAGCAGTTGTTCAGATGAGGAGTGGGATAAACCAGCTGATGTGTAAACTGGACAAAGTAGATTAATTCTGCAAGTTAGAGTTAACAATGTAAGATTGTTTCCTGTCACAGGTTTTGGTTACCTGTCCAGCCCTAGGTTTTGACTGTGATTTTTATAAACAGTGTCATACACAGGCAAGGTACTTTGGAGTCACAAGACACATAAGGCTTTTTCTCTCCCTTCTGCCTTTTCTCCCCTCAATTGTTCAGAATGGCCCGGAGTTGCTGCCCCGGAGGGACATGCTGGTTTTGCTCACCCGGGTGATAGGAACGGGATCTCCACGGTTACAGGTGAGTCCTCAGCTTCATAACCACAGTCAGGATTCTGCCTGGGTTTCATCATCATCTAAATGAGGGAAATACACCCACCTGGTTGAAGTCTCTGAGCCTGGTGGTTGATTCATTACTAATTTTCTCCTGTGTTTTTGGTATTCTTGGAGTAAAATGTCTGCATCGTTTTTTTTTCCTGTGGGTTTTATTGCACCAAACATATTCTTCAGTCTTCCACAGGTGACATTTTATTCCTTCTTTAAGGCCTTGTTCTGTCAAAGAAGTTTATTAGTTGCTCCCCTGAGTGTTTGTTCTAAGGGATGAGATAGCAGAAAGGTCAATAATAACAAAAACGCAAACAGTTGGACTGAGCTCATCAGTTCTTGTTTTTGTCACTGTTCTTTGAGAATTTTATCTTGTGACAGCACTCAACCCCCACCCCCACCCTGCGCTTGCTTTGACAGGAGTAGAAGTCAGGAATCTCTAATACTTCCTTATGGCATTTTAGGTTTTGGCTTCCAATGCGTTGACCGCCCTGTGCACAAGCAGCAGCGGGGAGGACGGCTGTGCCTATGCAGAACAGGAGGAGATCGATGTGTTACTGCAGGCCCTGCAGTCTCCGTGCATGAATGTTCGAGATGCAGCTCTCAGGGTAGGTGGGAATTATTCAGGGTCAGACTGAATTCTTTTATCTTTTGGGAGGTGAATCTTCTGTAACACTACTGAAGGGAGTCTCAGCTGTGATACCAGTCTTTTGGCAGCATGTCTGCAGGAGGAGGCAGTAGCTACTGAACAGTAATGCTCTTTGTGCTAGATTTATCTTGCAAAAAGGAGTACTCGGTCTAGCCACACCTTTCTTTTGTTAAAACAGGTATAATTAAAACAACTTAACACTTTTATTTACAATTGCATAGAGCTTAGTCTTAAAGAGAGAAGCTGTCAAAAAATTCCTATGTTTGTATTGGGCCCAGTGTTTTTGGAAAGCTTCAGGCTTGGTTACTTCTGAGAACATAAAGAAGAAAGAAAAAAACCAAAGGATGCTTGGTTTTCTTTGCCATGAAACAAACTTCAGCTTAGCTCACCTGAGCTGGCTTCTCTGTGCTTAGAAGCAGAAAAGACTAGTCACAAGAGCACCGTCTAGGGCCTGGCTGCCTCTCTGCAGCCTGTGGAGTGCTGTTCTTGAGTTTCACCATCTCGCCTGTCTGCAGCAAGAAGTCCCTGATCAGCGCAGGCAATGTACTGCACAAGCAAACACTTCCAACCACTGAGAGCTTGAAGTGGCAAAAGTTTTAAGTGTTTTAAAGCATCTGTTTCTAAAATCAGATCCTTGCACTGATTCTGCTGTAAACTAATTCAGGGACTGATGGAGCTACAAATGGTTCTACCAACCCCAGACAGTGATGAGAAGAATGGACTGAATCTGTTGCGTCGCCTTTGGGTAGTAAAGTTTGATGTGGAAGATGAGATTCAGAAGCTGGCAGAGAGGTAAGAGTTCTTCCTGGCTGACTGGATTGTAAGGGGACATCTCTAGAGCTCTGCTGGCTTTGCCTCCTGCAGGTGGAGGGCAGGTTTAGGGCAGCCTCATATTTACCTGTGTCAGTGGCTTCTCCTGCTGAAGGGTGATCCTCCCCTCTTTGTGTGCATTGCAGGCTGTGGGAGTCCATGGGTCTGGAGCTGCAGCCTGACCTCTGTTCTCTGCTGATCAAAGATGTCATCTACCATGAAGAAGCAGTGCGACAAGCAGGAGCTGAAGCTCTTTCCAGAGCTGTGGCTCAGTATCGAAACCAAGCAGCAGAGGTCATGAATAAACTTACAGAGATTTACCAGGAGAAGCTCTATGTAAGTACTCTTGTCCTAAGGGATTGACAGCCATAAGCTTGTGCTTTATTTTCTATTTTTGATTAATCACTTTTCCTTTTGTCTGTCTTGAGGATGTGCATGAAGCCTACTGTTGCTGAGTTTGAGCTTATCACAGACTTTAGTGTCTTGAGCCTCAGGTTGTCAGCCAGTAATAGCACCATTGTACAGGTGGAAGATATGCCTTAGGTGGTACAGGAAGACTGTGGCAGAGCAGGGTCAGTCTAGGGCTTTTTGGGCCCAGGCTAGCGCTCTGCTTATTTTTTTTACTATGCTCTTCTGCTAGTGGTATCATACTTCTGTGCAGTATTATAAAATGGCATTGCAGGTATGGCTGATGGTATTCACTGTGTGTGTATCCTTGGAAAAGGCATTCTGATGGAATTTTTTTCTCCTTGCAGAGGCCACCTCCAGTTCTGGATGCTTTGGGCCGGGTGATATCTGAATCACCACCTGACCAGTGGGAAGCAAGGTACAGTCATCTTCAGATTGATCTTTTCATTTCCTGTGCACCCAAATGAGATGTTCCAGATTTTTATGTAGAAGGTCAGGCAGTGGAGAAATAAGGGAATGTTAAAGGACAAAAATATATGCAGTTGTATTATTCATTTGCTGGTTTCATGCTTCCTTCTGGTACAGAATATTTGTGCCCCTCAAGCAGGCTGGGCAGGCCAAACTGAAATGGTCTTAGTTCCATCAGTATCTTTTCTATGTCTGATAAGAACAGAGTCTTTCCCTCTGAGTGTCTGATTTTTGTCTTATCTTACTGTATTCCCACCTCTGCATGGGCAGTTGATTGTTTCAAGAGCAGCAGTGCAAGCCTTAATGAACTGGCCAAATTCCAGTTTGGATAATTACTTTTTGTCTGCTTGTATGCCCTATACAGGTTTAATTGGAGATCATCTTGTTTGCTACCTGTCTTAAGCTAATCTATTCTTTAGTGCTGATGTACCTTGTTTTAAAGCTACTGTATTTCAGTGGTAGATGAAGTGATCCTGATGTCTGTTGGCCCAGGTATCTGTAATGCTTAATTGGGATAAAAGTCATTATATGGCTGAAGGATTGTTGTCCTTTTGAGAACCTGCAGCATGGGGGTTTGTAATGAAATGCATGTAGGTTGGACACTGTAGCTCTTTGGTTTTGTAATGGTTCTCTCTAAATTTCTGTAATGTACTACTTATAGAAAATGTGATTATGACCTCAAGCCAATTCTGTGAAAAGTCAGTAAGCTTACAAGCTCACCATCTTTACAGGTGTGGCATAGCTTTGGCCCTCAACAAGCTCTCACAGCATCTGGACAGTTCCCAGGTGAAGCCCCTCTTTCAGTTTTTTGTACCGGATGCTCTGAATGATCGCAGTCCTGAAGTCAGGAAGTGCATGTTAGATGCAGCACTCTCAACGCTCAACACTCATGGCAAAGTAAGTCTGAATGTTTCTTTCTCTAGCAGTGGAAAAGATGGAAAGACCTGTCTTGGAGCCTACAGATTTTTTTTTATCTTTTAATTTTTTAATTTCTTAGAGGTTGCTGTTACAAGTAACCCCTGAAAACTTTCATGTAGTAGAAATTTGTTTGTGTTCAGAGTCGCTCTGTTAGTGACTAAGTGTTGACTAAGTGTAGTTCTTCCTCGTCATTGCTATAAAAAAGAAATTGCCCGGAATCACCTGGAGTTAAAATTATATAAAACTAGAGTAATGAAAGTAAAATCAGACCACAGATCTTTTAATCCTGGGAAGGTGAAAATTCCTTTTCAGGCCTCATGCAAAGCAAAACATGAAAGCTTGCTGATCGTTGGCTTAATTAAACTGGAACCAACTGAAGCCATTCAGAGAATTGAGGACCATCCTTCTCCTCACTGCCAGCCCTTCTTCACCAGTGTTAGATGGGGGAGGTGTGCAGGGTGTAAATTTCTCAGCTTCTGATTTCCTCATATGTGCCAGTCATCTCTTCTGGACAGCCCTATGCATTTCTGTTAAGCCCAAGACAATTGGAGTATTTTCATATTACTCATTCTTTCCTTCTGTTTCACAGAAAAGCCATGTGAAGTTTTTTTTATCTTTCTGTTCTCCCTTTGCAAATGGAGCAAGCAAAAGGGCAGGCACTCATGTTTAGGCTAGCAGGCTTGCCTTGGTAGCTTCCATTGCTTCTGGTGGAACATCATGCTGGTAGGTTTGGGGGACCTAATTTTTAAGAGCTAACTTCTCTCTATCAGGAAATAATTTGTTGTCTGTTGGGATGCACAAGGTTTTATGTGATGTGACACATTAAATGAACTGTAAATACAGTGTGATTGTTCAGTTTGTTGGCTCAGAGAAGAACAAACAAGTCCACTGAGCATAGCAAATCTCATTCTGAGTGGACTCTAGTGGCAAGTTCTGTGGTTTTGTTTTTCAGGACAATGTTAACTCTCTCTTGCCAGTGTTTGAAGAATTCCTGAAAAATGCTCCTAATGATGCCAGTTATGATGCTGTCAGGCAAAGCGTGGTCATTCTGATGGGTTCACTGGCAAAACATCTGGACAAGAGTGATCCTAAAGTGAAACCAATTGTTGGCAAACTGATAGCAGCCTTGTCCACACCATCTCAGCAGGTAAATGCCGCCTTGGAGGAGTTCTCAGGTTCTATGCAGAGGCAGGTTAACACTGATACTTTTAGGGATGTCAGGTGAAAAATGGCTCTGGTGACAGAAAGCTGTTACTGTGGATGCAAGTCTAGGGGGAGGTTATGTTGGCAATGAATATTTTGTGATCTGATAGCTGGTGGATTGTTTTACAGGTTCAGGAGTCAGTGGCAAGCTGTTTACCACCCCTGGTGCCTGCAATTAAGGAGGATGCAGGAGGAATGATACAGAAGCTAATGCAACTGCTTTTAGAGTCTGATAAGTATGCTGAGCGCAAAGGTGCGGCTTATGGGCTGGCAGGCCTGGTGAAAGGCCTCGGCATCCTCTCTCTCAAGCAGCAGGAGATGATGACCACGCTGACTGATGCTATTCAGGACAAGAAGAACTTCCGTCGGCGTGAAGGTAAGAAGCAAAAGCTTTTCCCTCCAGATACTCAGTATTTCTCTTGCATCTACTGCCATTGTGGTCAGATCAAATGATAGCTGAACCCCTGTGCTTGGCTTATCTACATTTATTTTACTAAAGTTTGCAGAGAAGAAATGGGAAGTATCTTTCCTGAGGCCACTGACTGTGTGTAGTGTCCTAAAATTGCTCTGTTTGCATTGTAGTGGAAGAAGGGTTTCTGCTCCTAGACAATATGTGTGCCCCCCCTCCTGTCTCCCAAGGCAGCTGTTGCTAGGTGGGCTCCTGCTCCCTGTGAGACAGTACGTATTTGGCTCCAGAGGGGCTCTCGCAGCCTTGTTGTTCCTTTTGCTGCTGGACATTTCCTGTCCTTATTTCTGCTTGCCTAAGCTCAGACTCGGAGGACTGTTATGTGTTTTGAATGCTACTGGGATTCTTGTCCTTTCTGACACCAGAAATCTCAACTGCAGCACTAGTTGCAAGTGCAGGAAGGCAAGAAACTTTCAGCTGTGAGATTTCAGTGCTTTTGGAGGAATTCTACAGATATTTGGCAAATCTTGTCTTTTTCCATCCCCTTTAAATGAAGTTGTATTTTCTTCTGACTGTCCTTTTTCTTTCTTTAGGGGCTCTGTTTGCCTTCGAGATGCTCTGCAGCATGCTTGGAAAGCTCTTCGAGCCGTATGTGGTTCATGTGCTGCCTCATTTGCTGCTTTGTTTTGGAGATGGGAACCAGTACGTGCGAGAGGTAAGATGCCTTAACTTTCCGAGAACATACAGTGTTAAGAGAAAACTGAAATGGAATGGGTATAAATACTGTTTGTAACTAGGCAAATGGAGAAGGTGACCTATCCCTGGAGATACCACTAATAACAGTTTGATCATCTTAATAGCTGAAAGCATCTTATTTCATTGGCCATTAATTGGGAGCTACTTGGCTAGCTGCATCATTGTACTTAGACAATTACTTTACATGAAGGCTTTGTTCCCATTGAGTCTCTGAGGAAGGAAGAAACATGCATTGTGACACAGCTTGTAAATATTCTCTTCTCCTTGGAGGCTGCAGATGATTGTGCCAAAGCCGTGATGAGCAACTTGAGTACTCATGGAGTGAAGCTGGTTTTGCCGTCACTTCTTGCAGCACTAGAAGAGGAATCTTGGAGAACTAAAGCTGGTATGGAGCAATATCCAACTGACGTGATTGAGAGTAACCCGCAGGTCCCTTCACTGTCATGCCCCTTGTTTATTCCTTCATTCCTACAGACGGCCGAGATGTTTACTGTCTTGTAAGGGACCGTGCAACTTCTGAGATACAAATAAGTTCCCTGACACATTTGAGCGATTTTTTTCCCCCAGCAAATTCAAAGGACGCTTTTACCCTCTGTCTCTCTGGAAGTTTCCTCACCACCTTCTTTTCCCGGGTACAAAAAACCGTTTTTAGTGTCTAAGTGGCACAGAGTGGCATAATGCATTTTGGCCATTCCATGTGTTCTCTGACTAGTAGATTTGAATTTGAGGTAAATGTGATCAACTTCTCGTGTCTCCTCTTAATGCTGTGTATTGTTTTGTGGTTTGTCCTTTTTTTTTTTTTTTTTTTTTTTTTTTTTTTTTTTTTTCTTTCTTTTTGTGTACTTTTTGCACAGGATCAGTGGAACTGCTGGGGGCTATGGCGTACTGTGCTCCCAAACAGCTCTCTTCCTGCTTACCCAATATTGTCCCAAAACTTACTGAAGTGCTCACAGATTCTCATGTGAAGGTGCAGAATGCAGGTCAGCAAGCTCTCAGGCAGATTGGGTCTGTCATCAGGAATCCAGAGATCCTGGGTAAGAACTGTCTGCAATCTCTTATGTCCTGACGTAACCATGGTTTATAATAACGAGGTTTATATTCACAACATTTAAGATTCAATTCAAATGTCTGTGGAAATTAAACGACTCCTAGAACAGTATCTAATGAAAGCTGAGCAGCAGTAGTGGGCTTCAAGGCTTTTTGAATGCTCCTATCCATTTTGTTAATAGGGTTTTTTCTCTGTCCCTAAGCTGTTAGTTCTGTAGAAGGATCTGAAACATCCCATGAGAGAACACCAGGTCACCTTGATATGTGGCTTTGTTTTGTGTACAAACAAAATCTTTTCTCTCCTGTTTAAAAACATTCAGCAATCGCTCCAGTTCTGTTGGATGCTCTCACTGACCCCTCCAGGAAGACCCAGAAGTGTCTGCAGACTCTACTGGATACCAAATTTGTCCATTTCATTGATGCTCCCTCCTTAGCACTGATCATGCCAATTGTTCAAAGAGCTTTTCAAGATCGTTCCACAGACACCAGGAAGATGGCTGCCCAGATCATTGGGAACATGTACTCCCTCACTGATCAGAAGGTACAGTGCTACAAATGCTCTCTAACTGTATGCTGTACTTACTGTGTGGGAGATAAGAGAGCAAGCACTAGAATGAGTTTATTTGGTATGGGGATTTTTCTGTTAAGGTAGACAATCAAAGAAGCTGTATGGGTTCTAATATTAAATGTATATAAATGAACAGATAGTGGCTGTAAAGACAGTGACAATTCTCAGGTGCTTAAGACTGTCAGCTTTGTACTTTGGTCATCTATTTATTACCAGATTTATCCCTGCGAAAAGGTCTTGTAATTTTTACCATATAAGAAATGCCTTAACAAACAAACAACCAAACCCAGTACCAGTGAAACACAGATCAGTGGCTTACAAATGGACCCATGGTTTGTTTGAAAAGCATTTGTAGAACCTCACTGTAGGCTGAAGATCTGTGTTTAATTTTTGTGCTGATAATCTCTACCTTAAACCTTGTGTAAATGTTAAGAGTTGGATTTTTTCCTTAGATAGGAAATTCTGGGTTTTGAGTGATCTGCACAGAACTAGTGTTGGTTTTTGGACTTGCAGAACAATTCAGTGTGCTTATTTGCAGGGCTGTGAAAGCAACTGATTAAGCTCTCAGGGTGTTAAGGGTGATTGCTAATGTTATTAAAAAAGGGTCTGAAAATGTAGAAGTAAAAAAAAAAAAGCAAAAGTAAAAAAGTAAAGGGACTGAATGCCCTTTACATGAAGGTGACTTGTGTTTCTTTCTCATTTTGAATCTAGTTCTTACTCTTCGGGCTCTTTGTTTCAGGATCTGGCTCCTTACCTACCCAGTGTGACTCCTGGACTGAAGGCATCTCTGTTGGATCCTGTACCTGAAGTAAGTCTTTTGTACAATTACAGTTTGTCCTTCAGTGTGTTAGGTTAGACTTTGTCCTAATCTCCTGTAGATCTGTAATCACTCTGACACATCTATCTTAGTAACTTTGGGTATTTTGCAAATCTCTGTTTCTCTTGTCCGTTAGGTGCGTACAGTGTCTGCAAAGGCACTGGGAGCCATGGTGAAGGGTATGGGGGAATCGTGCTTTGAGGATTTGTTGCCATGGCTGATGGAGACACTGACATACGAGCAGAGCTCAGTGGATCGATCTGGTGCTGCTCAAGGTAGGGACAGCTGTGTCTGAATACTGAGCTCAGACTTTCTCCTATTAAATCAGATTAGTTGCTTGTTTTGTGTATATCAGCTCTGTTCCCTGCTTCTTTTCCCCAGGTCTGGCTGAAGTTATGGCTGGTTTGGGGGTAGAAAAGCTGGAGAAACTTATGCCAGAGATTGTAGCTACTGCCAGTAAAGTGGATATTGCCCCACATGTACGAGATGGTTATATCATGATGTTCAACTACCTGCCAATTACTTTTGGAGACAAGTTCACTCCTTATGTTGGTCCCATCATTCCTTGTATCCTTAAGGTATGTAGTAAAGGCCTGAAGAGTTTTATTTATTAGAACATAAAAAGAAGCCTCCAGAGTATTTTAAGCATCATTTCCAGTGGTATGTGTAGAGACTTGTCCAGCATGGCTGGACTGTAAAAAAAAAAAAAAAACAACAAAATAATTATTTCTTCTTCCAAGTTATTTGCTTGTTGTCTTTTGCAGTCACTAGTAATTTATTGAAATCACCTTTGTGCAACAGCTTTGTTCACAACTCTATAGTTCATTTACTTTTCACAGCAGAGAGAGGAAACATGGTTTTGTTTTCCTACTGTTGGTTTTGTATATTGTGCTGAAAAACCCCAGCTTTCACAGACACCTTTCTGTCTCTGTTCAGGCACTGGCAGATGAGAATGAGTTTGTGCGGGACACTGCTCTGCGTGCTGGGCAGAGAATCATAAGTATGTATGCTGAGACTGCCATTGCACTTCTCCTGCCACAGCTTGAGGATGGCCTGTTTGATGACTTGTGGAGGATAAGGTAAGGGATAACCATCTTATCCACAGACATTTCTTTTTCAGTTGAAAAACTGGAGTATTCTAGAGTCCAAGTTGCTCCTGAAAAAAATGCGGAGACCTCCTGGAAAGCAAAAACAAGTGTCTCCCTTTGCCTGTTGATTTGAATATGATTTTGAATATGATTTGAATATGGTTCATTATAGCACTGAGTCTGTAAAGCCCTGCCAGCTGTGGATCAGGTTTCCTGGTACCTGCAAAGCATTCCTGCTAGATTATTAATTCTGGTAGTGACTCTGAAATGCACTGCCAAGGCAGTTGATGTGGCAGTATGTAGTCCTCATATATTGGTTTTCATTTTTCAAAATGGTGAATAAGTTATTGTTCTCTGGTGTATGGAAATGTGCAGTGGAGTGCTCACAGCTCATAGCAATACCTCAAAAATTAGTTGTACTAAAAGGCTTGTGTCATCTAAGTGCTGATGAGTGCATTTATTCCAGGTGGCTGTTTTTTGGGTTGAGACAGATACTGGCAATGTCTTGTTCCTTTTTAGAGCCCAGGCTATTCCCTGAGTCATTGCTTTGATACGAGAATTCTCTCAGCCCCTTCCAGCTTGGAATTCATTCCTTCCCTTTCTCTTTAGCAGGCTGCTTCTCAGCCATGTAGACAGACTGATCTTGCATATTGGCCCAAGCAGCATCTCAGTGCTGACCTAGCTCTCTGCCTTGCATTTTGCTCACATCTGTATTTAATGTACTGTCCTATTTGGACAGGTACTGCCTGAAAACCCTGTTGCTTCTGTTACCAGGTTTAGCTCAGTTCAACTCCTTGGAGATCTTCTATTCCATATCTCAGGAGTCACTGGAAAAATGACCACAGAAACTGCCTCAGAGGATGACAACTTTGGAACAGCCCAGTCTAACAAGGTAAAGCTGTTCTCGTCTGTTGTGCCTTTAGTTTTTTTCAAATTTTCCTTTTTTCCTTTTAAACCAGCATGGAAAGCATGCTGGAAAGACATACTGAATAATAATTTATTTTGGGTTTTTTTGTAAGTTTCAGGAGTGGATAATACAATTTTGTGATTTTTTTTTTTTCAGGCTATTATAAATGCTCTTGGTGTGGAGAGGAGGAACAGGGTGCTGGCAGGGCTGTACATGGGCCGCTCTGACACCCAGCTGGTAGTGCGTCAAGCCTCCTTACATGTCTGGAAGATTGTAGTCTCAAACACTCCTCGCACACTGCGTGAAATTTTGCCAACCCTCTTTGGGCTTCTGCTGAAATTCTTGGCCAGTACTTGTGCAGATAAGCGAACGGTGAGAGACTGAGTAATGCCTTCCTGTTCCTGCAGGTGACTGTATAAACTAATCCCTGAAGAACACAGGATAATTCTTTTCTATAAACCACTCCAAACTGTCGTTAATGTCATTCTGAGCATGAGTATGTATGAGTGTTCTCTTTGCTGAAGGCAACTGTGATGAGAGTAAAACTATTTTTCTATGGTTATTTATAATAGCAGTGTTTCCATTCCTACTACTCTGTCTGTACTGTGAACAGTAGTTTATGGTCAAAAGTTAACATTCGTTCGCAGTTCATCTTCTTAAATGTTTTCCTGTTTTATAAAACTTAACTAATATATTTTTGAGGACAGGTTGCAGCACGGACATTAGGAGACCTTGTCCGAAAGTTAGGAGAGAAGATCCTTCCTGAAATCATTCCTATTCTGGAAGATGGACTGAGGTCAGACAAGAGTGATGAGAGGCAAGGAGTCTGCATTGGGTTGAGTGAGATCATGAAATCTACCAGCAGGGATGCGGTAAGTTACATGTGGAAAGTGAAATCTCCAGTTTCCTAGATATTCATGTTATGACGCAGGTATCACACTTGAGACAGAATAATACAGCTAGTGCTTGTTTTATGGACTGAATTCGGGGCTTATAACTAACATGAGTTGCTGTTCAGGCAAATGTATGCGTTTGTATCTGTTGGTAAATTCAAAACATTGCACAGCTCTTACTTCTATGAGGTATAATAATAGCAATCATCCACTAGGTAGCCTTAGAGCACTGCAACTATTTGTCTTGATTAGTCCTGATCTTCTTCCAATGTATTTCAAGCAAACTGCAATTCGGTTTCCGTTGTGCAAATTCTGTATTCTTAACTACTTTACTGAGATGCATGTGTTTGTTGTGCTTTAGGCATTCTGTAATTTTATCTCTACATCTTTAGGTACTGCTTTTCTCTGAGTCCCTCGTTCCTACAGTGAGAAAAGCACTCTGTGACCCTCTGGAAGAAGTCCGAGAGGCTGCAGCTAAAACATTTGAACAGTTGCACTCAACAATTGGACATCAAGCTCTTGAAGATATCCTGCCATTTTTGCTGAAGCAGCTGGTAAGCATTGCTCACTCAACATTACTCAAGAATTTGATTAATGATGTTGTAGGACAGGTTTTGAATAATTAGCTTAAAGGAGAAGCAGGATTGTACTGGCAGACCTTCCAGGGAATGGCAGCTCTGTTTCGTTTCCTCCATGGAGTCATCTTAGCTGTTGGTGGGGAAGGTCTTGTGGCTGAAGCGTAGGCCCAAGAATTGCTACATAAGGCTCTGCTAGAGAATTGCTGTCACCTGCTTAAGTTGCTTGGCCACCATGCCTGATAAGAAAAATCATTCTGATGTGACAGAAGAGCTTGGTTTGGGTTTTTGCTGTATGAGAGCATTTTGGGATAGAAGGACTTGTGTGTTTGCTATATGATCAGATGGTAAACTGTCACTTGAAATAGGGTTTAGCTTGGTGTCACAAATCATGTCTCAGGTTTGTATCTTTATCATTCCCTGTAGGATAATGAAGAGACATCTGACTTTGCTGTGGATGGTCTTAAACAAGTTATGGCTGTCAAGAGCCGTGTGGTGCTGCCTTATTTGGTGCCAAAGGTACAATTGGAAAGAAATTTTTAAACTTCAAAACTGTGTTTTTTTCCTCTGCTTGCTGCCAGTTTTCTTTGGACTGATATGCCAAAAGGAAGAGCATAGTTTGAAATTTTCTTCTGATTGTATGCTCAAAACATTGTCATTTGGGTTGTGATGCATTTAAACTTAGAAATTTTTTATATTGTAGATGAAGTGAGATTCCTTCTGAAAAAACTTTGTCTCTTTTTTTTTTTTTTTTTTTTTAGCTGACTACCCCCCCTGTGAACACCCGTGTGCTAGCTTTCCTCTCATCAGTGGCAGGGGATGCTCTGACTCGGCACTTGAGTGTCATCCTGCCTGCTATGATGTCTGCGCTGAAAGAGAAGCTGGGGACCAGTGAAGAGCAATTGGCAAGTAGCACAGCTCAGCTCTTTGTTATGACAGGTTGCCTGAAGATAGAGCTTCGGGTTTACTTCCCAGCACAGAATCTGTGTTCTCTAGATTCACAGATTGCATGTTTTAATTCAGTCCATTAGCTTCTTCAGGATGAGTCTTTTTGCCTGGTGGCATATTGTGAGTCAAAAAACATATGCTTTCCAAATCTATTTGTATCCATATAAAAGTCTCTTTGGCCTGCAACAAGATAAAATTCTCAGTTTACTTCTTCTTGGAGAACTGCCAGTGTCTAGTTAACTTTGTATTTATTCTTGGTATAGAAGACTGAGAGGTTAAAGGGCTGAAGGGAGGAAATCTCCTGTTTTGCATATACAGCACTCCTGTACTGCTTTCTGAAACATCTGGTATCTGGACTCCAGAGAATATCCTGGAGTTGTGATTGCTGATAGACATGTACATAAGTTAGTGAATTAGGAACATTAGTGACACAGTCCTGTTGGCTGTCTGCTGTAGATGCCCATTAGCTCAGCTTCTAGCCCCAAGTCTGCCTGGAGATCTCTAATGTACCCACAGATGTGCTTTTAATTAGTATTATGACACACAGCATTAAACTGTCTAAATAAAATAAATGTTATCTGACAAGACTCAGTCTCTGCTGGGTAAGATGGGGGAGACTGAGCTACTCTAATTTTTGTAAATTAGCCCTTCTGCAGCTGAAGAGTGACCCGTGCAGCAATCAGTTCAGCAGAGTTTGGTCAGCTGTTAAATTTTGAGAGTTGGTTATACACCTATCTCTGCTCCAGGATTGAATCGAGCCTTTGGTGGTGATATGATCAGCTCTTTAAGGAGAAATGATTAGCAAGTGGAACATGTTGTAGTATTTGTCTAAGAGATAATGTTGTGGATAACGTGGAAAAAACCTGGGACTAAATCTGGCTTTGTTCTGTTTGAGAGTTAACATAAAGTTAATTTGGACTCTTTAGGAGATGGCAAACTGCCAGTCTGTAATCCTGTCTGTGGAAGATGACGCTGGACAAAGAATTATAACTGAAGATTTACTAGAAGCTACTCGTAGCCCTGAGCTGGGAATGAGACAGGCAGCAGCTGTCATTCTGAATATCTACTGCTCCAAGACAAAAGCAGACTATACTGGTCATCTCAGGAGCCTGGTTTCAGGCTTGATACGTCTATTTAATGATACCAACCCTGTAGTTCTGAATGAAAGCTGGGATGCACTTAATTCCATCACCAAGGTGAGAGGCAGCTTAAAAATTTCCAGTGGTAATAAGAAAATGGGGATAGCTGGTAAAATACTGCCTAAATTGAACCTTCTGTTCTGATTGTAAACTACATTGACATTTGCAAATGCTGCAAAGATTTGAGAGTTGCAGGATGAGATTGACTTCAGCTGTGTGAGTGAGGAGGCAGGGAACAGGTGTCTTTTGACACACCTGAGAAGAATTCACAAGAAATAGCTGGTTGCTATGTTGCTTCATCTTTGTCTTACCCCTCTCTCCTGCAGAAATTAGATGCGGGGAACCAGCTTGCTCTTATTGAGGATCTGCACAAGGATATCCGGATCGTAGGGAACGAGGCCAAAGGCGAGCATGTGCCAGGATTCTGTATTCCTAAGAAGGTAAAGTATCAGGATGAGTGTGGATTCGTCACAGCCACAATACCCCACCTTTTGGGGGAACTGATTGATAGGACTTCATAGCAATTACAAGCAGTGACTGTTTGGGCATTCCAAACCTGTATGTTGGAGAGACTTTTTGTAGGTTACTGCTGCTCTTGAGTTACCCTACAGAAGACTCCTCTTGTAAGAAGATCTTTGACAGTTCTGTTATGCGTGTAAGTCATGGTCGCTGGCTGCTTTTTGTGGGGGAGTAATGCTGGACTTCTGTGCCAAATTTCTCTGGTTTAAAAATTCCCTTAGCTGCCACCACTTTTCTCATAGCAACTGGCTTAGTAAGGCATAGATGCATGAAATCAAACCAAATAAAAGTAGCTCTGTAAATGTGGAAGCAGGCAGCTGAAGGTCAACAGGAAATTGAGAGAAACTCTCCCAAGTTTGTGCATCTGGTGTATAATGGGAGCAAAAATAAGATACATATTTTTCGCATCTTAGCTTCTAAGTTTTCTTATCCAATTCTCGTGACAGGGAGTGACTTCCATACTCCTGGTGCTGCGGGAAGGTGTTTTAACTGGTAATCCAGAGCAGAAGGAGGAGGCAGCAAAGGCTTTAGGGCTGGTTATTAAGCTGACTTCTGCTGAAGCTCTTAAACCATCTGTGGTGAGCATTACCGGGCCACTTATTCGGATCTTGGGAGATCGGTTCAGCTGGAATGTCAAAGTGGCTCTGCTTGAAACATTAAGCCTTCTTTTAGCTAAGGTAAGATTCAAAGTAATTGACTGTGGTTAGTGAACATTTTCCATGGTAACCTTCAGAAGTATCTGTTGCTGTTCATGTAAATACAGCTTGGATGTCTGCTGGTGATGGCACTGTAACTTGATTGTATTCTTCCAGTAGCTTCTAGCCTACCAAAAAACCTCCCAATGCTTGAATCACTGGGCTTTTAGAAATATTGCTAAATGCTGATTCCACTTTCAAGTGATTAAAAACTACCAGGTAGTTAATCTCTCCTGTGTCCATCGTTTTTATAAATTAAGTGCAAAGATGATCATCTTATGTATCCTTGAACTGAGTGGAGCTTTTTAGTTCTCTGGATACAAAAAGCTGATCGTGATGGTATAAAGTCTTCCAACAATGTTACCTTTGTATTTCAGTATACAGAAAATAAGATTAGATTTGAAAGGGATAAAAATTGCACGTTTTTCCTATTTTAGTAGTGTATGAGGTCTGAATAAGGGCTGTTTGTGATAACTAACTGCTATAGAAGAGGTCATGCTGTTTTCAGGCTTTGATTTCTAGCCACTGTTTCAAACTTGAATGCACCATTTTCCTTTCTTTCATCTCTGGTATAGGTTGAGATTGCTCTGAAACCATTTTTGCCCCAATTGCAAACAACCTTCACCAAAGCTCTACAAGACTCAAACCGTGCTGTTCGCCTTAAAGCTGCCGATGCTCTTGGTAAACTCATTGTCATCCACGTGAAGGTGGATCCTCTCTTTACGGAGCTACTGAATGGAATTCGTTCCAGTGATGACTCTGCCATCAGGTAAGTTGTACTTGATGTCTCAGACCTTCCTGCTTACTAAGTGTGACAGAAAGGGCTAGGATGAATGAACAGAACTCCCAATTCTGAGAGTAAGATGTACTTATTAGTGAAAGCAGTTGATTGTTAATCAAGAGTTGTAAAACAAAGAATGTGGATGATAAGGACTTCCTGGATCAGAAGCTAAGCTGTAAGAGTGTATCAGGAAGTATTGCTTTGCATCTGCCTAGTTCTCCTCTCTCCTGCACGCCCTCCAGGAACCTGCTGCAGCCCACTGTCAGAGGCTGTATGGTCTGTCTGACCTGAAGTAGTGTGGCTGTTCTTGTATCCTAAGTGCATAGATCCCTAAGAAATGAACTTCCTGATTTGAGAACTTTAAAATGTTTAGTCAAAAAATATGTATGTTGTAACAGGCAGACACAAGTACACAAACATGGAAATATTCTCTAGCATGGAGTTTTCAGCAATGCAGAGCGTTTCAGTCTCCTAAACTGTAAGGCACGTTAGTGTAATTGCTGTGTAAGAAACCATTCCAAGTGTCCAGAGCTCAGTTTTTTTTCTTCAGGGTGTGGGGAGAGGCGGTGTCTTGACTGTACGTTGTGATCACTTCTAGGGACACAATGCTGCAAGCTCTGCGGTTTGTAACACGAGGAGCTGGTGCAAAAGTAGATGCTGCAATTAGGAAGAATATCAGCACAGTGCTTCTGGGGATGCTGGGACATGATGAGGTACTGTTTCAGCCAGCTGAAGGATCCCTGCTGTAGACAGTCATCTTACTAAATTTAAAATCTGAATTTTCTGACAGAATTATTTTCTAAAACAACTTCCAGGGGAAATTACTAATGATGGAGTGAAAAGAAACTTATATAAAGTCTGTAGTTGGGCGTTGCTCACTAAACTGAATAAAGTCTGTAAAATCAATCTCATTGCAGCCTTGTAGTGTGTTAGCTGAGAGTCAGGTGCAAGAACTAGAGATCTGTAGCCAATCACTGGTAACTGAAAATCTGAGAGTTAAATGTTTCCTTAGCAACCCTATATGTGGGTTTGACCTGCAGCTCCTCACCAACATGTTTGAGGCAGCTCTGAAGTCAGGATTTGCTTTTTATCTTGGAGAAGACTTGCAGTACCTTCACTATATGCACATAGGTTGTTTGTAGGCTCTCAGGTAGGGTTTGTCATTTAGTGTGAGAAATTTTTCAGGTAATGGTAGATTTTTCTCCAAAAAGCAAGAAGCTCTGCAGGTTTAATATAGGGTCCTCTATATATGGCAGATCACAACAGTATCATCTGTGAGATGAAAATTAATCATCTAGTAATTTCTTCCTTATGTTTTGGTCTGTGCAACATTGACATGCAACTGTTGGCATGCTAGAAACAGAATAACTGAAAAATTGTTACTGGACAGTAAGTTTCAGTAGAGGAGTGAGTAGTGTTGGGATGGTCACATTAAGCAAGCCAAAACATCAGAAGCCTGGAAGTTTTTTAATTAAAAAGTAGAATGAGTTTATCACAGAGATAAGCTGGCTAGAAGTAATGCTTACTTTGTAGACTGAATCTAAACACGTCTTTTAAAACATTAATTTTCACCTTTATGGCTTTTCCATTTAACAAATCAGAATTTATGTAAGGTCTGTAATACTTCAGTCTCTTGCTTGTTTTTTTGACTGTGGATTTGCCTTTAACTTCCATTATGTACAAAAAACCTTGCAAACTGACAGCAATCCACAGGTAGTAGGAGTAAAATACTACTAATAGTATTTATTTCCTCCTCCTCTTTTTTTTTTTCGTATAATTTTCTGTCACTTGCTTTTCTTGCCGCTTATCTCTGATGTGTATAGAGCTCAACAGGTGTTACTCTTTTCTTCCTTTCTCCGTTAGGATGCCACCCGCATGGCCTCAGCTGGCTGCTTAGCAGAACTGTGTGCGTTTCTGTCGGAAGAGGAGCTCAGTACTGTTCTCCACCAGCACTTACTGGGTAGGTGAAGCTGTTCATAGTGACTGGAACTGAGTCTAAAAGCAGGGAAAGATTCCTTCCTAATCACTGGCTCAGGAAAACTTTGTGACTAAATATTTAGGTTATCTATTTATTGTGACTTATTATTTAGGTTATCTTTATCTTAAACCTGAATCTCTACTCTAAAATTTTCTTGTACTTTTCTTTGCTCATGGCTGTTCATTTGTACACACTGGCACATAGTTGAGCACAGCCTGGTGGTTGTAATTTGAAGCCCTGTACTTTTTTTCTGAATTTGTTTTCATATGCGTTGATGAAAGTACCAGCATGGCTGAGTGATTGCCAGTGCCGATGCAGAGATGTTGGGAGGGAACAAGATGCTCAGGCAGGGTGGACGGGAGGGCTGTTCCACCTTCTTTGATGGCACTGTGATCTTAGATTGGCTTATGCTTGCTGCAGACCACATCTGATACTTCTGGAGAATTAACTAATTTGCCTCTAAGTTAGATAAAAGCATGAATTTTGTAGGAACTCATAGTGGTTGGGAGTGCTGTGGGATTGTTCTCCTCTATGGAATTGAAAAGGGAATCTGTTAGCTAGTTTCAAATTACAGATGACCTAAAATTTTGTTAGTCAAAGTTTGTGCAATTCTGATGACAAGCTCCTTCATGCAGTAAGTGATGTGGTGCTGATTATGTGTGACCAAGACCGTCAGAAGTAACTGGGT
The DNA here is from genome assembly GCF_003259725.1 of Athene cunicularia. NCBI lineage: Eukaryota > Metazoa > Chordata > Aves > Strigiformes > Strigidae > Athene > Athene cunicularia. Next base: position 4,022,335 of record NW_020799121.1, on the reverse strand, counting down.
TGAACAATACAGAGTCACTTGTTTGTGTCTAATTTCCACATCTGCCCAGAAGGTGTTCCTGTCTGGTAGAGGTGGTGCATTTCAGCACTGCTTGTATGCTTCTGGGGAGGAGTGGAGGAAGCAAGGCATTGCTTTAGATGCTGCTTGTTATTTCATTTTATGGAAGTGAATTGACGAAAGCTTTCTCAGATGAAGAGGAATGGACAGCAGGAGCCTTGCTATTGTTCTTTTCTTTCCTTTGCAGCAGATATCTCTGGCATTGACTGGATGGTGAGACACGGACGAAGCCTGGCTCTCTCCGTGGCTGTAAATGTAGCTCCTAGCAGGCTGTGTTCCCCCAAATACTACAACAGTGTTCAGGAGATGATCCTCAGCAATGCCACGGCTGACAGGGTAAGTGCTACATGAGAGTGGGCGAGTTCTGTTGCAAGTTCTTGTTGGGAGTGGTTTTAAAAGGTGTGCAGGGTCCCTCTGTTACCAAACAGAACAAAAATTGCCAAGCACAATCTGAAGATTATCCCTTGGTGAGATGTATTTTTTATAGTGAAATTACACGACTGTTCTGATCTCTGTGGAGATGAAGATTAAATAATCTTCAGCTGCAGAATAGCTTTCATTTGGAGTAAATGATGCTTCTGTTTCCCTATTAAAGTTCTCATTCATGGTCCAGGTTTACAAGAAGTGCAAATATTTCATTTTAGGAGGAAGATTTTAAATCTAGGATTGAATGAGTAACTTGGTATAGGGAACCTGGGGGCTCTGTGGGGCCTGCCACCTCATTTCATGTGGCTTATTGTCGCATTTTGATTTTTTTTCATCATATTATCCAATAATAAGTCAGTTTTCTTGCTTTGCATGCTACAGTTTTTTTTGAAAGATGGGTTTAGTCTTCCACAAATTCTTACCAGCCCATGAGCCTAGTTATAAAGGCTGTTGAACTCTGCTGTGGTAATACCAGTTTTTGTCTTTACGTTGAAGATTCCTATTGCGGTTAGTGGCATCAGAGGGATGGGCTTTCTTATGAAATACCACATGGAAGAAGGAGGGAACCTACCTCCAAAACTTTCCAACCTCTTTATTAAGGTAAGACTTTTTACAATAACTACCTGGTGTTGCTCTTGTGATCTTTCTTTGAGCTAACTCACAGGTGGCTTTCTCTATCAAATCTCTGTATAGTAACCCAGCATGAAAACTGAAAATGTGGTTGCCTTAGCTTGTGAAGCTCTAAATCCCCTGATCCCTGAAAATATAGATTGTTTCTTTTTGTGGCAAAGTACAGAATCACTTTAGCAGCCTGCTTTGCAGATGTGAATACAATACCACTACCCTTGCTGTAATATGGAAATGTGACTTTTGATCTTTCTGTGGTAAACTTCAGTTTTGATTCTTATCAATTAATTTTTTCTTTTGCAGTAACAAACAGCTGACAAAGAAGCAGAGAAGAGGGGGGGGGGGGGGTTGTCAGGGGGAGTTGTCAGTATTTTAAGGTTGCTAAAAGTCTAATGGCCTTTGTCAGAAGTGCATCAAATACCAGCTCTCACCTTACCTGATTTTGCTGAAGTATTTTGTGACTTCCATTATTGTGAGAGTAGCTCCGAAAGACTGAGATAAGAGAGTATTGAAGTTTAACACTTTTTTTAGTTCATACCTAGTTAAATATTCTACCTCAAAATGCCTTTCTTTCTTGGTTGTTCTTTTCTTTTGGTGTGTGCGTGTTTTGTTTTGTACGCCCTGCCAAGTGTCTTTGGATTTTGAACTTTAGAACCTCTGGATGTTTTTAACATCTTAGAAAAGATAGGGGGAGAGTGAGTGAGGGGTAGTGCTGGAGTGGGAAAGCTGTTTTTTATTTTGTCTGTCATCTTTGTTTTAAATAAAAATGTGTTATACTTTCAGGTTTTATATTTCTTCTCAATTTACTTGAAAAACTATGAAAAATGCAAGTTGACATGACGCAGGCCATCATTCTTCAAAGCAGACTTTTTGTTTGAAATCCTACACTTATATATGAATTTGTATCATAGTAGTGTATTCAAATATAAGTATCACAGCTGTCACAATACCTTTATCACAGTATTAATAATGCAGTTAACGTTCAGATGTTAGCTTTCGAGTTCTAGATGTGTTGAGATTAAATAAAAAATACAAAGCTCTAATTTATTTTTTCATTTTAAAATGAAATCCGCTGTTGAAATGTACACTACTCCAACCAGAGATCGACTTGGCTGTTGCTGCTGGAGTGTATTTTACAGAGGTGCTAACACTGTCAGCTTTTACTGCACTTAGTGGTCACTGTCATTTCCTGAGACAACTGAGAGAAATGTGTGACCCTGTCATCAACCACATTTTTAGAAGTTTTCTTTTCAAAAGGTGTCTTGTTTTCAAGGTTTGATCTTCTTTTACTGTTACACAGTTTAGTCAGACTTGTTGGTAACAAGTTTGTCTCCTGTTTACCTGTGAGTTGAAAATTCTTGTGATAGTTTAAAATACTTAAACCAAAAAAAACCCAAACTACTGGTTTAAATACCTGTCCTTGGTGTATCTGAATTTAAGTCATCTTTGTCTCCTTCAGTGTCTTCAGAACTCATCCAGTGACATAAAGTTAGTTGCAGAAAAGATGATTTGGTGGGCAAATAAAAACCATCTTCCCTCACTGGATCCTCAGACAATTAAACCAATTCTCAAAGCGCTTCTGGACAACACAAAGGACAAAAACACCAGCGTAAGAGCCTACAGCGACCAAGCTATTGTCAATCTTCTGAAGATGAGAGCGGGTGAAGAAGTGCTTGAGGTATGAGGCAGAAGAAAATGTAATCATTGGTGGAAGGCTGTGTCACAGCACTCTGCGCATGGCTCAGTGTTGTGCCTGGAGCCTCTGGATGTCCTGGCAGCCTCTCACAAAATAGATGGAGTGGGACATTCCTGTTAGCATTTAAGCCTTCATCAGTATTCTCATGCTGAGCCTTGAAGAAATAAGCAATACCAATACTGTACAACCTTACAGTGCAGTATTAATAAAAGGAAGGTATTTGACATACCTCCCATGTGGAAAGCCTTGCTTTCCATGTGCCTTAAGCCTTTACTGCACTATAGTTACCTTACCTAGGACTGCTGGTTTATCACTTTTGTCACTTGTATAATCCTACTGCAGCTTTACTGGTGCTAGGGGGAGAGTATTTTTGGATGGATTACCTCGTACGTCCATTTGTAGACCTCTTTTCTAAGTCTTAGCTGCTTTTGTGTAGTTCCCATGTCTGGAATTATAAAACCTGATGAAGGATTTTGGTATGTTTGAAAGATTTTAGATGAACACAGCTTTTAAGGCACTTACATTTATTCTTATTTTGAAGGGTCTGTCATAAAGAATTGGTAATTGGTGGTGTTTTCCTTCCACAGTCGGTTTCCAAGATTCTAGATGCTGCCAGCTTGGAGCTTCTCAACGAAAGCTGCAGGAGGTCTCTGAAGAAGCTGGCTGGCCAGGCTGACTCTGATGAACAGATAGATGATACTATACTGACGTGATAATAAAGCTCCAGAAGACAAGAAAACACTGAACCAACCGCTGCATCAGCATTTCAACTCAAACACCTATTTTAAATGTTTTCATTTTTGAAAATGTTAATTCTGATGGGATTTCATGAAAAGGACTCCCAGAGAGTATTTTAGTATCAAATATACCAGAATAGCCTTAATTAGACCCACATTAGCTGAAAATTGAAAATTTGGTCCCCTTTTTGAAACAGATAACGCGCAAGAAACAGATATACTAATCAATACTGGTAAATTGTGGCCAATTGTGAGATGTGGCTAGAGCACATCAGGCTTAAACTCTGGTGACACTATTTCTTTTCCAGGGTCTGTGCAAAAACTCCAGTACTGGAAGTATTGTTGGTCTTTTCCACAGACCCTGTAAAGCACGAATAGAACTCAGTGAAAGTTAAAGCGTATTGTTTTTGTGTACTGCTAACTTGCTGCTTGTGATGGTTCTGAAGACTGAAAATCCCTGTAAAACAAAGTATTTAAAATAGCCTTAGAAATCACAAATGCGAAAGGGGGATTAAATGCAGTCTGATTAAAGAAGGAACATTTAATAAAGGTTCTGACTTTGATCCTTCTGGTGTAAACTGTTCTTTTTACAAATTCATTTGTCAACAGCCTTACACTATGATTTACTTTTTGGACCTGCTTTTTCTAGGGCATAGTTTGTGGAGTGGGTAGCACTGTAATTATAAAAACCTTTTGCAAAACTGAGGCAAGCTAGGGTTTAAAACTGAGCCAGAACTGACATTTAATGAAATTTGTAAGTAATTACTCCTATTAATTTCCAACATATTTTTGGCTACAGACAGCTTTTTTAGTTATTCAACTTGTGAAAATTCCTCTATTTTTATGTCTTCAAAGGTTTCACAAAATACTTGGCACTTTCAACATACAGCGCTTTTTTTTTTTGTCAGTGAGTTGTACTGCTCCAAGAAAAGCAGTATTTTATTTTACCTGGCCACATGTATTCTCTCTTTTAAAAATTCATTTTAATTTACTAATACCTTTTATGCCACTTGATGGAAATAGTGAAAATCTTGGTGCAGAATACAAATTTTTAGAAGGAAAAATGAGCTTTACATTCTATGTAGAGTAATAGTTAAGTGAGCCTTACCTATTTTATGAAACTACACAGAAGTTGGCTGCACCTGAGAAGCCAGAGCATTAAGATTTGCTGTTTCAAATGTGGGGGTGGTGTGCGTGTGGGGAATCTCTCTTGCATGTAAACCATGATGAAAGGGAGGAGAACACAACACTACACATAAAATTTGAAAGCATAAAATGTAACCACATGGGAGCACCCATTCTGCTAGAACCAATTTGCTGATTGCTATGGCAGTAGCAGCAAAGAGAAAAACATTTGATCTTACTGATGCCTGAGCAAGATACAGTTGAGTAGATGTTTGGGAGTGCTGTGCTTTGTTCTGGTCAAAACTACAAGAACCTGTCAAAATATTCTTGATGTTACGTCATCTTCTAACCCTGTAGTGTAGGCTCCTGGCTACAGAGATTTGCTGTAGGAGTCAGTGGAATAGTGTTGGAAGGGACTTGGGAAAATGAGCTATTCACCCCTCACCTCAGCTCCAACTAAACCATTCCTAACTGATCTCCATATAATTGTTTTTTACAGCATTGTATGATGGAGAGTCCATAACCTCTCTGTGCCATCTATTTCATTATATAAACTTTTCTGACTGTCAGACCCTACCTTGTGTCTAAAAAAAATCCTCCTTGCTGTTACTTGAGACAATTACTGCTTGTCCTGTTCCCACAGACATTGCAAATAGTTCATTTTCCAGCAACTGCATCAATGTTCTCACTCCTGGATGAAACAAGTTTAGATTTTTCTCAGTCTTTCTCATAGATTTTCATGTTTTCTAAACTTACCCAGCTGTCCTCTGCATTTGTTCCATTCTGATTCATGCTGGCCTCATGGTGTCCACTGCTGGACTGGATCTTCTAGGGGAGAAGATGTCTTTGCAAGCCCTATGTACCACACTGTTGTCTATCCCAACACAAGGTCTGGGTGTTCTTTGTTTTGCAACAGTTTAGTGTTGTTGATGTGTTTGTTTAGTTTGTGATCACCTATGAAGCTAAGCTACAGAATTGCTCTTTGGCTATTTATTTTCAATCTTGTGTTTATGTAGTTGGCTATTAGTACAAAACTCCAGCACTTTGAGCTTGTTGTACTGAAATAGTATTCTATGTATTTCATAATAGCTCCATTCTGAGGGTAGTTTTTAATTCTGATTTTGCCTTCCAAAATACTTGCAAATCTTATGCCATCTTAACACTTAGTATTTTGTGCTGAATTGGTAACAATATCAAAGAATGAAAACTCAACTAAATGCTTGTAAGGATTTGGCAGTCTCAGGGCACTGGAATTAGTTTCACCTATAGTGAAGTAGCTGTATTTTGGGATGACAGAGCAACAGCAGTTAAACCATGCAGTGCAAAAACTTCTGTGCACTGAAACGTACAAAATTTTATGCCATTCAGAAACTACTAAACTGGTGGTAAAAAGCTCAGTGATTGTATTGGAATCACTCCCTTGCAAATGTAAAGGAAGAAAAAAATTGCAAGTTTCTCTGAAGAAGGGCTGTTTGAGCTCTTGATCATGGGCACCTTGGCTTACCTATTTTATCTTGGATTCTAATTGATGCTTGTTCTGGTTTCGGCTGAGACAGAGTTAATTTTCTTCCTAGTAGCTGGTGCAGTGCTGTGCTTTGGATTTAGTGTGAGAATAATGTTACTAACACACTGATGTTTAGTTGTTGCTAAGTAGTGCTTATCCTAAATCAAGGATTTTTCAGTTTCCCATGCTCTGCCAGTGGGTGGGTGCACAAGACGCTGGAGGGGGGAGCACGGCCAGGACATCTGACCCCAACTAGCCAAAGGGATACACCACACCATGGGACATCATGCCCAGTATATAAACTGGGGGGAGTTGGCCAGGAGGGGCCGATCGCTGCTCGGGGACTGTCTGGGCATCAGTCAGCAGGTGGTGAGCAAAGGCTTTGTGTGTCACTTGTCTTTCTTGGGTTTTATTTCTCTCTTTTTGTTATCTTCCTTTTCATTGCTATTATTAATTATCTTTTAGTTTATTTCACTTATTAAATTGTTCTTAACCCACAAGTTTTACTTTTTTTCCCCATTCTCTATGGGGAAGGGGGAGGAGGGAGCAAGTGGCTTCATGGTGCTTAGCTGCTGGCTCCACATAAATACATGAAAGAAAATTACAGTTAAGTAGCCTTTTTTATTAACTTGTTAATTGTTACTTTTAGCTAATAATATTTTTTGTTATTAAGGGTATTCTGATTAATATATTTCCACCTTACATAGCAGCAAGCAGAAAAATTCATTCATCTTTCCAAACAGCAGCTGAATTTCTAGACTCTGTTTAGTTTTTTTCTGAGGGGGAGGAGTAAAAAGTAGCAGCTCACTTGCACTTCCTGAGAATATGCTGATTTTTCAATTACAGTGAAACACTGAATTTGGATTTTGATAGCTATTTTTCACTAAACTATTTATACACTGCAATATAATACATCAGAGGTAAAATACCCATAATTTTTGCCACAACATGAGATATGATAAATTGATTGTGCCAACTTGGAGACTAAAGAATTAATTTTTTTCTCATTTCAACTGTCTTAAAAATACCAGTTGTCAGTAAAAGATAATTTTTCCCCACAATTGACTGTAATAACATCTTTGAACTGTCAAGCAATTGTCTCTGAGTGACAGCTGAACTGTGTGTAGTTCAAGATCAAAAAATAATTCATGAGAGATGGTTAAACTTAAAAAGTGCTAAAAATTTCAATGGAAAAGAGACAAATGTGAATGCATAAAATATTAATTTTTTTTTTTTTTAGGTAAGTCACTGTTTGTACTGTCTGTTTCATTAAGTAACATCATGCTGTCTTACACTTTTCACATGACAAGGTTTCATGAGCTTAAAAATAAAGGTAATATGAGTTATTGTAATTTTGGGTTTGAGCTAGTGGTTTTTATGCTGGATCTCCCCGCAGCTCTGCAGTGTCCTCAGCTATCCTGATGCTCGGGGCACATGTTGGGTCATATGATGGGTTGCTCCAGTGATTTACTGGGGTGGCTAGTATGTGGTGGGGGTTGCTTTAGCACTGGGCTAGGTTTGGGCTAGCTGCAAACCTAGCAGGGCTTCTGTGAGCTTAAGTCTGTTAAACAACACATGCTCATGTCTGGTAACACTCCAGCCTTTCTCTTGCTCCTCAGCTACAACATATATTTGAGAATAATGCAAAACGAGCTATAGTGTGTGGTGTTTTAAATGCGTGAGTTGCAGAGTGAATGTGAGATGGAGGTCATCTTGGATGTGGATTTTGGGATGTGTGGGACTTGACAGGGGTAAGATTTGAAGGCTAGAATACTTTTTTGAAGGTTGAGATTAAGGAAGGTTTATAATTAAAACCAGAGACATTAGCTATATTTGATCAGAAGTACTTAGAAGATCCAATTTTACGTGCTAAAAAAAAATCTTCAACCCAGACATGCTATTTTAGCCATACTGGATTGGTTTGTTTCCAGATGAATTGCATACAAATTGGACAAATATAACTGTAGAACCACACCACAATATTCTCTGCAAAAGAAATAGGAAATTAGAATTGATTTGAGACAACTGCCTTAAAAAGTATTGCTGTTAACCAAACCCTATTGTATAAATTCAGAGAAAAGGGTCAATAGCTTTCAAGTCAATGTTAAGGGAGAAAGCGATACTGCTAAAAATTGTCATTATCTAAGAAACATTCACAGATCACAGAACAGTTGTAGCTGGAAGGCACTTCTGGATTTCAGCTAGTCCAAGCCCTATGCTCAAAGCACAGTCCAGTAGAGCAGGTTGCTTAGGGCACTGTCCAGGTGTGTCGGACTCAACAACCACCCTGGGCAACCTGTTCTGGTGCACAAACACCCTCACAATGTCACTGATAGTTTGCAGTCAGGATGTCCCACTGATTTCCATCTGTTACTTGTCCTTGGGTCCTACCAAAAAGATCCTCAAAGCAGGTGCATCCTACTCTTTAGACATCTTTAGAACAACTGATTAGATTGTAATTATCAAAAGCATTATGGATTGGTATTTTCAACAGTCCTTTTAACTGTCCTTGATTTCTGTGTCATCTTTCCTTTGACCATAAGGGTCTCTGTTCTTCTGTGAAAAACAAATGCATTTTAATGAGATACTTGTGTCAACGAATTGTAAACTTACGGTTAAAATTTTAAAAATCAACTTAATTAAATAATGTCAATATTTTGGTTTGAATCTATGCTAAACTAAAATTACTTTTAAGATAGATGCAATACCTTAGCACAGTGCCTTTTGTTATTGTTTTTACTTGTCTTGAAAAGCCTTAATATCTGGCAAGTCCTAAGTAATTTATGTATTCTACATCAACACACTGCACTGTTTGCTCTCAAGAGTTCTTTTTGTAGAAAAATAATCAAAGAGAAAACCAACACTCTTCTTATGGCAGGTCTCCACCTAGAAGGGGCGATCACCTCAGAAATTGTAGTCTTGCAGTTTGCCTAGTCATTATTTGTGCAACCGATAGCAAAATTACTCAGGCTGTTTGTGCGTTACGTAAGAGTGCTGTTTGAAACTGTGGATTTGGGCTGTGGATGGTGCAGGCACAGCTAATGTGTGTGAGGTCAAGGCCCTTCCTGAGCCATATATAGGCACATCTCTGGATTAAAAAAACCCTCAGGAATCTAATTCCAGACCAGCCTGAATTGCCAGGCCAGCATGACACACCTGGGTATTTCATATCACTTTGCTGTGGGCTTCCTCACCTGCAGGTGAAGGCTGTGATGGGATCTGTTTCTGTAGCTGTGAGACCTGATGCTTTGGTGCACAAGCATCCCGAAGAAGCAAAACACATTCCAAGCCACTGTGCTCTGCTCCCGTGCCTTCCCGAGAGTGGAGCTGACAGTGCCTGAAAGCACTGGGGCTCCCACACACCTCTGGTGCTTTCCGGGTGCTGGCCGTCCCTCCTGCTGCATCCACAGGCCACATGTGAGCACCTGTGGGGGCCGAGCTGCTGCCTGCCAGAGGTGACCTGGCGGCTCAGCACAGGGAGACGATGGGAAAGCAGGCACGGGCCGCAGCGCGGAGGAGAGAGGCCCGCAGCCCCGCCAGCCCATCCCTCCAGCGCTGTCACGGCCCGAGGCGCGCCAGGCTCCCTCACCCCGCCGCACCTTCTGCGCAGGCGCGGCCAAGGCGCCCCGTAGGGGAGAGCGCACGC
>NW_020799121.1:3944445-4012467 GCF_003259725.1 Athene cunicularia | reverse complement strand
GGTCGGTTCCCCGGCGGTGGGGCTTCGCCGCCGTTGTGCTGTCGGTGCCGCGGCGCTGGGCTCTGCCGGGCGGGTCGCCGGGGGACCTCGCGCTTTGAATGAGAAGGCGCCTTTGCTTGGGCTTCGTAAGTTTTTATCTGATGAACCTGCGGAACTGGCTACCACAGGATATTATGGTAAATAGCTTGGCTAGGTTTAGGAAAAGGAAGATTAGGCACGCATAAGTGAGGACAGCATCGGCGTTCGTGCTGGTATCAGCCTTTGCGAGCCGCATGTTCTGAGGGCGCCCACTAATCTCCTGCTGGGATGAGGAGGGAATTCCCTTCCCTGTGACAAGCAGTTTAAGGCATCGATGGGAAGGGCTGGCTGCTCCTCAGCCATGGGGACCATTGTTTCCAGTGTGGCAACTACTGCATATTAATACTCTTTATGATCTTAATTATTTCTTAAGACTCTTTCTGTCCTTCAGCCTGAAGTCTCAGTTCTAGAGTTTGTCACTTTTTTTTAGTAAATTTTTAAAGGGCTGGTAGCTTTGCTTACTTCTAGGTATAGTATATGATGCAAATACATAAAATGGTTATGGATGAAGGATAGTTACAGATTTTTCAAAATAGACTTGTAAATACTTCTGCAGCAGTTTTGGAAACTTCTGGAGGGGTAGCATGTGAACTCAGCCTGTGTCTTGTGCTTTAGTCTAGGTACATAGGAATTGGGCCTGGGAAGATTCCTGCCTTCAGTCCAGTTCAGTGTTGGTAACACTCCAACATCTTACAGTTTAATTTCCATAAACTAGAGAAGATGGCATCCACCCTCTTTTTTTAATAGAGGTGTGGTCCATAAGGCAGCAGGTCCCAGCATGCAGTGAGGCATGGCTCTTGGGTAGAAGTGTAATGCTGCACAATCTTGGCAGTTGTCAACTCCAGAAGCTTTAGCTGTATGTAAAAATATTTCATTCCATACTAAACTGTTTCTGCAGAAAGAAATATAAAAGGAAGAGGGAGAAGGGGCAGCAACTTCAAGACAGATTAAAGCCCTAGGCAGTTTTGGAAGCCTATGGATTATTAAAACCAAATGCTGCATTCTGAGTAGAGCAGTAACTCTGTTGCTTGCTGATGAGTTTCAAAACTGTTCAGGCAAGATAAACAGGATGGTGAAAACTCTGAGGAAGACTTTTCACTTTAAACAATTAGATGAAATTTCTTAGCTGAGACTTCTTGAGCGAAGTCTCTGTAGTGTATCCAGTGAGAGGAAAAAGTGTGAGAATTGTCAGGTTACCTGGGGGTTCTCTGGTGTTGTAATTAAATCTCAGTATGTAGTTTGAGTATTGGTTTTCTTTTTAATTTTTGCTGGCCCCAATAGGAAGGCTTTGTCCCTGCTTCCACAAAACAGTTTGCTTGCCTTGTTTATTGATGTTTATTCCATGCAATAAGAAGTGGACTGATACTGCATAGGATGATTCTGTCTCATCTGCTTTCGCCTGTATGCAAATATGTCAAGAAGGTAGTAGGTTTGTGTGTTTTTAGAACAGGTCATCTTGAAAAGCTGCTGGTGATCTCAGGTGTGCCATATATTTAAAAATAATACAGATGATCTGTGCTTTGCATGTGCTTCTGTAATTCACTCTACCATTCAGTAAGATATGGGTTTTAGAAACCAGTTTGACACAGAAATTTGCTTTTAATTTTGATTGCAAATAGGGATTTTTTTGTTTCCTTTTGTTTTTCTGTCTTCAACAAGCAAAGAAGCTCTGCTAGCCTTCTCTTTTCAGATCTTCAAATAACTCTGTGTAGGAAGTGGAGGGTCATGAAGAGTGTGGTTTCTCTATACATGAACAGTGTGGGTCAGGGGCAGTGTTTGTTTAGTGAGATCGCTGTCATCAGGAGCATGTAGAACTTCCTGAGTTCAGGAGGTTTCTCTTCTCTAGAAGCTGCCTGCGTGCTGAAAGCAGTAGAGACAAGACTGTGTCTGTGCAGCAGTGGACAGTCTGACAAGGCAGTGGTCATGTGTGGCCCGTGCAGCTCTGCAGCGTAGCCTGGCTGACGTTTTAAGAAGGTGGTGTGATCTGACAAATCTGTGGGTTTCAGCATCTACTTTTTTTTTTTTTTACTAAGCTGGAGGCCAAGGCTGCTTGATCAAGAAGCATCGTACTTGCTGAAACCTTTTTTTTAAAAAATTATTTTTCCTTAGCTGACTGGTATTTTGCAGAGGTTTAACTTGCTAAATAACCAGTCCTCTGTTAAAGTTCAGGAACTGCTCTGCTACCTTTTTTTGAGCTCAGAGGTATTCAATGTATGCACACTGTAACTTTTTTTTTTAGTAGCATTTTTTCTCTTTAAAGATTTGTAATACTCAACTAGAAATGAGCATGGCTTCTTCAGATGTCTCGTGATTTAAGCTCTTTGCAAATGAGAACTGGTGTACTGGTATTGTACGGATTTTTAGTTTGGCTGTTTTTTTGCTGGTAGCTATCTTCAGATGCCAGCAACTGAGAACTATTGGAGTTCTGTATAGTCTTTGCATAGGTCTTCTATTAAGAAGAACTTGCAAGTCATACATCATCAAAATAATTAGCTAAATAACTTCTGCCTTAAAAGATTTAATAGATAATCACCCCGGTGAAGTTGAATTTCCTCTTCATGCTATGCAGACTTCTTTTCAGGGGGGAAGGGACATTAACAGCAGAGATGTTATGCAGAGATAACAAGTTTGAAGCATTCTGATACTCAGGTTCCCTTGGTTGGGTGTGCAGTGATGAATTTCTTAGGATTCTTGTCTGAAGCACTGTGAAAAATGCTTCCCTGCAGCAGGGTGTGATCAGGGTGCAAACAATCATTTAAGGAAAACCTGGATGAAGTGGTACTCAGAGCATTTAGAGGAATGTTTCACAGGACGTTTTGGCAAAAGGTACAACTTCAGAAAGGTATGTGTCCTTCCTGCTAGATCAGGAACAAGCCTATTTTGGATGGCAATCCAGAACAATGGTTCTCAACTCTACTGTTTGGTTTAGGCTTCTGTTAAACTATGGTCATGATAACAGAAGCTTTATAGTACCAAACTCTAGCCTGATTGTCAGAGTAGTCCAAACTCCACTGCTGTTCAGCACAGCATAATGAATGGGAGGTAGGCAGTGTGGTAAGCATGATGTGCAAATGGAATTCAATAGAATAGTTTAGAGCAGTGTTCTGAGTACTTGTTAATTAGCAGGATGTACTCATTTTTTGATCTTTCCTTAACAGATGTAAGCCTACTGATCATAAACTTGCTTTTAGTTATTACTCTTTCTATGACCTCCTAGAACTGACCACAGTTTAGAAGCTATTGTTAGAGAGTTGGCTGAGGGCTGGAGGAAGCTTCGGGGACCAGAACACTCCTGTACTGTTACAAGAAGCATACCAAGTCTTGGAATGACTGCAGCATGCTTGATGAAATCTTCGAGAGTACCGAGATGCATAGTCAGGGTGGATGCTACTAAGTTATCTGCTGGGAAAATATCCTAGTTAGAGTTAAAAGTGCAGTGGATGGGTAAAATAACTGTTTGTTACCTGACACCCAAGATGACTGTATTCAAAGATCTTGCTGTCTTTGTTTGTCATAGGTGTGGGCAAGAGCAGTTTGCTGTTGCGTTTTGCAGATAATACGTTCTCAGGTGAGTGTTTTGTTTACTTCAATAAGTGAAGTGGTCAAGGTCTGCTTCAGTGCTGCTGGTTGGCAAGGAATTGTTCTGCATTTACCCACTGATAACTGTACGAGGAATACATTATGTTTCTAACTTTGCTTTTCTTGGTATAAGTCTATACAAGCAATCCTCTCTGATCTTCATTTGCGACTAAAAGTACCGCAGCATTTAAATACTGACATGGTTCCAGAAATAGCTTAGGCTTTTTAGTACTCTGTGCAGACTTCCCATTGGCCATTTGGGATTTAGTTTGATTGAATATTGTGGCTAAACCACTTACATTTGTGACATAACTAATTTATTAGGAGGTAACTCTTAGAACAGACTGTATTCAAAGTAAGTGATTGCATGAGCGTTTAAAGCAAAGCTTTGAGAATTTTCACAAGTTAAATACTTGCATAGTTACTGTCCATTTCTTGAGATATGTGGGTGCTTACTCTTGACCACCAATGCAGTAGAAGAATAATTTTATTTTGTAACACTGAATTTTAAATTTTAAGGGTGGCATGAAGGAAGTGGCTTTATGGCTAGAAAAATGCTATTAGCTGCAGATAAAAATAGGCAGATCAGCATGACCTGATAGGGAATTTTAAATGATAAGCAGATAGGGGGAACCTTCTTCTCCTTTCAACAAGGTCTGAGAGCTACTGCCAAATAGTGTTCAGAAGTGTGCTTTGGGACATCCAAAATAAACAAGACTTAGGTTCTCACTTACCAACGCTTTCCCTTCAGGCAGCTACATTACCACAATTGGAGTGGATTTTAAAATCCGGACGGTTGAGATCAATGGAGAGAAGGTGAAGCTACAGATCTGGGACACAGCTGGACAAGAGCGCTTCCGGACTATTACATCAACGTGAGTATAACTGGGCTTTGTGATGTGTAGCTTTCTGTATGGATCTTGTAGAACTTAAGAGTTATGGTTTAGACATTTTAATGTTGCAGTTGATTTGCTAATGATAGCTTTGCAGTCTGTACAGTGGGACTTCTCTCAGCTGTTTTAGAACTGGTAGCGGTGGTGATGATATGGCTAGATTTGAAACGGATTTCGGATTTCCTTACTCTCCTGTGTATTTCTGTGATGGCTTTGTCTTATTCCTCTGCTGCTAGTTTCCAAATGGTAGAACTGGATTTCTTTTGCTGTTCTGCATATAAGAGAAAACTTGTCTCTGAAGCCTGTCCGAGAAGGTCATCCTTTGATTGAATGTATTGCAGAAGTACAGAGTGCATATAACTAATGAATAGCTTTGAGATCGAAGAATAGGATTTCCAATATTTAGTTTTCTTTTAGGACAAAAGCATTTTAGCGGCTCTCTTTGTGTGGGGTTCTGTTGAAGCAGACACCCACATGAAGTTAACCTTTTCCTTGGTTCGAGTTCAGTTTCATGCTCATTGTCCCTTTGAACAGCGTGTGCACAGCTTTTCCTGTTCCTGAAGAAACCACACCCAGAGCTGCAGCGGTGGCAACTAAGAATAAAGTATGTTTGTAAACTGATTGCAATGAAGGTGGGACTGCTTACCATGGCACTAGGTGAAGAGGGAAAAAATACCCTTGGAAATGGAACTTTTATTTCCTTTGGGTATTAACAAAAAATAATGATTCTTGAAAGACCTAGGTGTTTCACTTTAATGACTGACTTCTCTTTTGGCTCCTATTTGAGAGGAGGATCATTCTCAGCTGATGTATTGGTTAACTTACTCAGACATAAAAATAATGAGATTGGTTGCATCTGTGTTACACCTAAACAGCTAGACATGGCAAAATTGAACCTGATGTGTGCACCGCCCCTTTCCTCTGCGCTCCTATACGGATATTACTGGATTACTTCCATTGTTTCTTAAGTGTTTAGCTTGAAAAAACTTGGTTGCCTCTTGTAGGGTTCCTGTGTGTGACCTCACTTCTTGTTTCAGTGCTGCAGGCAGCTTTGGGCAGGAAGTGGTGAGGGGGAGGCAGCAATGCAGTGCTGCGGCTCCCATCAGCTGTGTGCACAGGCTAGTAGTCACAGAGTGCCCCAATTAGTGCTGAGTCAGCAAATGGCCTTCCTGTTTTCAGATTCCCTGACACGACTCAGGGCTGCGTTAATGACGGTTGGTTCGTGGGGCTGATGCCAGCTAGTTCAAAAAGCCATGGTATCCGGCACTGAATGGGGAATACCAGGAAAGGAGGCTTCCTTTTGTGAACAGGAATAGCTGCAGATCAGACTTAGTGTAGTGTTTTATGTACTTTTTTTTTCTTTCTTTGATTAATATTTAAAATGGAGGTGCTGCAATGGTTCAAAGGCATATGTGCCATAGAATCACAGAGTGGTTTGGGTTGGAAGGGACCTTAAAGAGCATCTAGTTCCAAACCCCTGCTCTGGGCAGGGACACCTTCCACTAGCCCAGGTTGACCAAAGCAACCTGGCCTGGAACACTGCCAGGGAGGGGGCAGCCACAGCTTCTCTGGGCAGCCTGTGCCAGTGCTTCACCACCCTCATAGTGAAGAAGTTTTTCCTTATATATCTAATCTATAGCTACTCTCTTTCAGTTTAAAGCCATTACCCGTTGTCCTATCACTACATGCCCCTGTAAAATGTCCCTCTCCAGCTTTCTTGTAGGCCGTCTTTAGGTACTGGAAGGATGCTATAAAGTCTCCATGACCTGTTTGAACTCTGCTACTGCTTTCTTTTGCATAGCCTTTTACCAAAGCGAGGTATATTTTACTCATGGGGAAGTGAGGGCCCCACTTTTCCTGCCTTGTCTCTGGTAAAGTACTTAGAGAATCTTCCATGGTCAGGGAAGAAAGATACTAATTTTGTGCAACTTTAAGCAAAGAAGTTCCTGTGTCCAAGTGCATTTGAAGTGCTGAGGAAAGCACTTTGGGAATGCTGGTTACATTGTCACAAGGACTCCTCTTGCTGCTAGGTCCCCTAGCTTTGACTGTCTAGTGTTCACAGATACCTTTCAAGAGGTGCTCTGGACCTAAACATATCACCTATAAAAACGGGAGATAACAAGATTCAGATTTTAGAAAGGATTCTATCTTTTTTAATTGGCAAAGTAATACTGTGACTGATTTGTTTATCCCAATCTGAGTGACAAATCGAATTACCGTGCTACTACTTACAAAAGGGCTTGGCTACCAAGTCATGGGTGGACTGCAAGTGCACTGTCAACACTGTAGTAGTCTTTGTTTAGTCTTTGACTAGATTGAGGTTAAGAATATAAAAAGGCGTTCCTTCAGCATTACTGTAGTCTAGGAAGTCCCTTTACAGTTAAAGGTAGAGTTCAGATTGATGTAGAGCCAAGCCTGGCAAGGAAGTCTGAAATTGGAGCCCATCTGGTAATAATAGTAATAGGTTGGAATTACTGCTGTGTAGACCTAGAATTGCAAAATGGTAGAGGTGGTAGGAAGTTAGTCGTAGAAAATTGGGAAACATTAAAAGGTTATATACTATTTTGATTTTACACAAGAACAGAATAAAACTGTTAAGGGAAATAAGTCAAGTTGATCTGGAGTATTTTGCAGCAAAACAGGAGAAATAAACCAGATCAGAATTTCAGATTGGGAAGTATAAAAGACAGCTGCTGTTTTTGCTGTCTATTAAATGTGGAAATACTGGGATAGCTGGTGCCTAGTGGGAGAAGAGGCTAAGTTGTGTGAATTTGGTTGGCATGGAACATCATCAGCTCTAAATTTCATTTAAATTCACCAGAGATTTAGCATGCCTGGACTCAGCTGTATTAGCAGGAATACTTAAGATGCATGAACAACCAGTTCCTGTCCTTGATTTGTTCTTATAGATAGGACTACTTTGTCCTAATTCAGGACTCTTAATAGTTGTCAGATGCTAGCTCTGGATGAATAGTGGTAGCAGAGAGATTTTCTGCTGTGTGTTTGTGTGGAATGGCACGTTCAAGAGAGGGATAAGTTTTTTGAGATTATAGAATTGCTGTGTCTTGTAAACCAGATATTGATGGTCAAAAGACTAGTCAACTGACAGGTGACAATAGATGTGCTTCCAGGAACCTGAAAAAAAGATGAGTATGAAAACAGGTTATTAGAAGTCTCTGGAACTGGTTAGAAATCTAGAGGACTGAAACCCAAGGAAATGTATATACTAGAAACTAGTGGAATATTAACAAAGATGTTGGATTTAACCAGTGACCTGTCTTTAAAGTTGGCCAGTTACTTCCCCCGCCCCCGAAAAATGAACATGTGCCCCACTGAACTGATGCAGTCAATAATACTTTGTCTCTTCTAAATCTGATGTAGCTACCGTCATGCTTCATGAAACTAGTTGTTTGCTAATCTTGGGAAGCATTTACTAGAGGACACCTGAGAACTTTCTTACTGGTTTCTTGTAGTAGGCAGTACCACAGTGAATGGCAAAATGTTCCCTTCTGCTTAGAAAGTTTATCTTCTGAGATGCGAGGGGAGAATGCAAATGGCTGAAGGAAATGATGGTTTGGTAAACCAGTTCTGAACATTTTCTGTATCGAATTTGCAGTATTAGTAGGTGATCTTTCAAAGGCAGTAAGCTTATGTCTTTAAACGTCTTTAAATATAATTCTGTAGGTAGAACAAACAACATAATTGGTACTGTGTTTATTTCAATTTAGGTGTTATCATTCTTAAGCCTTTTCCATACCAAAGCTAAATGTAAAGCCTTTAGAGCTAGGTAACTTTTCCAACCATATGGAAGATAGTTGGCTACTACCAAGCATCCAAGGGCGTATACAGGTCAGGTTTGGTTGTCTACCTCAACAGAATACTTTCATGGACACTCTCAACATGAATAACTGTTCTATAACTTTTTTCCCCCTGTATTTCATTGATGTATTTATCACTAGGAGTGGTAGCAGGTACTGGCTTTTTAGGTTTTAGTGCACCTATGTAGAGGACAGCTAGCAGCAGTCATTTAGCCCTTGAATGGGAGGCTGAGATTGAGAACTTCATTTCTCTTCTGCTGTCATTTCTATGGTCTCCATCTTCCCTAAAATGTGGATGGGAAGAAGATAAGGCATTCCTTCCCTAGTGTCAAAGCCTCAACTACCTCTTGGTTGCCAAAAGCACAAAATTTACACCTACTCCTCCCTGAATGCCAAAAGCCCCATCTGTTCTCTACTCGCCAAAGCCTACAACTTGTTATAAAAGCAATTCTGCAGTGCATCATTCTGAAGTATGGGGTAGGATAAATTAGATTTTGTTTTATAGTACTGTCCTGTGCTTGGGGTTGCTGTACTTGTTAAGCCTAAAATGTTATTTAGGACACAAGGCTATATCTAATAAATGGTAGAAAGTAGCATGACTAGCTTTTGGAGAAAAATGTGTATTATAGGGCTTAAGAGTTAGAGAATAAAAGGTAGTCATGGTCTTATCTCTCAAGCTGCTAAAAGGTAATGTCAGCCAGTGGAGAAAATGACATTTTAGTGTAGATGAGGGGTTGGCAACCTTTCTAGAACGAGGTGCCAGACAATTTTCCCTTCTAAAAATAGAAGCACTGTATGCTTGTAGGAGCTCAGCAGGAGTCAAGGTTTGCTGTCTTGCACAAAGGAAAATATTTTTGAGGGGATTGGCAATATTAGTGCTTTGTGGCAGGAGCTCCCAGCTCCTGCAGAGTTTTCAGTGCCGTAGTGGTCTGTGGTGCACGGTCCAGCCCACAGTCCTCATCCCTGAGAGCAAACGACAACTGTGCTGATGACACGTCAGGAGTGGGATCTGTATGTGCAGGGTGCGTGTTATTCTACTCCCCTCCATCATATGCTTTGCTTAGAAGAAAACCTAGGTGCGTGGGCAAGGTAGGAGCAGCAGGGTGCTCCGTTGGGTCCTCTGGTTTGGATGACTGGGATACCAGGCATGGTTTTATGGTGTGTACAGCAGAATGAAGCAGCTCTGCGTAGGTGTAGCTGAACCACTGCGTTTCTCTAAAGGCTGAGTGTTGTCTTTGCACATGTAATGCTCAGTGTTAGGGAGGAAATAGTAGGTCGGCCTGAGGGTTGCTGAATTAAAATACTATTAGGTGATATGGGAGAGCTTGAACATAATTTATTGTTCAGATTTAGAGAAATCTAGTGTGTTGGTAGGATTGGAGAGCTTTCCCTTTCTGATGCTATCACACAAAACAGTATTCATCAAAGCCAGTGTGCAGTGCATGTTGGTGTCAGGAGAGGATGGTTTATTTTTGCAACGTGTGGATTCAGGCTGTGGAATACTTTTTCCTCTAAAGTATCTAAGTTATGAAATAAAGTTGAACTTGTAATGAAGTAAAGCACAAATGCAGTGCAGTCGCAAGTTTTAAAACTGTTAAAGGAACTAATTGCAAATGGACTGGAGTATTTGAAAGTGCAAGATCTCTTATGGGCTGGGAATAAGTAGTTCTTACTGGTGATAATTCTTGCCAAGGAAAGTGAATGTACAGCATAAATCACGGGTAGAATATGGCATGGAAGAAGTATTTGACTGTCTTCTGAAAGTGCCCAGATGGGCAGTAGGAGCGGGCTCCCCTGCTTCCATAGAGTATGTGTCATGTCACAGAGGAATATTGATACCTGGTGACTATCACTACAAAGCGATCATGAGCACAAGGGGGTGGGGGAGATGCGTGTGCTCCATGTGTGATACAGGACTGTCTGTGGAACTCTTGATGGCTTGCAAAGGCAGGTGGCTTCTGTTACACAAGAGTTGATGAGGCTGAAGGTGGGGAAAAGAGTGACTTGCTCAGGCGCATCAGTAGCAGAAGTGAGCAGAAGCTTTGAGATCTTCTGAAAGTGCATTTGGATTAGATTAAAAGGCTTTGAAGGTCAGGGGTGTGTGTGCTTGAGTTGGAATAACTCCTTCAAAGAGGACCAGAGCGGTCACAGTGGACATTGACAATGCGGTGGAAGGGAGTGTGCTGTGAGAGGTACTTATAGTAAGAGATCAAAGTCTAGAAATGCTGTCACAGTTTAAGGGGAAAATCTTCAATTCTGGTATGCTGGATAATTGGATTTGGTTTATTAAAAATCTTAATATTGATCCTAAGAAAGAAGAGGAAATAAAAGGGAAAAAATAAGGCTAATCAAAACTAGATGCTGTTGAAGACCTCACTGTCCACTGTTTCAGTTACTTTTTTTTGGTCAAAGCTAACTAATTTGAAGTAAGGGAAATACCCTGTAGCCCCATGAATGTGGCTGAAAACTGAGAAGGTGGAGCTTCCTTTTTTTATCTAACGTTTTCATGGTGCGCATATTGTCCGCCTTTAGTAGGTTTGTGCAGGTGATAACGTTGGAACTTTAATTCTGACAATTTTCTTGCATATCAGAATTGCTTATCATCTTTTAAAGGTGCTGGTTGCCCAAGCCTAATGGGAATAAACTGAAATGAAGCTTATTTTTAATGGCTAAAGGTAGCAGAGCGCATTGAATGCACATATGGAGTCGATCTGTTGAGTAGGAAGGTGTAATCAGAACACAGTCGCTCAACAAGACAGAAATTTTTGTGAGCGCAAGAGAACTGTGAGGGTTGAGTATATTTGGAGATCTGCTGAAATTTTAGTCTGTAAGTGATCTTTCACAGTTAAAAAAAATATTGCAAAAACTTGATGTGGCTTGTACAATGTGGAAGTTTGCATCACAGCCAGTTCTGAGGATGTATGGGGAGCACCACTACCTTTTGGTCACCTAGCTGGAAGATAGTATTCGTCTTTGAAGGTCTTGTGAACCTGAGTAAGGAAGTAAACAGCAGTCTTTGGACTTTGAAACCTACTTGTATAGACTAATTGAGCAGGGAACTCTGTAGGTTTAGAGGAATAGCATGTGATCTAGCTGTTGGAAGAGAGCTAAATGACTCCCAGTGGAAAGAAAATGGGGCACTTGTTTGCTGTAAGTTGGAGCTTTGTTATGAATCTTGTAGAAGCGAAGTGAAAGAGCCAAGAAAATGATACACAACCTGAGTTAACATTTATTGTCTTTTCCTCTCCATAGGTATTACAGAGGAACCCATGGAGTCATTGTTGTCTACGATGTAACGAGTGCAGAATCTTTTGTGAATGTAAAACGGTGGTTGCATGAAATTAATCAAAACTGTGATGATGTCTGCCGGATACTAGGTAATTTGCTAACCAGAGTTACAAGGTCTTATTTAGTGGGCTGACCTGCTGAAGTACCAAGCTGACTTTTTTTTTTTTTCTTTCCTTCTTTTAGTGGGAAATAAAAATGATGACCCAGAGCGAAAAGTGGTAGAAACAGAAGATGCCTATAAATTTGCTGGACAGATGGAGATCCAATTGTTTGAGACCAGCGCCAAAGAAAATATTAATGTGGAAGAGGTAATATAATATGCAGAAGAGTATAGATAAAATTGTTTTGGGGATAATGGTTTGGGAAAAAATATCAATTGTGTTCTTTCCATTGAGGAAGAAAGATAAAATGGTTTATGCAGGTTGCAAGTGAGTAGATAGAATGTCAAAAAAAGACATCCAACTGTGTTTGGAAGAGTTGGGGAAGTGAAACGAAGGAGCCCATGTTGCATTTTCACTAGCTTTACAGTGCTAACATATTAGGCATGCCCTCAGGAAAGACTTGCTATTAGGGAGAATGGGCAGTCCTACCTCCTAAAAGTAATCTTCACTCTTGGCCTCAGTTGCCAAACTGACTTGTTTCTGTTTACTGATTTGGGAAAGGGGATAGAGGTGTTACTGATTTAACTTGGGAGTGGGTCGGGAAGGTACTGGATTTCTACTTGGCCTGTAGTGGGCAGGGGAAGATCTTTGAACCATTATTGAAATATCTGGAGGAATGGAATTATTTCAAAAGAACAGCATCCCACAAAAGCTAGCCCGAGTTCCTGGGTGGTCTGAACTTGCTTGTTTCTCTTGCAGATGTTTAATTGCATTACAGAGCTAGTCCTGCGAGCAAAGAAAGAAAACTTAGCAAAGCAGCAACAGCAGCAACAGAATGATGTGGTGAAGCTAACGAAGAACAGTAAAAGGAAGAAGCGGTGCTGCTAATGCCCTTTCCCTGCTGCAGAGACTCTGCTCTCAGACAGATCAGCCCCTCCAGCTAGACTCGGGCAATTCCACTGGGGCAGGCTTTGGGAGGACTTTCTCAGTTTTGTGCCGTTATTTAAAGATTATTTTTTCTCCATGTTTTCTATCAAGAGGCGCTGGCACCTTACTACTTCAGTGCCAAGAAGGTATCGGATGGAATCTTGCCCCCCTCTCCTCCCCTGCTCATTCCAGTGCGCCTTGTAGACAAGAAGGACGTTGCCTACCAAGTGGACTAATTAACCCAACAGTTTGTATATAATGTATATTGCTTTAACCAGCCTCGCCTCCCCGTTGTCGCTTTGGCTTATGCCTTCTTAATGTCAACCAATCATGGACTGCAGAGTTCATCTTTTTAAAGAAATAGTGCAAAGTTCTTAATTCGAGTTGGCCCCGGGCTGGCAGCAACTGCTTCCTGGGGTCTCTGGCTTCCTTTCTGTTGGGCTCCAGGCTGGCAACTGGTGCCCCTGGGGCCTATGGCTTCACCTGGAGTTCCAGGCTTTTACTGGGGCTCAGGCTTTGTTTTTCTAGGTACCAGGATTGCAGGTGTTGCTGCTGGAGCTGGGGGTTTCACTTCACCAGCCCCTGGGCTGGCAGCTGGTGCTGCTGCTGGGGCCTTGAATTTCAGTTTGCCATGATCCAGATTTGTGGCCGGGGCCTGGGGTTTCACCTTCGTGTGCTGCAGCCCAGCTGTACCTGTGCTCTCCTTTAGTTCGTATCAAGATACCGAAAAACAAACTGACCTGCAGAAGTGGGATTTATTTGGATAAAACTTTGCTTTTTTTTTTTTTTAAAAAAAAAAAAGTTTAACTCCTTTGACCTCTGCTTCTGGTTTTGTCAGGGTCCTAAGTGAGGGTCCATTTCTTTTGAGAACAACAAAAATCATGTGATTCTGCCAAAAACCCCAAATGTCTCCTTGTTGCCCTGTCCACAAATAGGTGATCTGAACTTGAATGTGAATTTTGGTGGCAAAGCTTTTGTTTTTGAGAGAGAAAAGGCATGAAAATAAATCCAGCCATTCTAGATTGATGTCTGAATATGAAAGCTGCTGCAGGATCATTCCCAGGATTCTTCTGTTAGAAAGCAGGACTGCTGTTTAATGTAAAGAAATGGAAAGCTTGCTTGCTTGGGTTGTGTGGTGGTGGAGGATCACCCTTGGAAACAAACTGGTCTCGCTATGCTCAGCAACGTTTTCCTGGCCCTTGTTGGTCTTTCTGGGAAAACAAGAGCTCAGTTCATCAGCCTGAGTAGATGTAGTTAAAGGTGGAGAGTGTATGTGTGTGTAACTAAAATATCAAATGTCTGGGCTGAAAGTACATGCTCAGCACCTGAATAATTGCCTAAATAATAATAAAAATATAATTTTTTTCTTAAAATGACTAAAAGGCCTGGAAGGTATGACTTCCTTTAAGACCTTGAAGGTGGATGTACTGTTTGTCAGTAAGTGGCCCTATGGAATCACTGGCCTTAGATTGGTAGGATATGATTCACTGATGTCCATGAGCTTTGAATCAGCCCACTTCTCTCCCTTCCTCCCACTCCCCCAAGGAGAGGCTAAATTTTAGTCACTTATTTTGCCTGCATTTTTTTAGATTTTATGGGTTGCGGTAAGAGCCCTAATCATACAATCACATCACAATCAATCACTTTAAAGACTTTTTAAAAAATGCAAACAATGAATGTGTAACACTTTTTTTAATCAGTTCAGGTGCTGGGAGTATGTATCCAGCTGCCTTCACCCATCTCTTTTCTTCACATATCTTTCATTGGTAACCCAAGAATAAGAATGAGCTGGGATGATATTGCTAGTGTGAGCTCTGATAATTGTAAGACTTGAGCAGCTATGGAAAGTGGCGGCTTAAGTGACACCAGTCCATCCTGTCTGCTCTCTGGTGTCGGATGTGGTGTGTGCCCAAGGAAGGAGCTGGGCCAGTCCTCAAAGCCTTCCTGTTGAAATGAAGCTGTCCAGTGATGGTTACCACTTTCAGATTAAAGGGTCCACCTGTGTTACTTTGGGACTCTTGTGGTAGCATGTGTGCAGATCTAGGAGGGAGTAACTTCATACAGGCAGAATTAAAGAAAATGTCTGAATTTACTGGAAATGATGCAATAAAATGAGGAAATGGTGCACCCAAGCCTGGAGTGTTCTCTTAAATGGAAAAATTGGTCCCCTTTGAGTCCAGGTCTTTGTGACCACGGTTTGAACTCTGCCAATCCAGGTGTCTAACTTCCTGGCTTAAAGTGGGATTTTTCTTTTTGTTTTTTCCTAGAGCTGGCTGTAGAGGAGCAGTTACCTCTCTGCTCTTGCCACTGACTATTCGATTGGAAGGGGTGGGGACTGTCTCTTTAGTGGTGCTGATGTGAAGTTTCCTAAATGTTGAGCAATGGAATGTCTAACTGGTTTGCTAGGATTATTTCTGTAATGAAAGTTTCTAATTATGCTTTTTAAATAATTTTAAAAAACTAAAAATAAAGGTTACAAGCTGCCAAATCTTTTTCAAGGCTGTGTTTCCTCTGCTGTCCAGCATCTGGAGGTGGAGGGTGGCAAGCCAGGGGTGAGCTCTTCTGCTGTATGTAGAGGGTTTTTTTCCTGGGAGGGGCTGTTGGCAAAGCCACAATTAATGCTTTCGAATGTTTAATTGCTATTCTAGTTTTAAATGTGAATGAAAGAGTAAACTGGAACTGGTAACCTTATTTCTGTGTTAAAGTGAGATGCTCATGATTTTGCTATAATCTTTTGTCTTTCTATTCAACAAGACGTGTTGAGTGAGCTTTGAAAGCTTCTCAAAGGCAGCAGGGGTCAGACCCTGAGTCGATTAAAAAGTGTCTGGAGTCTCTTCTTGCTTTCCCAGGAAATGAATGTACGTGTTTCTGTATAGGAACTACGTGACCATTGCTGTGCTTGTTGCCCTTAGCGTTCCCCTACCCCCGCCTGCCCTTGAGGCACAAGCAGGCTGTGGAAGGCAAGTCCTCACTCCTGGAGAAGTGTGATGAAAACTTGCTGTGGGAAGGTGCCTTTTCATCTCTCCACACCGTTGTGGTATGACTACGTAGGGGGGAATCCTGAGGATACGTAGATGGTCCAAACTGCAGCTGGTGTGAGCTGGAGGTATTTCATTGTCCATCTGTGTTTTGTGTCTAAACTCATTACGTTGAAGTCTTGAATGTCTCGCCAGTAAATGATACAAATGGCTGGAAGGTGGAGATGATTTACAAGCTTGCCTTTCTATTTTTCTGAGTGGCAGGAGATACAAATGCTTCAAATGTTCTTTCGCCAGAGCAGCTCTCTTCTGAACACATGCAAGTGCTTTACGTGGCTGAATTTCT
This sequence comes from Athene cunicularia, assembly GCF_003259725.1. Classification (NCBI taxonomy): domain Eukaryota; kingdom Metazoa; phylum Chordata; class Aves; order Strigiformes; family Strigidae; genus Athene; species Athene cunicularia. Next base: position 3,996,459 of record NW_020799121.1, on the reverse strand, counting down.
TGGGTGATGAAGTACTAAAGATGCTGTTGGGTGTTAAGATGACAGTGCAAAAAGTGAGGTTGTTCTGCAGCTAGGCAAGATAAACAGTGACTTGAGAGCTGAGACGGTATTGTATAAATGATCTGTTTTATTCTGAAGAGAACTATTTACAAAAGAAGTAGAGCATTGTTTTTACTAAAAATATGCCTTTATAGATTTTTATAATATGCATCTTATAAAAACCATACATTTATTTACATTACTGCTACATACAAAAATTACAGCACTGTGGTATATGTACATATCTATAGATACATTCTTTCTGCTTGTCCCTGCTGTGTGCTTTTTCCCCTCTCAATCTAAGGGAATCATTGCTGCAGCACCCAGACACTTCCTTTCTTGGCTTTTTGGTTAAAACAATCTTGCTTTTTATAGCCGAGTGGGGGGTAGTTTGCCTGATGCAGAGGCATATCTGGAATTTACCATTCTAAGTAGGACAGGTGCGTGCAGCTATCACATCCTTGTGTGTGCAGCATTACCTGTAACCTCACTTCTTGCTTTTCTGTGCAAAATTATTCTGTTGTCATTAATTGATCTATTGTTCATCTCGAGGGCAAGTTGCTGATTTAAGTTTGTATTAAGATAAAGTGCTAGTGACTTGCCTTACATTTACTCTTACTTGTTTCTTGTTTACAGTTGCTTCCCTTGCAGAGTTTACTAAAGGGAGATTGATCCCTTTTCCCTTAGGCTAGCATAATAAACATTTGCCCAAACCATCACCCGTTACTTAACTGTGGGAAAGTTCTTTGTAACCTTAATCTCAGCAGGCATCTCTTCTCTGTGCAATATTTGAACAGTGACTGTGCAGCACTACTGCTTGACATACTGTTATCTCAAAAGCAAGGGTGAATGTTATATTTAGAGTTGCTGATCCCACTCCTTAAATCTACTTTGGGATCTTAAGTACCTGCTGGATTAATGTGCTTCCTCCATCTCATTCACTGGAGCAGATGTTTCCCTTACGCCACGTGTGTCCTAGAAGTATCAAGAATCACAAGTGGAGTGTCTTCTAACCCAACGCTGCAAGGATGATTCCAGGCTCCTGGCCACGACAGGATGGACACGAGTGTTTTAATGACAGCTCAAGGTGAAATAGTCAGGACCTTGTCAAAACACAACATGACAAATGAGAACGTGAAGGACTGCATCGACGAGGTTTTTGAAGACAAAACAACAAAACCTAGCTGCTATATTAAGGCAGTTTCTGTTCTGGTTGAGTAGCAGCTCAGCACAAGGAGGTCTCCTTTGGTGTGTTGTCCTGTTCATTAAACCCAATTCTCTTGTCTTTCTGGGTTTAGTAGTGCAAGTAAGTCTTCAGGGTTAAGGGGCTAGTTTTAAGAAACCATACCCAACTGGCACCTTAGAACATGCTGCCTTTCCTCTCGCAATCTCTTCCATCGCTGTCATTAAATAAATAAAATTGCAATGGGATTAAGGTAGGTTCCTCCTTCAATGAAGTGATGCGCTGTGCATTTCAGTGGCCTACCCCTGCAACTGAGTCACTTTCCTCTCAGCAAACATGTAGCAGAAGGCACCTTTCTTGTTTTCGTTGCTGTATTATCATTGGATGAATTAAGGCCTTTGCCTTAGAGTTGCATCCATCCATCCATCCTTGTGGGGGTAGAGTCTCACACAGCTGCTGGGCATGTGTCTTGAAGAGAGCTGGTGGGGCCTGGGAAGTGACAACTGACAGCAGAAAGAAGGTCAATGAGGACCAGGATGTTCACATGGCTCTCCCACAATAAGCAGATCATCCTTTTCCAACAGTGTGTAAGACAACTATTCACAGGTATCGCTGGCATCCATGAACCCATGCCTAATTTTGCAGGTATCAAAGTTGATGTTAATGCATAGGGGCGTAACACAGTCCTGACAGCTGAGCGTATGCCTCGTGTCTCTGCCCTGCCGGGAGTCATGAGACAGGAGGATGAGGACTTGCCATCCTGAGAGCATGCTTGGCACTGCACTAAGTCCCTTTCCCGCACTTGCACCAGTGGATACAAGCAGATACACAACAGTTGAGCATTGCCTAGAAAGGAGAGGCCAAGGTTCAGTTTCCTCCCCTGCCTGTGAGACTCCAGACTCCTTTCCCTGTAAGCATCAAGCTGTGTTGGTGGTGCTTTACCAAAGTATTTCCTGGAGCAGGATCTGCAATCCAGGTTTCGTTGCTTTCAAGTAAATGGGTTTCACCACTCAGCTTTTCACCATCGTTTTCAATCCCAAAGAGTACTCTGCTTCTTGCAACATGGAGCTACCTCAGTGCGAGATGATGATTTCATACCAGAGTGGTAGTTTCATGCTAGCAAGGATGCTCAAATCTTTGTAGGCAGAAAGGATATTTGTACTGAGGTATTATGGATGTTCTATCCCATAGATAAGTTGAATAATAATTATAAAAAAAAACAAAAAACAACCCACCAACCTCTTACCTGCTTCTTAGAAGAAGGTGTTTGATGCCTAATTCTAGCAGAAAGCTTGTCACTAGTGAGCAGAGATAGCAGCTCCCTGTAGGATGGTGTTTTAGCACCTAAGTTGCTGCGCGGGGCAGAGCTGAATGTGTACCTAGCTCTGTCTCCTGTGGGACAGTGTAGGTGGTAGCCTCTTTAAAGCAGCAGGGAAATAAATTAGGGCCTGTGGGTATCATGAGCTGGGAGAACGTGTGAAAACTGCACGACAGCAGCAGGACATCTCTGAACTTAGGCTGCTGTCCCTCGCTGGTTTATGATGGCAGACTGTGTGAAAGAGCTGAGCTGTAAGGTGACTATCCAGTGCGTAGGGAAGGCCCCTACTTAAGTATTGCAGGATTTCCAGCACTGCTGTGTGCATACACCAAATAAGCTACATTCCTTCTCGTTGATGAAGTCACGCTTACAGCAAAGCAGGCTCTGATCACCTTCGATCAGAAGGAGATTTGGCTACCTGCTCGCTGAAGGGCTGAGTAGTAAATGATCTGCAGGCAGGGACAAATACTCATTATTTTCTTTAGGCCACAGCTAATGTTACTATGTGGGGCAGAATAAACTGCAGATTTTCCAGAGCTTTGTAGAGACACTAATCACCTTTGGCTTTAGTGAAGGTAGATGCCTGCATGTTTTCTGAGGGTCAAGTCTGTCAACCCAGTGTCAAAGACCTACTGACATCATTACAAGTAGGCTTTCAGTGAATTATTAGTTCGGCTTTTTAGGGGCCTATCCAGTTAAAATGGTTTCTTACTTTGTTTGGGAGGAGTACATGGCTTTGGGGAAGAGATGTGTGACTTGCTGAAGCTCCACAATTACCTTTGGCCATTGGAGGGACAGTAGGTGCCCTAGGACTGAACATCTACAAGTCTTATCCAGCCTGAAATCTGTTGTAGATGGTCAGCCTCTTGGGGAGAAATTCTTAATATTCTGTGTAACTACAGACCCTGCAACTCTTACCTCTCTGTGACAGGAGGGAGCTAGAGAAGGCAGTAACATCAGCAATCTTACAAGTGCCCTGATCTGCGGGGAGCCTGGATTCCCAGCGAGGGGTGAACAGCTCCGCAGAGCTGCAGGGGAGATGGCGCCCAGGCAGGGTCTGCGGTGACCATTCAACTTCCACCATGGAGAAAGTTACACTTGTCAAAACATGGCAATGCTGGGGCCAGAGCGATGCCAGTCTCAGTGGGATGGATGAAGGACATCACAGCTGCCAGGACCAAAGGGCAGTTTAAGGGACTCCCCTCTCTTCTCTTGCATTCAGCCCTCTTCTTCCCCCTGTGCTCGCTGTGACGGCAGTTCTCAATCCCCTGTGCTGCTTTGTCTTGGGGCTGCTTATTTCCTTCTCCAGCATGAGAATGCTTTTAAGACAATCAGATTATTCTTCACAGCAGAAACTGGACTGTGTCAAAGCGCCTAAAATATACCCTGAAGTTTATCACTTCACTTAAAGAATAAGAAAAGTTTCTTTCTATTAGTATCACATTGTCAATTTGCAAATCTCCAGTTCATGTAAACATTTGGTTCAGACCAGGTGCGGTGTAAATAGTGCAGAGTCTCAAGGGTTAACTCCTTTGCCCCCTTCATTTTTTCTTAGTGGATCAGCGTTGGGTCCATCAGCAAGCTGGGCAGCTGCCCCACTCCCCATCTTGAAGCAGGAATTGTTGGAGAGGTTTCTCTTTTTCAAATTAATTTTTCTTGAAAAAGGAGAAGAGACGGTTCCCTTCTGCCCCAACGGGCTCGTCCCCCTGCTGCTCCGGCCTGAACACGGGGGAGGGTCTGGCACTCCGCTTTGCGCCGTAGCCACTGGAGAAGGAATAAGCAAGCTGGCTCCATTCCTTCGGGTGTTTGTCCATCAGCTGCTGGTCAATGACCCTGTGCATGTCATCCTGCAGCAGAGAGAGAGGAGAGGGTTAGTGGCAGTTGATGCTCAAAGGGAGCTTGTGCAGGGACTCGGCTGAAATGGGTGTGAAACGTGCTGTGATGAGATGGAGGATGGATGACAAGAGTGGGGACACATCTAGCTCCCCACCAGGCAGCAGGCTCAACCTTGCTTGCTGCTATGAGGCTTTTTAGTGAGCCAGGAAGGTAAATCACAGTTTTGAGGGATAAATTGCTCAGGTGGTCTCGCAGAGGAGCATCGTGCCTACTTGGGACTCTGTGACACCCCTAAACGCTGTTTCTCTGCTGTCTCCGGGTGCAGAAGTCCCCTTTGGGGGGAGAAATATATAAAAAAAGAACAAATGCAGCTGAAAGCAAATGCCAGAAAAAGTAAGGATATCTGTCCTGAGCATGTCTGTGTGCTTGCCATGTGGAGCAGGCAGGCAGGCCAGAGCTGCCTGCACAGCCACTCAGCGGGGCTCCTTTGAGGAAGGTGCCACTGGGGGCCGAGGGGCTGGGGCCAGGCGTGGGACCACCGGACCCCATGTGGGCTTTGCACCAGACTTACCAAAGAGAACTGCCCTCCTCCCTTAGACCTCCTCCTTCCCCTAGAGCCAGCGAGCAGTGGGAGCTCTCTGACTGACAGCTTGGCATGAATAACCACTGTGGGTTTTTAGAGGTAACAGAAACACTCTGGTTTCATCCATGTTTGCAGCACAGTAAAATTGCTCTATGCAAAATAATTAGTCAGTTTTGTTGCCGTTAATGACATGCTAATGTGTTCCTTGAAAACCTGGCTATCAATTCTACAAATTTTAAACCTTCAGATCCATTATTTCTGCTATAATTGTATATTTAAACTGTAGCTTAGTGAATACACGGGTATACAAACTAGCCCCACAGGAAAAATCAACGATTCTCCAGCAGTTTGGTCCTAATCAGGACTGAGGGCACCGTCTGGTGAGAACAAGGATACTCTGGATGGGCTGTAGTGGTGGAAGTGCTGTTCATTTGGCACCTGGTGCAGGGCGGTTCATCACAGCAGCACTGAGACAGAAGGGAAGGTGCTGCCATCACCTAGCGGGTGCCCCAGCGGCTCTGTAACTCGATGGGGAATAAAACCAGTCATTTTGAACTGGAAACTTGAACGATGGCTAATCTCTTGTTGCAGCATTTTCTGCAGGGAAAAGGTCTTGACCTGAATGGGGACTTTCCCTGGGGGAGCAGGAGGGTGCAGAGCTACGTGGACTGGGGAAGCTTTGGATCGTTTTAGAGCAGGGCTGATAAGGGGAAAGGCAGAGGGAGCGTTGAAGAGGTTAAGGCAAACATCAGCATTAAGGTGAAACAGGTTTCCAGAGGTGAAGCTGCCATGTGTAAATGTATTGGACTTTGAAGGCACCCAGACTCCAGCATGGCAGGTCTGTGTCCTTGGTTAACCACATAACAGGGGATGAGTATGATTTTTATATTTTTATATATATATATGAAAATAATATATATAAAAAAATACAGTATGCACTATTGAGAGCGCACTACATTCAGGTCCCTGCCTGTCTGATGCGTGAATCGGAGAGCACAGCACTTGGCTGTGGAGATTCGGGGTAGCTGTGTGGAGCAAGGCTGGTGCAGAGCTGTGGTCTCTGCCCTGACACTGGGCAGGGGCACAGGAGTGTTTGGGGACACAGAGGGAGGACAAACACCAGCAGTATGAGACCTGCCTGATTAAGTGGCCCCATAAAGCTGCATAACGTGGCACTGGTGTGTTCTGTGCAGGAGTTTCTGCTCTTTGAGGCTGAAGGAGGTGCAAATGGCATGTATCTCCTCGAGAGCTGGAGCTGGGCTCCCTTGCATGAGATAAGGGTTGGAGCTGCCCAAGACGACCTCGGAGGCTGGTGGCTGTGGCCATGCCAGCTGCAGCTCTCTGCGGGCACTGCAGCATGTTCTAACTTAACTGTGCCCTGTCTCTGTTGCACTGAAGCCACTGAGCTCTCGTTTCAGAGAAGCAGCCTTCTTCACTTCAAGTTTGCTCCACATTCCTTCCCTACCCCATGTCAGATAATGACGAATGCCAGTGGGGGTCAGATTAGGCATGGGAGTGAGGTGCACATCCACTCGCGTGCTTCTCCTGTGCGAGGCTCGGATATGCAGGATTTTGCTTTTAGCATACTTTATAGTCCGTATGATTATGTGCTTACAGAAAACTGTAATTTTGTTGATGGTCCTTGGAAAAGCGCAGACTAGAAGTGTGCAAGAGCAAAATTCCATCAGATTAAAGCCTCCATTTATGCCCAGCTAAAACAGAGAATCTCATCCCATTTTATCGGAAATACTCAGCTTTGCAAATAGTCCCCAGAATATATAAATCACCTGATTTGATTTGTGCCTCTGTGGTTGAGCTTCTGTTGTGGGGACATTAGGTGCTTGGAAGCTATTTTGCTACTGCGTAACAACACTTTAGGTCAGTATGTTGGAGACAACTTTCTGCAGTGCTAGTGGGCCTGATCCTCATCTCAGAGTGCTGATGGGAGCAGGATTGGGGTTGCTGTATTGCTGCAATTGGATGACGTAATGTGAAGTGAGAAGGCAAACGCCTGTTGTTAACACCCTAAGCTGGAGATGTTCCAGAATTAAATACTGAATGTGCTAGTAAGTAGGTCTCAATTTATACCACCCATCCAAACAGAAGCAGAGCTTGGATACAGACATTTCCTATGCAGAGCCCTGAATGTCATTTACTAAATAACAAGGGTGAAAAGTAAAATCCCAGTCTGTGTTTCAAGAAATTTTCCAGATATGCTGAATACAGAGCATTAATGATACATACACCTCAGCCTGGCTTTGGGGCAAAGCGTCAGCACGGGGTGTAGGATGCTGTGCTCCTTGTGCCCTGGCCTGGTGCTGGGTGGATGTGTGCAGAATATCGGTGGGTGATGGAGACCCCCCCACTGGCCCCTCTGGCCAGATGATGGTGAGGACAGAGATGGATGTGGGTGATGGTGGCAGCAAATGGAGCAGGCGAGGGGGTCCTTGGCGAAGGTGCAGGGAGCTCACCTCAAAGGCAGGAGGGGTGTACGACTAAAGCTGTTGATACAGGAACTGAGAAAGGCCACTAGATCAGAAACCAAAGGAGCCAGATAGTAAAAAGCCCTGAGGAAGCAAACTGTAAGCAGGAGAAAGAGAGAAAAAAAAAAAAAAAAAAAGAGAGAAACGAAAACACAGTGGAGTTGAAACAGGAGTGAGGTTGTACGGGAGAGGTTTCTACCGGTCAGGCTGGTTGTTAGTAGAGTCAGGGTCTTGCATAGACTGATAGATAGACTGCAACAAATTACTATAACTGGCCTGTTCCTTTTCTCTTGGATTTGCTTCTTTTCTACTAAAGTAGCCCTCCCTCGGTGGTAGTTTTCTGGGAGGACACAGCTTTGTCTGCTCCCAAGGGCTCTCTGCCTTTACATGGGTTTTCCCCACTGACCCCAAGTAGAGCATCTCCAGGGCAGCCACTGAATTTCTGTGGGTTTTGGGTTTTTACCTTGGTGAAGGGTTGGGATTTTAGCTTCTCCATCTTGCCACATCTTCTGAGTTGATTAAAACCGTGCAGCTATACCGCAAAACAATCACCACAACCTCTCTGCCTCCCACCTTTCTGCTCCGTTATGGAAAAGCAAGGATGTGCTGTGCCCACACGTCCCCAGGGCTGCATCTCCCTGGGACATCTCCTGCATGGACACCTTCCCTCCCCATAGCAGGTTACTCTGCAAAGCATGCATGCAGCAATGAGATAGTTTGTTTCTCTGTTTTAAATGGGTATTGCTGTAGTTAATTAACAGCTCACAGCTGAAAGGCTTTGAGCAAGGGAGGGCTGTGTTTCACCCCCCACTGCATCACTGACTCCTGCAGAGCCAAAAGCAAACACTCCTATCTATGGACTCTCAGGCTGAGAGTGCAGCAAACCCACAGGGAGGGGGGAAAAGTCACCCAAAGGTGCCTCGTGGGACATGTGCCACCCAGACCCTGCCCTGTGGTGACTGGGGGCTGCTCACCTGCCAGGCCTCCAGCTGCTGCGAGAGGTTCACCTTCTGCTGGATGGCGTCCAGCAGCTGGCTGTTGAGGGACATCATGTCAATCTTGCACTTGGCCAGCTCCACCTCCACCGCATTCTTCCTGGGGGGAGAGCAAGAAATTGGGGCGTTTTTCTCTTTTTTTAGAGGAAGTGTTAAACATATCCTTGAGGAGAAGTCAACAATTTCTTTCATTGGCAAGTCCCCGTATCCTGAACTGTTCATCTTCCTTGTATTCTGGATAATCTGTTAAGCTGAGGAGTGGGACAGAACTGTATACATCATTTCTATAAACCCAGCAGATTTCTGGTAAGCACGCTATGAAGAATACAAAAAGATATTCAGACATACTGCTGTGTAAGATAATATAGCATGCCTGGAGAATGTGCAGGATCTGCCATTAAAAACGGGGATCTAGAGCAAGACAGAATCTACATATAAATATTTTTTCCTTTTCTTCTGTCTACTAATGCATAGGAAAAGAAATGGTATGTGCTAAAAACCAGATGATCTGTGTCTGGTCACTTGATCAATACACTGCAATATAAAACAAATAAATGAACCTGCAAAGAGTATAACCTACTTTCAGTTGGGACTTGGACTGAAGGAAGGAATGAATGAAGGAAATTTATCACAGAAGGTGCTTTTTAAGAATGACAAACTGTTAAAATTTTAATTAAATTTATACTTTAAGGAAAGCTCCCAGTTTCAATGGGGTTGTGTCAGCCCTTGGGAACACCACTGCTGTGTTCCTTTCCAGGTGTTTGATGGCCACCGGGGATGTGATACCACGGCCAAGGTTGCTCAAAGGGCCCCGGGTGTCCAGGGGCAGAGATGTTCCAGTTGATACTGCCTAGTGGACAGGAATTTTCTTCTAGGAAGGTGCAATTTCCTGAACTGCCTGGAAATGCTGGGAGTACACAGGTGAGCACAAAGCTTAAGTTTTCAATTAGCTGCTGTGTGACAGGAAACTGTAACATGACTTGCTGGGAACCATCTTTTCTTGCAAACGTTTTTGGGAGAAATAATTGCATCTTATTAACTGTAGCTAATTCACCACCTCCTAATAGCTCCCTTGTGCTCCACAGCAGAGCAGCAATTTGGGAATTCATGTTTATATTCCAGGTAGCGGTTGCTTAACACCACCTGTTATAGGATCCTCTTTTCCTATTGCTTCCCGTGTCACCAAACTTCAGCTTCAAGCTAAAAATTTTCCGTGCCAGATGTCTGCCTCAGGCAGTGATTTTATTTCTGTTCAGAGTTAGGGCTTTTTTCTGAGAGGGCTTCAACCAAAGTGACTTAACCCTTGAAGTGCGAGGTGGGAAGCATATCACGAGCTTCCCAGGCAGCAGCCCGCTTAGTCTGTGGAGGGATGCTTTCATGTCTAGCAACAAGACGCTCTTGTCTGCTTTCACTTGCAGCCACTTTCTGCTCATTAATCACCCTCCACTCCCCCATGCACACTTGTCACGTCCCCCTTTCTCTGGGCTCCTGCCACTGCAGGACAGTCAGCCGTAAATATTAGTGCTTTGTCCCAGCAGGGTCATTAACGGCCGTGGAGAAGCTGTACCCTTCCACTCCCGGCTGTGGATTTGAGCACCTTAAATAGCCTTTTGTTGTGAAGCTCCCCACTGCTGCTTGGATATTACCAGAGGATTTATAGCGGTGGCAGTGCGTTGCCATAGCCACAGCAGAACCAGCAACCCACACGCACTGGAAATGTCAGAACCACATCTCTGCACCCAGCAGCGCAGCTGGGATGATCCTGATTTTTGCCAACAGATGGAGGTGTTACAGAGGAGAGCGATGGGAATTCGGTAGCTGGCTACCTGGGTGAGAGCAGCATGGATATTCGGTCACTTAAAAAAATAGATGAAGGGGTTGTGCGTGCTGATTTTGCTCCCCACACCCCCAGAGGTGCATTGCTCTCCTGTTTCTCCTCTTGCCGAAGGCTTGAGTATCAGGCATTTCCTAAGGAGATGGACTGGTGGTGTCCTGGCCCATCTGCTTATTGAAAAGATTATCAGATGTATCCTTTCTACCTAGAGAACAGGAAGGTCAATGTTTCTGCTGCTCTCTTCAGGGCAAAGAGTGCTCAGGGCAGTGTGGCAAGTCCAAGCACAGAGCCAGGGAAGTGGTGTATGGGGTACAGGGTAGTAAAACCGCACAGGTCTGCAAGGAGGATGGGGAAAATAAAGAGTCAAAACAATGGGAGAATCCTGAAAGGAGAAATAGAGCAGTACAGGACTGGAGATGCAAAAAAGACCCTGCAACAAGAAAGGAGAACAAGTGACCAGAGAACTGGTTTAGGGAGGAGTCCCAAGCAGGGCTGTAATGGGGATGGGCAGGAAAGAAGTGTTGTGTGTCTGAAAGAGCAAAAGAAGAAAAATATGGCAAATAGGGCAGACCTAGTATTTCCATTTAGTTCCCTGAAGTCCTCTCCTCCTTGCTGTAACTTGGACCAGCACTAGGGATGGAAAAAATATGGTTCACAGCATCCTTCTAAATGCCCCAAATCCTGCCATGAGGCAGCTCTGGAGATCAGCATCTCCTGCCCTGCTCTCAAGCTCCTGGGAGCATCTCCCAGTGCCAGCAAAGCTGAGACTCACTCCATCGCTTTGTAACAATTTCTGAAATTCGTGGAGGGTGGGAGAAACCCACCTCCCGCTAAGGCACTCCATAAATGCTTACCCAGCCTGGCTTTGGCTGTTCATGCTACTTACTTGGCAATGGCCTCATCTCGGTCCCTGATGGCCTGCAGGAGCTGTTCACTTGTCTCCTTGTCTTCAGCAGTACCTCGCAGCCGGTCCCGCTCCTCCTTCAGCGTCGTCATTTCCACACTCAGCAGTGTGACCTGTGGGCAGGGGGAGGGTGTGAAACCCAGGGTTTCTCAGACAAATTCACCACGAGTGGGGGGGGAAAAAAGGCCACGTGAGCCAACCTGCAGGATGAGCGCCTGTGCTTGTAGGAGAAGCTGTGTCTGCTGGAAGGGGGCTGTTAGTGCTGGTGCAACCCCCCATGAGATGTGCCAGCTTGCCCCAAGATGCCGGCAGTGCTGGTCTGAGCTAGATGGGTGGCCAGGACAGCCTCACTACCGTGCAGCAACTGCACTGAATGCTGTGCAGCTGTGTGAGGCAGGACCTATAGCATCAGCACTGAAATATTGCCCCTCTCCCAGTGGTTTGTCTTAGGCATGCATCCTCTGAGCCTGCCTGTTGTATTCTGATCTTTCCAGGGTTAAATTCTTGCAATCATCATTTAGCAGCAAGTAAGATTTTTTGGAGGGGGCCGTTACATCTCTTGAAGTAGTATGAAGCTGAAGACAAAGGATGTGAAAATTCCCTTTCACGCCATTTGAGGTGTTACTGGCACATCTTACGATTTTAATTAGACTTTAAAATATATGTCGAGTCTTAAATAGCCTGAGAAATGATCTATCGTTTTGGTCCTGTGCAGAGTGAGTTAATAGGGTATGAAATCATGCAACAGCTTTGCAATATTTCATACACATTTAATTTCTTTGTCTAGGGCACACACATGCTCCGTTACGCTACTCCACCACTTGGAAACCCTTCCAGCATTTGACCCACCTCCTTTTTTTAAATGCAGCTCAGTAGTGCTTGCATCCTCAAAGAAATCTTTAAATAGAGGGCAGACAGTCAAAAAGGGCTCATCACATCAACAGCGTGGGAGGATCTGCCGTTAGCACGGCGTGGATGGGTCTGGGGGGGAAGGAGGGTGTGAATGTGCCCTGTGTGTGTGCAGAGGCTGCCTGCTGCGTGCTGGGGCTGCCCCAGCTGTGCCCTCTTGCAGCCCAGCACAGGATGCACCTCGGGGCAATGATGTGACGGGGAGCAGAGGTGGGAGCTATATGAAAGGTGCTGAGCACTTTTGCTGAAATCCCAGGGGACAGTGGATCAAGAGGCCCTAAAAACGGCATTTGGGGATAGGTTTTGAGTATTAACTGGTTTTGTCTGTGTTTTGGGTAAGAATGGGATGCCACAGATGGAAGAATCTAGCCAGGCAGAAAATATGAAACTGCCTTCCAGTGTAGACAGAGGCAGGGGTGATTCCTGTCTCTACCAGCTCACCTTGCTCTCAGGCATGACTGTGTGGTGCTACAAGGTCCCAAAAGCTGTTTAGGAGAAGTTCCCCTTTCCTTGTATCAATACCAGTGAGAGCACAGAGGGATGCAGAGGCAGTAAAGCACTGCTGCCCGGAGTGGACCAGACTTCGATGTGCACCCATTTTCTTTAGTACTGAACTGAAGACAGTGTTGCCTCTTCTATGGGAGGTGAGAACAGTTATTAACCTTGAGCAAATGTGAGGTTGGGTTATGCGCAAAATCTGCGGGAGAGGTGTACTTGCTGTGTGAGGCTGGAGTGCTCCTCTGAGGGCAATGTCTGCTGCGTTTGTAGTTATGCCCCATCTCTCTCCAAATAACAGAGGTGTGAGATGTAAACCAGCAGCCTTCCCTTTGCTTCCTAAACATACAGAGTTTTGGTAGTCAGGGACCCCTAAAAGCAGAGATGGGGATCCAGAGTTGTGATCCAGGGTGGATCCTCTGGTCCTTCCTGGCTGGGGAGTTTGGGGAGATCAGCCACAGCGAAGAACCACCAGGTGCTGCTCCCTCCTGGTGTCCTGCCAAGGCCTTGTGTGGAAGGGGGTGCTGCAGCTACACAAGCAAGCTGGTTGCTCCTAATCTGTGAATAAGCCTCTAAGGGCCTCTGTCAGCATGGCCAAATCGCAGTGATCAAGCCCTTGTCTTCTCCATGTCAGGTGTGTTTACGGGCAAGGGGGACCTGCGGGTGGTGCACAGGACTACGGCAGCACGGCCAGAGGAGCACCTGGGCTCACGTCCCACTGGGGCACAAGTCTGCACCCTCGAAGGTGTCTCTTGTGGCCACGTTGCTGAGAGGAGCAGTCCTCAGGGAAGGGGGTGCCAGGGCTGCTCCCTCACTTCAATCTGCCTCTAATGAGCTGCTTTGTCAGCAAGACTATTTCCCACCCTCATACACATGCAGCCATCACTGCCAGGGGTATTTAATGATGCTCTCACTCTTTTCCTTTGGCCCCATGGTGGGAGCTCCCATAACCATACACAAGGCTGTCAGACCCCAGGTTGTGCTGATTTTCTGAACAGGGATGCGTTTTCTTTTTTCTCCTCCAAAAGGGTATTGTGGAAGGGCGATACAGCACTCTTGGCAAGACTGGCCACGGGCGTTAATCCCATTCCCTGCTCCAAGGCAGCTGGTGCTGAACAAGCAGCTGCACTAAAGGCTGCTTCTGCTGCAGCCTCCAGATCCCATCCAGCGTTTTGAGTCTTGTCCCATAGAGATAGGGATTTCTGAGCATCTCCTTGGATGCCTGTCTCCATTTGCTGCTTTTGGCATAGGACCTCAAAGACAGACCATGCTACATTCAGTGTGGATGCAGTTTGATTCTGTGCTTTGGGTGTGGTGCTGGTTTTGGGGTTGGATCACTCATTGCTGTTGAGATTGTTTTAGCCTTAGCCTGCCCCTCTTGGCCCTGGGGTGATGCCCAGGGCCAGGTTGTCCCTGATTAAGTTTCTCTGGGTGTGCATTTATGAGGGTTTCGTGATGCTGCTGTGGGAGGGGGTCAACCTTGCTCCATGCACAGCAGAGCAGTGCTGTTTTGTCCATCCAGCAGTTACACACACCCTTTATGAGGGCTTACTGCAAGCAAGGTGGGTCAGACTGGATGGATACCTATGGGTTTCCAGTACTCCATATCAAGCAGCCTTCTGCTTTGGGGTCTTCTGCTGAGAAGAATTTAAGCAAGACAATCTGCTAAAAAACAGACTGGGGAAAGGTTTAAAGGAAGTTTGGGTGCTTGAAATGATGTCTGGGATGGGCCCCAGACAACTTGTCAAAAAACTCTGATCCTAAATGCATGAAGCCTCTGCACTGAGTTTAACAGTTTTCCTCATCCAGTCATAACTCGTTTTGGCCCAAATCCTCCTGGGTTATTTATCATGTTGATCTCTTCTATGGAAGTCAGGGCTTGCAGAATGAACACTGGTGTTACAAGACCACATGTAAAGTGTGGGAATTGCTAACCTGGCTGTGCAGTCGTTGCAGCTCCTCCAAACTCTGCCTCAGTTTCCCCCGTTCTCCTTCCATTAATTCCCTCAGGGCTCGTGAATCCTCACTTGTTCGCCTGATCTGTTCCTCTAAGGTGTCATCATCGCTTCGTCGAGAGCTCTGAGAGTGGGAGAGAAACCTGTTGCTCAGATTTCACTTTAAAACGGGCAATTGCAATAATTGGTTTGGGATGGGGGTAGTAAACAAGGAAGAGGAAAGTGTGAATGTGACTTTGGTAGAGTTTCAGTTTTGTTCCCGTATACCTCCACAGTGGAAATAAGCTCAGTAAAAGGTACTGCTTCTACACATGATAAGAGAGCATGCAGACATGTTCTCACCTTAGCATAAACCACATTTACAGAGACGTGGTAACATATGGCTACAGTCTCCATGTTTGTAGAACTTTTGCAGGACTCTCTATTTTTTATTTAACAAATACAACTTCATCTGTATGCTCAGCCTTCTTACCAGCTGCTGCAGGTACTGAAACAAGGAGGGTGACTACTCCCATGTGGGTCTGCAGTTGCAGGATCTGCACCATCTTACCACGGCATCTCAAATAAGTCATACTGGCAATGAAAACAGCTTGTGGGTGGTGGAAATAGGCCTGATCTGAGCCATTTCAAAAAGTGAGGTGTTTTCTCATGACTCTGTACTCCTGTGGATGTTGAGGGGTCCTCCCATGTCATCCCCTGCTCTCCAGCAGCCCCAGGACCATAGCCCACCGTACCAAATTGTGCTAGCAAAATCCTTCACCCGTCAATGGGTTTGAGTCTGGCAGCTCTTGCCCAGACGTTTGTACTGAGTGTCAGTTCTCAGGGGCAGAACCTAACCACACTGGGGCTATGATGTTTTTGTGATATTATTGCTAATAGAGCAAGGTTAGGAAGATCCTAAGAGAAATAACTGACCTGTGATGTATAAGGCAATCTGCAAGATTTCCATTTTGAAACTCTAATTGGCTGCAAATCTCAAGGAAAGCCTACTTTCATTAATTTTCCAGAATGACTCCCAGACTAATGATGGTTGTATGAGCTTGAAAGTTATGGCAGTTTAACCACTGCAGGTTGAAACCCCATGTGCTGGCTTGGCTCTTGGCTGACCACTCGAGACACATGGAGCAGGCTGTGCCCTGTGACAGCCCATCTCTGTGGGCCACAGAGGGTTTCTTGAAGACTAGGGACTTCAGGATCCAGTGGAAACCTGCAGCAAGCTCTGTCACCTGGACAAGGGGACATGCACAAGCCAAGGTCTCTCTGTGCCACCAACTTACTGTGGAGTCTGCCCCATCCAGCACATTTTGTATCAGTCTTTTCAGCTCACTGAGAGCTGCCCGTAGGCTGCCGGCTGGGACGTCTTTGGCTGATGAGGTTTCTGAAGACTCATCCATGGAGGAGTCTGTAGAGACTGCTGAGTCTGCGCTGTCATTTCCTCTGAGATGGGAGCAGAGATATCGCACTTGGCAATATGCTTCCCAGAGCTGCAGCCTCAGCTGGAACAAGAGAGCCTGACATTAGCCTGGGACATTGAGGCCATGGAGATCCTCCTTCCATGGTGAAGTGAAGCATGTGATTGCCAAACCTCACAAATATTTGACTAGCTCACTATGTTGGTTTTGAAATGGATGTGGAGATTTACTTTCATATGGTCAAAAGGGTGTTGATCCCCCAGCTGAGACTACAACCTCAATTTTCTGGCTCTTGGTTCAGCTCCAAATCCAGATCAAATGCATTAAAATTCCTCTCCCTTTGGGGCTGGTCACAGAGGTTCATGGGCTTTCCCAGGGACTGGAGGGCAAATACCTGTTCTCGTTCTTGTTCCAGCTCCTCTGCCTCCATGCTCTGCTCTATCTCAGATAGCAGGGATGTGCTGGTTGTGTTGAAATTCTGGAGACTTCTCTCCTCACTGAGCTCTTCTACTTTGCCTTGTAGCTGCCGGTAGGACAGCCGCACCTCCTGGAGCTCCAGCTGGCTTTGGTGCAGCTTGAAAAGAAAATCAAGGAATTTGTCAAGGAAGCAGGAAAAAAAATAAATTAGTGGAGGTGATAGGGACTGGGTGAACCTCTTGGTTTGTGAAGGAGCTGAAAGGGAGGATTGGGTGTCATGAAAGAGGGTTTCCAGCCAGGAGGAAAGTACTCTTGGCTGGTATTGCTGTTTATTGGAGCTTAATCTCCAAATGTCATTAGTCACTATTTAGACTCCAGAATATCCTGAAAGATAAAAATAGCAGGTTAATCAGCACTAAAATGAGGAACATTGTGAAGAAGCTGGGACTCTGGTAAAAAAATTTGCTCAAAACAACACACCGGAAAGTAAATAAAAAAAAAAGAGTAATATAGACATGTTTTCAAAAAAATCTATACACATATATAAATACAAATATATATTCAAAAAGGGGAAAAAAAAAGATTCAGGGCTGTTTTGAAGAGCTGGGGAACCAGTGGTTGTCAATCCACAGAACAGAAATGGAAAAATCTTGTTCTCTACTAAGATGCCTTGAAGCCACAGAGGTGCCAGCTTGTTCTCTGGGGAGTGACATTTGGTGACACTCGGCTGTGAACTCCATGGGGCTTGCTGGGAAACCATCTCAGCAGTGAGAGCTGCGAGGCCAGTGAGTGCCCTCTGGGACAGTGGGGCTTAAAGAAGCCCCTTCTGAAGCCAACTCTACTATTAAAACATTAAGCAAAATGAACTGCAACCAGAGTTCTTTGCTTCTTTTTACATTTACCTCATTTCCCCAGCACCCTGTACCACTCCCTTGCTCAGATCTCCCTCTCGAGCTGCTCTTTGCTGTCAGGATGCCCCACTGTGGCTCCTGTTATCTGTCCCTACAGGGAACTCACAGGACATTGCTTGCTGCCGTGTTTACATGAGCCATTTTATTCTTCCAGTTGTTTTGTCTCCCAGTTCCTATTTATCTTCCCGGTCAATTTTACCCCAGACTACATCTTTTACTTCATTTCCCGCCTCTTCCCTGTCCCATTGCTCCCTCCTCACCTGCAGGTCCTTGTCATGGCTTTGTCTCTCCAGGATGAGGACTCGGTCCTGCAGCTCCTCCACCGTTCCCTGGAGCAGGTCATTCTCCTCCATCATGGCACTAAGGCGATGCTCCAGCTCCCGCTTTCTGTCTGTCAGCATTTTGATCTGCGGCGAAAGAGAGGTGGTGTCAGACCCTGCACTTGCCAGGGAGCAGAGAGGAGGGAAATCACATTCCCAAGAGAGAAATGAAACAGCAAAAAGCAAAGGTATGCACTTAGGTATTCTATACCTGTACAAGAGAAACTGTATCTCTGCGTGTGGTTTAAAGCTTAGGAAGGCTCTGAAAGGAAACCCCTCCTTCCCTAGGCTGCAGGGGCAGCTCCCAAGGGGCTGGGTGTGCACTGGGGGGAGGCCAGCAAGCAGGCAGAGATGTCCAAATGCATTAAGCGGAGGCCAGCCCTGCCCACCCCTTTTACCTTAAAATTTGCAAGACTGGGCAAAACTAGTTACTTTTCCTGTCTGTTTCCCAACCGAGCATGGTGGCATTTTCTCCTCTATGGGTGCTGGAGACCACTGGGTGAGTCTGGGGGATCCTGCTCCCTGCAGGGCTGCACCACAGCGCTGCCTGTACGCTTTTACTTAATTGCTGCATGTTTGCCAGGGCCCCACCAGGGATTTTTCTGTCTTTTTACTTGTGAAGACTCATTTCTGTGCCATGCTTATT
The DNA here is from genome assembly GCF_003259725.1 of Athene cunicularia. Taxonomy (NCBI): domain Eukaryota; kingdom Metazoa; phylum Chordata; class Aves; order Strigiformes; family Strigidae; genus Athene; species Athene cunicularia. The sequence goes on along the minus strand of NW_020799121.1, from coordinate 3,978,219 downwards.
TTTAGTCTCCCAGTGATCAGTTGGCTTTAAAATTGGTTCATTTCTTTTAATTGTCAAAGGCAGCAATTTCAGGTGAAGAGGGACAATGTGCCAAGCAAAACCTCTGTGATTCAGTTAGCTGGGAACAATGCACAGGATGAATCAGCACTAGCCAAGGTCACTTCTTGTTTAACCAAGAAAAAGGAACCTTTTCCCAGATTAGTTCACACAAAACCTCTGGGGACTGAGTATGCCATTTACCAGTCCCACATAACCCTCGATATTCCCCATGGCCTCCTTTCAATTCATGGACCATAGACAAATTCAGCAACTTCCAACTGCTTTCTTGGCCTGTTTGGGATATTGTCTCTTTTCTGCTTTCCAGGTTGCTGGAAAGATCTGGCTGCATGACGGAATATTAGCAAAGTATGTGGACTTGCTCTTTCTCCAGGGTAAAGGCTGCTGTAGGTATTAGAAAGTTGCTCTTAGGTGACTAATGTTTTCCAAGATGTCTTTTCCCACCACCATCATGATTTGCATGGGTTGGAGAAAAGGGGTGCAAGTAAAATAAGAGGCTGTATGAAGAGTTCACGTGTGGTATCTAAACCAGTAATGAACACCCTGTGAATGACCATATAGCAGAAAAAAACATCACTCTGCTGTGGGTCCTGGACTATGGGAAGGGCACAGGGGGAAAGGGATTTGGAAAGCGAGAGACAGGAAGGATGCGAGGAGGCAAGGTAAGGCATGCACGGTGACAGGCATGCATGACAACAGCGATGCACACGCAGGCAAACCCTTTCTCAGCCTCCATACTTACTTCAAGGACCTGCTGCTCCACACCAAGGGGAGGGGAAGAAAAGGCGAGGGACCAGCAGGGAGCAGGTGGGAGTGGGAGAAAAGAAGAAATTGAGAGATTTTAAGAAAAGCTCTTCCAGACAGCTTATAAATTAAAAAATGATTGGGTAGTAGAGTTGGACATTTTCTACTCACTAGTTCTTGTCAGGGAAGGGAAGAGGAAGGAAGGTAATATCATTCCTGTTAATGTACCAGAGCTAAAACAGGCAGGGGCTCCGTGCTTTCCCACATGCATGGCTCAGAGGCAGGAGAGGATTGCTGCTTTCTTTGCAACCATGAGAAACAGAAAAAAGCTGCCCTTGCAGACCTTCCCACCATGCCCCAGAGTTTAATCTGTACTGGGCAGCAGCCCTGCAAGAGCACAGCCATGGTTTAGCTCCTGGAAGATCCTTCTCATCCATTCACTTTGCAGGCGTGCTTGTGGTCAAGGCAGCGGTGGAAGCTGGGCCGTGTCACCCCAGCCAGCCCTGGGTTGCAGCAAAAGTCCTCTCTGGGGAAGTCCTTTGCCCCACAGCTACCATCCTTCTCTTTGCTCCGGGTTTTGTTTACTCAGTTCAGAGGGGTTCATTATACAAGTTAAAACAGCTCTGGCCACCTTCTGAAGGAGTGAGGCCTGAGCGCAGGTGACTCACCTCAGCCTGGAGGCTCTCCAGCCGCACGATGTGTTGGCTGCTGGAGGAATTCTTCTCCCGAAAGTCCTCCCTGAGGGTGTGGACCTGCAGGGAGAGCTGCCGCTCCACCTCCGACGCCTGCAAGGAGACAGCAGCTGGCGTTACCCCAGGGGGTCGTCCCATAGACTGAAAGCAGTTACCTCCTCCTGCCCATGGGAAGATCTGCCCTGATATGACTTTGCACAAGCCCTAGAAGCCCTAGTTTTGGCAGAAACTCTGAAGCCTGCACAGTTTGTGGGAGGGAAAAGCTCATCCAGGACAGATGTGGAGGACAGCAGCCATTTAGATCATGCTGATTTTTCCCCTGGGGCAGCCAAGGGGACACAGCCCGTAACTCTTTTCCATGGAAAAACAGCATGATGACTCCTGTGTCCTGCAGGAAATTCAGTTTTCCTCAAAAATAGTAGCCTAGTTGGGGTTGAGAAGAAGACCAGGCCACTCACAAAGGCGAGGGCAGCCAGTCTCCATAGCGCCTAGGAAACACTGCTATTAGATATATGCTTTCTAAACCTCTGAACATCTTTGGCATCGTCTAAAATAACAAGTGCTCTTTGCCTCTGATTTCTGGCTCCTGTCAGGGCCAGACGGAGAAGCAGCCGCTCCACATGACTGTCGGTGCAGGATTGCTGGGCTTGGCCCTCTTTCCCATTTTGAAGGAGGGATGTCCCATTTATGCAGGGTGGTTTGAGGACAGTGGTAAGGCCATTCCTACCTGCAGGATCCAGGCTGCAGACAGCGCATATAAATGACAGCTTAGACATGTTAACTACTCTCCAGACAGCTTTATGGCTGAATTTTACATGGTGAACACACTTGTTTAGGCTTGTAAGAGAACATAAGGTTTTTATGACAAATCCCTAATGAGACAGTGCAAATGGATGGTTTTCTATTTAATTAGCCTCCATCAGGTTCCATTACACTTAGGCACAGCTCTCCCCCTCTGGCAAATTAGCTGGGAGTGAACTGATCCCCCTCAAGAGGCAGCACTGCTGTCCTGCTTGGGGCACCGGCAGAGCCGTATGGCCAACCAGCGGAGGTGGGAGGTGAGATGGGAGGGAGGGATGGGGGCAAGAGGAGAAAACCGGCATTGAGGTCAGCAGCTGTGGGCAGGTTTCGGAGTGCATCCTTATGTCTGGCAAATGCAGGTTAGGATTTGACCCAGGTTGCTCTGGCTGACAGGGAGCCCAAGGCAGCAGCTCCACCAAAGGGTGCAATGACTTTGCTCTATCAGCTTGTGACCTCAAGAATGAGCACACAGACCCAGCCTGAGCTGCCCACAAAGGCAACACTACCCCCGTTTAAAAACGGTTCTTTATTTTGTATAGTCTGCAGCAAAATAATCCAAATCAGAAGCAATAGGTAAATGACCATTCAAGCTCCATCAAGCGGAGGAAGCTGTGGTTGCCCCACAGGGGCAGGGGCAGCAGAAGACAGAAGCACCACCACTGAAATCAGCCAGGCTCTGACCACGGGCTTCTGGAATGAGAAATGGTTTCCAACAATAAGAAATAATCTTGACTACCAACTGGTTTTTAGTTCCCTTCTTATCCTGGATTTTCCTGTGCTTTAAAGCCTCACATCAGAGACCTTTACATACTGCCCTCACCTCATTTATTTAATAAAGCCTCCTTCCATGAGCAGGGTAAACAAAATATAATGATAGCACAGCACTATAGGAAGGGGTTGGTTATTTTTCTTTCCTTAAGCAGCTATAGATTTCAAAGCATCCTGAGCAGCTATTAATTAATTGGTGACACTAAATAAGATAGATGGATTGTGCTTTTTTTGAATGATTCACTTGCTTTTGTAAAGACTGCTGAAACATCTTCATCCTGAAATACTCTGCAGGAGCCATCAAGGATGAAAAAGCACCAGATGAAAAGCACCAAAGGATTTTGCCTGCAAGATGCTGACCACACTCCCAAGGAGCACAAGTGGTACCAGATGAGATGACACACCAATATTTGATAGTTAATTGTATAACATAATTTATATGTTAGAACAATTCTATGTACAGACAGTATAAATGTACAATATAGCAGTAAGAAAAAGGGATTGTTAATGGCATTGTAAAATTCCATGGTAAGACAATGTATAGCTGCTCTTGCTAGTTCTGGTCCCCATGCTCAGACTGGAGCAGGTGAAGGGGTGGGCTGCAAGGGTGATCCAGATCGTGGAAAGTCTGTTATATGAAAGGAGACTAAAAAAGGATGGCTTGTTTTATCTCATGCAATGAATGCTGAGAGAGGACTCCCTATAAATACATCATGGATAAGCACACAGAAGGGAGAAGCGCTATTTAAGCAGAAGCACAATTTTGGCAGAAAAAAAAAATGACGTGAATAAACTGGGTAAGAGTATATTAAGGCTGGGAATAGGAAGATTTCTACATTTCCAAGGAGCTGCAGTAGTATTCCTCCTCCTGCACCATTACAGTAGGAGAAATGGTGGCAAAAATTAATTTTGTGATGGAGCTGGATCACTTTATCATGCAGTTTCTTTCAGAGGGCTGCCTACGACAGAAGGGAAATGAATTGACCTCAAAGGTCCTTTCCAGTACTAGACTGCATGCAGGACTGTAAGGTTTGTATTCACTTGCTCTAAATCATCATCTGGAATTTATCTACTTGCTGCTCAGCCTACATGCTCACACATCTTATTCCTGCAGTTACAGCCCACATGGGGGGAAGAAAGGACTCACGACTCACTTATTGTTAGCATTTAGGGACCTAAAGCACACAGGATGTTACTGTGTCACCTCAGCATACACCTTTCACATCCTATATCTTACAGTAAAGCAAAAATAATACTTTCTTTAGCCTCATACAGTGGAGAATACTCTCTGTGACCAGCTGTTTAACAGAAGTAAACAGAAATGACTGTATCGTGTTTCCCTCCACAGGAGAATGAGGAAAAGTCTTCATCCAGTTCTTCAAGAACAGGAAATGACTGATACCTTTAGTCTCACCTTTGCAAAGATTTGACTTTTCATATACATGCGACAAAGTCTTCTGAGCTGAGCTCTGGCCATGGAAACTCCCTTTTCATGCTACATTTGCTTCAGAGATTATTAATACTGCTGCTGAGCTACCCTTTCTAATTGATTACAAAGTCTAGATTTTAACATCAATTTGTATTATTTTATGGAAAGCCGCCTTGACACTGTCCAGTATTGATTGGGCTTTATGGCATATTTTCATACAGTGTCTACTTGGGTTCTCCACACCACTGTACATGTGTGCATGTGTACATGTGTGTTTTAAATCATGAGCTCACTACTGATTACTTCTAACATACTCTTTTACTTAGTCTCATCAGAAGATGCAACCTTCTATCTACATTTTCCCTTTATTCCTCAAATAAGCTATGGCCTTTGTTGAATTGAAACTAGTTTCTTCTTCCTCAGCCAGTCTGCCTCTGCTCTCATTATGCAAACTGTAGGGCTTTCTCTTCCCCATAAGTGTTTTTCTAAACATTAAAAGCTAAAACCTTTTGTGGTTACATCAATTGTTTAATGATGAGCAGATTTTGGTGAGAGAGAAGTAATACTCTTTCCAGAAAGACAGAAACATATTGCCCCATATCATAGCTTTGCTCTGTATTTAAGAAAGAATTAATTTCCTGGGTATAGGCAAATTAGACAACACAGCCACCAGGCAGAATTTGGAACATAACTGCAAAAGTGTAGACATCAATTCACAATTAGATATATTCAATCAGCTGTGAGATTTGTTTTCTGGACTTCAGGCAAGGTTTAGATGAGATTTGGGCAGTGCAAGAAGAAAGGAAGAGCAGGAGGACATTTTGGCCTCTGCTCTAATTAAGGTCTTTTTTTTCATTGCAAACCTAATTAAATTTCTCTTGTGATTAATTCTGAAGTGCTAAAATATACAAAACTGTGTAGATATTTGGCAGGAAAAATATGGTTTACCAGTTACAATAACTCTGTGAGGTTTAACATCTGGAATATACAAGCAATCAATAAATTAAATAAATGTAAATAAATTGGAGCACTGGCACTCCAGTGAAGAGGGGATCTTTGAAATGTTTGGGATGGACTGTGAGAAATGAATGGCCTGTAGGTCAGTCTCGTTCAATGAAAACCCTCTTTCGGGGGAAAATTTGCTAACTAAAACTAATTACATACAAAATATCCAGCTATAAGTCATGTCAGAAAGAAAAGGAGAGTGAAAAAACTTTGATAGACTGTAGCTGGGTGAAGAAACCAATGTTTCCGTATGATTTTCTTCTACAAACAAGATGATTCAAATTTAACAAAGGATATTGAAGATTTTCTTGCCTAAAATAGCTAAGAAAGAGAAGTCCTAATTAGTGCTAAATTTGTAACACTCAGGAGAGTGTTCCCCCTTTTATTAATTTGCTAACAGCTGACTTCAAGGGGCTCCCCGTTCCCACTGTGGTACCATTAACGCTTCCAACCACTGATCGCTGCCTCCCCTGGCTTCAGGTTCCTGGATTCCCAGCTCTTCTCTGGGAGGAAAAGATATTTGGCCACTGAAACGCAAGCAGAGGAGGAAACAACAAACACCTTGCTTCAGAATAATAATTTAAAGAAATACATTAATCTGGCTGCCGAGGGAAGCCCAAGAGTATTGGGATTGGTGTCCTGCCACCGCAGCCAGCACCCCGGCACCCCGGGGTCTGCCAGTGGTGGTGGTAAGCCTGGATTTTTGGGCTAACTGACCCATGCCAAGAAAGAGGTGAGGCCATGGCTATTTTCCAGCCCTTGGCACACTGGTACCATAAGCAACCGTCTATATTTTGCATACATGGAGGTTGCCCGATTAGGGAATCTCTGAGAGCTTTATACCAAAGGTCAACTTTAAAGTGTTCATTGAAGCATTATTGTATCCATGAAAGTGCTTGCATCATACTGGCACTCACTGTTCATCACCTTTCGAGGGCTTCAGTTTGCCTTTGCTGAGTTATGTGCACAGAGGAGGGATTCCCCAATGGATGACCCCTGGGACGTGGCACCCTCAGCCCGTTACGGCAGCACCGACACAGGTGTGGAGAAGAGCAATGGCACTGTGGTGGGTTGGCCAGACACCCACCCAGCTGCTCTCTCACTCCCCCTCCTCAACATGATGGGTGAGAAAATAAGATGAAAAAGCTTGTGGGTTGAGACAAAGACAGGGACATCACTTACCATTAGAGGGATTTGAAATAAAAACAGTGACTGGGAGATGTAATGGGCAAAGCTTGGACCGGCCATTGTCAGGGACTGGATTAGTAGTGGGAAGTTTTTGCTGTTGTAAAGCGGTGAAGGGATGAGGGGTGGGGCTGTATTGAGTGTCTATACTGCCCACCTCTGTGGTGTTGTGATGTGGCCACTTTGATTTTGGTGAGATTTTTTTTTTGTGGTTGATGTCATCAGTGAAGTTTGTGAACAGTGTGCAACAGGGGTTTATTTTAATGACAGTTCTTAAATACACATTTCACTGGCACAAGGGGTGGAATTTATTTGGTCTAGGTGGCCAAGTGCTGGCAGTGGGGCTGCAGGGACCTCTCTGAGGAGAGGCTAGAGCTGCCCCATGTTGGACACAGCCCATTCCAGCTGGTTCCACAACAGCTCCACAGCAGGGCCCAGCCGAGCCCGTCAGTGATGCCAGTGGCACCTCTGGGAAAATGTACTTAAGAAAGGACAAAACAATGTCTGGCAGTGATGAGTGAGGTAAAAAGTGTGAGAAACAGCCCCGTGAGCACCAAAGTTGAAGGAGGAGGAGGATGACCTGGCTAAGCTTTTTCCAGAGAACCTCTTCCCACTGCTTCCCAGTGCAGCACAGATGTCAAAGTTGGGGAGTGTTGTACATCATGGCCAGGGCCAGCTTTGTCCCCATCTCTGCCAAATGATGTGGTGGGGCTGAATCCTCCTCTCTGTGCCTCATCCCTCACTCTGCTACTGCCCAGCTGTGGGGAAATGTAACTATACAAAGTACATGGCAGATTGGTCCTGGCGTGAGAGCTGTCACTGCCCAGAGAAGCTGTGTGGAACAATGAGAATTCAGGAAATCTGTAACACTTCCAAAATATTTTGGTTGTAAACATCCAACAGAGACCATTAACATTGATCCCATGGGGTATTTTTAGAATAAATGGATTTTTAAGACTATAAAAGTGCTAGGATAGTGTTATGTAATATATACCTCATATATCCAGTAGCTATAAGCAGACTGGCAGGTGGATTAAATACCAGTAGCCAGAGTATATCTGCTCTGCTTTGCAGGTAAGATTTACTTCTTTACACAGGTTTCTTTCTGCTCGGGAACCATCTCTGCAACCTGCCATATCACCCATCAGCCCACTCCCTAGTGTCCTTCCTGGTTTTGACTCCCAGCTGCTTCGTTTAGGTAAGATCAGTGAGACGGCCACCGCAGGGACATGGGGCATCCAGCCCCAAGTGTCCTCACTGGGGCCTGCCACTGAAGTCAAACGTCTATGTGAAATTGTGAGTTGGATGTAGCACACTCTCCCTGAACCTATCGAATTTTTCAGTGTAATTCAGGAAAATTGCTTCATATATGGCATTTGGTGCCTTTGTACTACACAGCTTCACACTCAACTACCTGCAATGGTCTTTACACCCCTGCAGGTCTCCTCCAGGTTATTTCTTCTCTCTTCTCATTCAGAGGATCCAATAGATCCCTAACCACTTCGACAAAAGGGTTTGATTTTGTAGCATACTGCCTGGCCTCCTTTGTTAGAGCTGTCACAGGCTGATGAGCCTTCCCTTCAGTAGGAAACAGGCTGACGTAAAGCACAGGCCAGCTAGGTTGGTTGGGGGGTCTATACTGACAACAGAGTAGGTGGACAAAAGAGAAAACAAATAGGCTTTTTTTTTAGCAAAAATTGGACCTGTCAAGAAAAAAGGGAATCAAAGATCTAAAGTATGAGGATCCTTAATTACCAAAGCAAGGAGTCTGAGTAATGGAGAAGAGGCACCGGAATTACTCTTTTATAAGCATCAGGCTTGGGACCCATTACTGATGGGAAAAGCCTCATGGCTCTAGAATTAAACCTAGTCTGAGAGGATTCTGTGAGACAAAGGACAGCAGTGGCATCATATGCTAAGATCTGCACTACTTCCATAGTCATTACATTTGGCAATATGATATTTTATTTGCTTGCATGAAAGTGAATTCTTTGCTGCAGATCTGCTCCCCTTTCCCTTCTGTAGGACAAGTAGGCAATGCTTAGCGTATCCTTTGACCTCACTCCTATTTACCTGAGTTTTAAAATAAAATAAACCAAGAATGTGCATAGTTTTCTTTCAACACACCCCAGTCATGCAGTGGGCTCTTGTGGCTGGCAATGAATTAATCACACATCAGTTCAGATGCCTCACAGCTGTGATGCAGAGGGCAATGGGGGAACTGGCTATAAGAGAGAGCAGGGAAGAGTTGTGGTTTTTTTTTCTCTGCAGGGCTAGGCTTATGCCTACTTGCTGAAGTATAGAAGTGTTGTTAGAGTGGAGACATTCAGCTCCTTGGTGGAAACCTCCCCAAAACCTGAACCTGCTCAGCCTGAAGCTGGATTGCCTGTTTTGGGGGCCAAAGTGCTTGCTTTGGCTAGCTTTGGTTGCTTTCCATGTTTCTGAGGGCTGTAAGTAATGCTGAAGTTAACTGATATTAATACTCAGACATGTTAAGGTACTGCTACTTCTTTCTTTCCAAGCATCCTTGAAAAAATCCTTTCAGTAGGGCTAGTGAACTCTTGCTGCATCACTAAGCATAAGTGTGAAAGAGTAGACAGGGTTTTCCTGGCAATGTAATTGTTTTTTTCCCTTTCTATAAGGCTAGCTGATATATGTGAATCAGTTTGCAAGGCAAACATCTGAATACTTTGGCAAAGAGCTTAGGGGAATGAATGCAAAATGGTGGTCTTCATCTTGTTTTTTCAGTATGAGCTCAGATAACTGGTTGAGGGCCAAAACCCATTAGCTTGGGCTAAATCATCTTACAGGATTAGAAACTGCTGTTCAGAGCAGAAGCAGAAGCAGAGGCAGTTGTGTGCCATATGGGGGCAACTCTCTGGGTGTAGTGTCTCTAGGTTCATTGTTTTGATGAAAGAAATAGCTTCACAAGTGGATGTGGGTTGTGCACATGTTTTAGGAGGTGCTTAAACACGAGTCTCCCTTTTTTTGTGGGTTATTCTTGACCTAAGCATTTGGCTCTTGTGGAGAGGAAAGTACAGCGTGTGGAAAAATGAGTCAGCCTGCTTCCTGTGGGAGGGACTGCCGGAGGCCCGCTGCTTTGAATGCTGCAATAAATTAGCACTGGAGATAACTCGGAGGACAAAGTGTGCCTGGAGGACACGCAATGCGAAGTAGTGCACGCAGTGGCTTTTGCTCTCTCTATGCAAATTGTGCTCGCAGAAGTAGTGTGGGAGATGCGGCAGCTTTGCGCGGTGGCTCCCAGGGCTGGTGTCTGGTAGGGCTCGGAATGGAGAGCTGGATGTGGGGCTCGTCGGCAGCAACTTGGTTGTTGAGAAGGAATAGGGCAATAAAGGGCTCTTCTAGTTCTGTGTAGATGCTGCACACGACCTTGAACGGAGCATTTGTTCCTTTGCGCTTTAGTTACCTATTTGTAAATGGAAGCAGAAAGGCTTATGGCTTAAATAATCGAGTTTGCTGATGTTAAAGTGGAGCTGAGAGGAACCATCACATTAGTATCAGTGGAGTACAGTTTTGGTCCGGTGGGTTGCAAGGGGGTCTGGGACCTCCAGGTTAAAGTCTGTTGTCCCTTCACGCCTGTGAGACTGCAGTTTCTGAAGCTTTTCCTTGACCTAGCAGAGTGAAGGGGTACAGTTTGAAAGTTGGATGGTCTGTGTTTTGCATCATCAAGTTCAGCAGTCCGCTCTCCTAGACAACTTCTCATGCACTTCTAATGCTTCATTTCTAATGAATAAGTTATTTTTTCCCCTGATAAAAGGCATATTTTTATTTTGATAGAGCATTTTGGCCAAATGACCTTTGATGTGGGTTTTTAATCTAGATTTTTTTAAGATCAGTCTGACTTTTCTACTTGAGTTAAAGGATGAAAAACACTTCTTCCAGTAGATTTCTAGTGAGCCATAAGTGTGGGTCAGATGATAGCGTAGTGAAATACAAAATGTCTGACTAGCTTGGAAATAGCTGAACTGGAAACATGAAGACTTAACCTGGTCACTAAAACCTTTTGAAAAAAGCAGACGCTTATGATGGTGAAGGCAAAGAGAAATGTAATATACCTTCCTGTTTGGAGATGCTTTGCTGTCTTCCCCTGGTAGGCAGAAGTCAGGACAGCAAATCTCCATTCTTGAATTTATTTTTTTATGAAATTGTTTTAGCCTAAGACTTTAAACCTGGAGGTGTTCAAACTCAAATGTCTGTGCCTGGAAGCAAGAGACAATTAAGCTTTTTGCAGTCTCTTACTCTGGCTTTAAGCACTCTATCTGCTTTATTTCAAAGAAAATTAACTGAGTTCTGTTGGGGATATCTAATATGTGATGGCAAGCCAGCAGCACACAAAAATACTGGTGTCCATTCCCATACGTGTGAAATGAGTGGATGTCAGAAATGATGGGGCAGAAATCAAGGAGTTGGCTTAAAATATATTAATCTCTCAGGAAGCCTTCAGACGGGAAGAGAGAAAGCATTTTCTAAAACATAGATATATATTTAAACTTTATGGTAGACAGACCTGAGAGATGTTTTATTAGCTTTTAAATCCCTGCCAAGAATGACTCCCAATAACTTTCATCAGGAAGTTTCTTAAAAACAGTACTGTTGTGTTTGCTCATTTCTTTCACAACTTGATGGATTTATTTCAAAACCCAGAGGAGGAAGAACTAAAAAGTGTGTGTGTGTATATATATATATATATATATATTTATTTTTTTTTTTCCCCCCCAGAATTTGGCTTGACTAAAGTAAGATAGATGTTCTGTGCAGAAGGCTTATTTCTCCTAGTCAATGCAGTAAAACTTGTGGCTGCTTTCTGTAGAAAAATAAGGAAACCCAAACCCTATAGTGAATATTGGCCAGTATGGGAGCTACAAACTATTCCATTAAAGTGTTCTCTTTACTAAATGTTTTTATCACTGACAGAGGGTCATAAATGAAAGGTCAGTGCCATAAAAATTAGCGAGACCATCACAGAGTTTTGGAAAAAAACCAAAACCCCCACATGGCAGTATGTCACAATTGCTCTACTTAAATATAAATGTCCGAAATGACTTTCTTGAAGGATTGTTCAGGAGCTGTTGGGTAATATTTTACTTAAAAATCGTTCTTGGTCAGCTAGTATTTGATCTGTCATTCTAAACACAACAGGACTGTGCTGGATACCTACAGATAAAAAGCTTCTGGATACCATTTAACTTAGCAATATTGCTTCCTGTACTTCAGCGGCCTCCAGCTATTCCTGAATTGTTCCCCCTTGCTGACAGCATGAAAAGATCTGTTTGGAGCATAAGGTCTTTGGAGGAGACCTTGAGCACAAGGCAGACCTTGCTCTTGGTGACTGCTGAAAAAGATAATTACGATGTATTAGTAATAACATCTGAGCACTCTGATCTGAAGTTGAATACAGATCTATACTTTGTACATCACCATATGTAGTAAGTACATGAGCACTTGTCTCCTCTCAGCCTTGCTCTGCTCTGTTTCCACTAAGGTTCAGCTTATGACTCAGTGCAGCAGATGCTTGAACACAGAAGTACTTGTTTACCTTTTTGTGCAGCGCCACAGATGTAAGCACTAAGGGGATTAGGTCTTTAATTCATAGATCCTCAGGGCAGGGGCTTGGCCTTCAGAGCAGTCTGCACCTTGATATCAGTATGGAGTAGTAAATATGTAATAGTAATTTCTACCATGAGCCAGAGCTGCTAAATTAAGCCACAGCAGGTGTATTCAAAGTCAAGGATAAGTTTCCCAAACGCCTGTACCGCAGCTTTGGGTAAACTGCTGAGTACTACTCTAAACGGCCAGATCTTGTGCATGTGTCAGCCAGAGAGGTGAAGTGCTTCCCTGAGGACTGCATGGGTGTTGCTGTGGCTGGAGTCTCTGGAGGATGGGAGGGTCCAGAAACAAGAATGTGGATCTCTACTTGGAGCCTTGTCCTCCTACAATCTAGCTTTTAAAAAGTTTTTGCATGAATTTATTCAAATAACAGCTTTTGGCAAACTCACTGGCATTTTGGTACGTTAAGTCCTACAAAAAGCTGTGCTTGGAAATAAAAAATAAAGCAAGTAGATGCGGAGAGCAAACTTAGCTGAAAAACAAGGTGGGTGCAGCACGTACTGTAGGATGCTGTATAAAATATACTAGGCTCTGCCAGATCATAGACATGCAGGGGAACCATCAGGGACTGGAAAGAGCCCCTCTCTCTGAGTTTCAGGATTTGGTGTATCTGTCAATATTACTTAACGTAAAGCATGGATGGCCCTGTATGGGGGAAGGCACCTCAGTCACCAACCCTTCATGTATGCCGTTATTTTTCTGCTGGAGGAGAGATGCAATGCTGTTGGCATGTTGCTATAGCAGGTTTTTCTTCCAACAGTTGTGTTACAACGGCATGTCCACTGGAATTGTTGCAGACAAAAGCCTCTGTGCTTGGCTGTGGGCAGCAAATTTGGCACACACGTGCTATATTTAGACTTGCACCTATAGCCAAGGTTTTGCAAATGTAGGTCAGGCGTCATTGAATTGAAAGTCCTTTTCCCTGCAGTCTGAAATGCTGCTTAGAGGGGTAAGAATCATTCAAGATGTGGGTTTTTGGCAGTGAGGCTGTTGCTTTCTGACAATGGACGCCATGCAGCCACAGCAAGCTCGTGGTGAGCCTGGGCTGGGGCGTGCAGCGGGGAGCAGGTGCCAGGCAGAGAGGGGCACTGGGGCAGGATCTGCAGCCCAGGTTTCTGGGCAGCCAAGCCATGAGGCTGCTCACAAACCAGCCCTGGGGTGTGAAGACCTGTAAGCACTGCCTGAGATCTTCGATTGGGAAACCTTGTGCTGACAGAGGCTGTGAGAGCTAGCAGCCTGTCCTGTGTGTCTGGTGCTGAGAAGAGATGGTTTTTACCTGGTGGCTGAAGGTTTGATGGCTGAGGCTTTGTAAATAAGCAGCATCCTTGATAAAGCTGTTATGATCAGAGAAAGGGAAGCATACTTTCTTTCCTAATTTCACCCTCAGTGATTTGCCTTGGAGGAGCAGCATGTAAAGGCCTACCCGTGCCCTCTGCGAGAAAGGGGAGGGGAAAATGCTGTTGGTTTTGGCTCTGGTGCTTTTAAGCAAATGTCAGTACTGATGAGTGTTGTGTATGTGCTTTCTGGCCCCATCTAGGTAACAGGAGACCAGCTAAAGTACACTAAGTAAAACATGACAAAAGTGGTGTGGCAGCGCCTGTTCTTCAGCTTCCAAGTCTCCCTGACAAGTTACTGGGTTGCTGGAGTGTGCTTCACTTTGAAAGACCTGAGTATGCTCATACTTTAACGCTGGCAACTTTCATTGCTTTCTGGCAGTGTTTTTTTATCGCTTTATCTTCAGCAAAGAGGGCTGCCTCACACGAGTGTGTGGATTATCCTGCACTTGAGCACGGGATAATCTACTGCTCCAGTTCTTATGCTACTACAGTAGGATTTTAAACTGGGATCTTCCCTGGCATTGCTGCATATAAATGATTAACTTTATTCTTGCTTTCAGGCAAGAAGAGAATGTGATCCGTGACAGGAGACCATGGTATTCAGCTCACAGCAGTTTTTGTTCCTACTGCTGCTGTAGCTGAATTTTTCTCTGTGCACAAGTGTGTGGTAGCAATACTGTCTGCTTGCTGTGTGCAGGAGAGTCTGAAATGGTGTTGCTTAAAACTTCTGACAGTATATAGGCACGTGAGTTAGGAAGACTTTTATCCGATCTGTGCTAAAAATCACCTGCCTTAAGCCACTGACCCCTTTTCCCCCTCCTGCCTTGCACGTGATGAGGTGTGTGCTGGAGTTGGCAGATGGCTGGGGAGCAGACAGGTCCACAGAAGCATGCAAAGAAATCATGTTGCATCATTGCTAACCAGCTTATGCCAAGACTTGGATTTTCTTCTGCCTGTCACTACCCTGCCTACACTGGCTTCCCCATCACCCCTTGGCTCGGCTGTTTTGTGACCTACCTCCTGGAACAATCTTGGAGATGTTTTTTCCTTCCTCTGTCCTAGCTCTCTCTAGTTGATTAATTTAATAGATACCACCCATGGTACAGTGTTGGATTCGTATATAGACACACTACTGTGACAGAGATTTGTTTGTTTAATTAGAGAAATACTTTTATTTCTGCTGTAGGCTCGTGCTTCTTTTAGCCTCCTTTCCTTGGCTCTGCTCAAAGAGAATTTTTTTTTTGTTCTGTTGAATTAGAACAGATCTCCCCAAGATGGGACATTATAAAGACTAAAATGGACTGAAGAAGGAACAAGTAGTTTAACTGTGTCACTTGTGCACCATAGGCTGTTTGTTATCACTTAGTGATAACCCCTAACACTTACATACAGTGCAGTGCTGCTTGGCTCCCTGTGCTGGCGTACTCTGTTTCCTACATGGGAACAGGTCTCATCTGTATGATGTTAGTACCACGCATGGCAAAAGCCTGCTCTGGGTGCCCAGGCAGGTCAAGTCGGGTGCCAGGAGACAAACAGCTGCTTCTTCACCAGGCCCAAATATGGTATGGAGCAGAGAAATGCTCCACTTGCAGAAAGCTTGTGGTGTTGGGGCAGTACCTCATTGGCTTGATACTTTGGTCACAGAATGGTTTGGGTTGGAAGGGACCTTAAAGACCATCTAGTTCCAAACCCCTGTCATGGCAGTTACACCTTCCACTAGCCCAGGTGGCTCACAGCCCTGTCCAACCTGGCCTGGAACACTGCCAGGGAGGGGGCAGCCACAGCTTCCCGGGGCAACCTGTGCCAGGGCCTCACCACCCTCACAGGAAAGAATTTATTCCTTATATCTAATGTAAATTTACCCTCTTTCAGTTTAAAACCATTACCCCTGATCCTATCACTACACCCCCTGATGAAGAGTCCCTCCCCATATTTCCTGTAGCCCCCTTTAAGCACTGGAAGCCACTATAAGGTCTCCTCCAGGCTGAGCATCCCCAACTCTCAGCCTGCCTTCACAAGGAAGGTGCTCCACCACGCTCATCGTTGTGGCCTCCTCTGAAGTCACCTCAGTAGGTCTATGTCCTCCTTATAGTCATGTCTGCCTGAGCAGCAGGGAGGGATGGGGCATAAGGGTGCAGCCCATAGCTGCTTGCTCGAGGAAGAAAGTCTCAGTACAACTGGTGTCAGAGTATGCACGTGGATTTCAAGTGTTGACCTGAATCCAGACTAGTTTTTAGAAATTAATAGGTTAAAGCATAGCGTAAGTTTGTTAAGCTCTTGTGGGGATTTGGAATTTCCCAGTGTGATCTCCACTGGCACCAAGGGACAAAGGAGATAAGGATATTAGAGCCCAAGTTTTCAGCACAAGCCTTGTCTTAAGTACTGATTCAAAATACAGCTTTACTTGTCAAGCTGTGAAATGCAAAGTATATCCACATGTCTCAAACTTATTTGTTTGAAGGACAAGACAAATACTACCACTTAAAAAGCTCCATATTAGTTTTCATCCTTCCTCAGGTTTACTGAAATGTTCTTATATTTAATATTGTTTATGGCAACATTTTAATGTTGCCAGGCAAGAAGACTCTTTGGCCAGGTCTCTTCATAGAGTAGGAATTTACAGGAGGGTTATAAGGCTCATTGGGGCTAATCCCTGCTAGCATTATGCATCATCTGACAGTTGCCAAGGAGACAAGGATAATCTGTGAGACAAGATATGTGAGAAGGGTATTTATGGACATTAGCCTAATGATGCTGGTGGAATGCATCAAAAAGTGATTATTTGAGTGCTTCTGATGTACCGCTTCTTCTGTGGTGAATATGGGAGACTGTTGGTACACAAGTAAAACATTTCCCTGTGATATTAAAGCAGCAGCAACTTGGTCTTGATGTTTCCAATTTATCCTGTAGTGGCCTCATCCACTGTTGCACAAAGGGGCAGACAAGGCTTTTGTGGTGTTGCGAGATGGCTGCCCATCTGTCTGTACTTTGCGGCATCAGCAGACTGTGTAAGTATAAACAAGCCATTTCAGTCTGTAGTGCTGACACAGGCTTAATGAAAACTGTCCGCTTCACGTGCTTGAAATACTATCAGGTGCCTCTTGCAAATGTCTCTTATGCCATGTGAGGGGAAGGAAGAGTGAATATAGGCATCGATGCGTTTGTGCTTTGTCAATGGCTTTCCAGCATAACCAACTGTTTCCTCTTTCCCTGTTCCCAGGGTGAGCCCCATTGCACCATGGCCAGCTGCCTCCGGGTGCTTATGTCACATTCCCTGGGAAGGGTTAACATCACAGACCACTTGGTATGTGGGTCTGAAGAGGCATTTTGGTTAATCTGGCCATTTTCTGTGACTTGGGGTGGTTTATAGCTCTGCTTAGGGAGATTAAAAGAAGCAGGAGAGCTGATATCTTCATTTGAATAAATTCATGCTTGGGAAGGCTTCTGAATCATCTGTTTTACACATCAAAATATTTTCTTGGCAATGTGCTTCCTGGCCATGAGAAGGGGCAGAGCCAGTGTCTGGAACCAGGAGCACTAAAGCTGTGTGGTCTGGAACCGTCCCACACTGGGCAAATCTTCCTTCCCTGTGTCGAGGTGAGGCAGTGACCTGTCCTGAAGGGAGAAAGGCTGCCCGTCTCCTTCCCTCTCCCCCAGCTTGGCCATTTTAGTCTGTGGTACTCTCTCTTGATGAAGGATTAGGAAGGATGGGAAAACAGAATTTCCCAAGTTTTGAAAGCCTGATGCAAATGACTTCTTTGAAAGGAAGGAGCTGCTAAGCGCCAGCCTGAAGCTGATGGGCTGTGTCTTGTGATGCCAGAGTTAATCTTGGTAAGCAGCTCTGAGCTGCTGGGTTGGATAATGCTGGGAATGGAGGCGGCCTCTTTAAATGAAGTAAATCAACCTGTTAATCTGCTGTAGGTGGGTTTTGAGGAGTTGTTTTAGATTGTAGCCACCAATTTGTACAATCTCAGTAGAGGTTACTGCAGTGGCACCTGCCTCCCCTTCAAGGGGTTTAAAGTAAAACTGTGCCTGGCCTGTCTGTTCCAGCCAGTCAACAAAATCACTTGTGAGCAATGTTTCTGCCTGCCTCCAGTCCTGCTCTTATATGGCACCATTTTCTATTTGCTCGTTTTGGGGTCTGTGTCCAGCATGGGCACCATGTGAAGGCAGGGTGCTGCCTAGGAGATCTTGAGATGCTTGTGTTTACTTAGCTCTAAAAGGTCCAGTGATATACAATTGCAACTGGCAGGAAAAAAAAAAGCTGTTCCCGAGTGTGTATTTTATTTTTCCACCTCTCCCTCTGGGCTGAGCTCATTCCTCCATGCTGTGAAAACAAGCCAGATGAGCCTGAGCAAGTTGAATAGTGTTTTTTTGGGCTGTCTTGCCTAGACTGAGATGAATATGGGGTAGCTCAGCAGATCTGGGGGTAGTGGTTTCTTGCAGCAGAGGCTGGTGAAGCAGCCTGAGACTGGGAGATATCTCCTTGTCTGCAGCTCTGCAGGGTGAGGGCCTGGGCCCATGGCACCAGTGCTTCAGGCACAGAAAGGCCCCAGGATGAAGTAGTATTAATGAAATCACCAATATCGTAAGCATTTGCCTTGAGCTCTTAAAGGTCTGAATATTTATTAGTCTTCACTAAGATGTCTGGTCCCTTGTGCTAAGGTGGAGAGGGAAATGAAAAGTAAGAAGCACAACATTTAGGAAGAATTTGTGCACAAAGTGAAATACAACATCCAGTAAAGCCTAGGGAAATAAATCTCTCTGGAATAGAAGCAAAACCTACAGAAATAATTTGAGTTAGCAAATACCTGCACAACTTCATAGCTGATCAATAGATGTTATTTGATAAATATCACACTTCTAAATTCTACGAACAATCTGTTTTGAACAAACATGGTCAATTTTGGGCTTTCTCATTTGGCTTAATCTAAACATAAACCTGCTGGAAAGCGTGACTCCTCGGTATCTGAGTCTGTTCAAGGGCTCACGTTCAAGTAAGGGTTGGAACCTACCTCTGGACAGTCCCCTGTTTACATTTGCTTTCACCCTTCAGTTACTTTATGCCCATGTAGAGGAAAACGCAACTCTGTTCCAAAGCCTTAGAGATCACTTATTTCTTGTGAGTATTCCTTCAGGCTTCTCTGCCTCTTTGCTTCAATATTCATAAATAGCAAGAAGACTTGACCTGATGTTACTTAAAGTCTTGCCTGCATAAAGAGAAACCACAGAAGGCCTCTTTCAAACTTAACTTTGCCTAGTTCGTCTCATGCCAAGGCAAAAATTGGCCAGGCCCTCCCTGACTGGTCATTTCCCAAAAGTTTCCTTTGATGGAGACCTTGTAGAATCTCTGGGCCATCTGTTCTACTCGGCTAACCTTACAGCTAGGATGGTTTTGCTTCACGTTCAGTCTAATTCTTATCCTGCAACTTTTACACATTGTCCTTTTTGTAAGGGACATAGAGAATAAATCTTTAACTCTTTCTGGGGTAGTACACTTTCAGTAAAGAACATAGCTCATGAAATTCCTAATCGACACTTTAAAGAATAAACCCACAAAAAATACCAATTAATCCCCATTCTGTCAGATAAAGGCTCAAACTGTCATGTGGTCTGCCTAGGTGGAGGGGAGACTTTTCCTTTACTAGGATCTGGTTTGTTGGCTTACAGACCATCATTGCCTAGTCTCTCGGTGCCTTAGTTTTCTGGTCTTGTAATAAAATCTATGCACAACACTTGCTAACCAAGTAAAGAAACAAAGGAGAACTCTAAGTACTTCTTCAAAAGGTCCCCTTCCGTTAAAACTTGTGGGTGTTTACTTGGTCCTGAAACACTTCACCTGCAAAAGCTACTGGGACTATGGATTTATTCTGTAAGAATAGAACCTCCCCTCTAGCAAGTCTTAAAGTTTGTACCTGCCTTGTGGCCCTGGTGTGAGCAACTAATCCACTGGTCTTGAGTTGCAGAAAATTTCAGTTTTCCTTGATCTGAGCTTGTAGGCAACCAAATACAATGGTGCTTTGTTCAACAAATAAACATGAGCAACTTATGCTATGTAGTTGCCAAATGGAATAGCTTTTGAAGAGCACCCGTGTTACTACAGAACTGTGCCAAGTCTGGAAGTGGATTCAGGAACAGACTTCCAAGGATGTAGAGAGCAAGGAAATCACAAGGCTAAATTTTTCCCTCTTGGTGTACTGAAAGTGGAGGCCAAGCTAACCTCAAAGGAACTGAGGGATAGCATGGTCTCATGTCAGCTTAAGGAACAAAACTGCAGAGACAACTATCAGCCTGAGGCTGGTGACAGCTTAAGCTTCAACTGACTTTTGAGATGTATCCAGGAGGGGAGAAAGACTGAGGAGCAAAAGGGAAGGTGGAAACAATGAAGGAAAAACTCGATAGTTTTGGTTTTTTTTTTAGGTCAGATGAACTGCTCTGTGGAACTAGTAAATGGTATTTAAAGGGCAGATTGAAGTGACCTGGATGCCTGAGGTACCCATATACCCTCAGATCTTGTAACTGTTCTGCGATAGCTCTACAGTTATTATGCATCTGCATTACTGTGCTAATAATCTTGGTAGAACTGTAACCTAGCTAAAACTATCCAAGTAATTCTTCCTCTTCAAAATGTTCTTTACATGTTTCAACATCAGAACCTTCCAGGGGAGAACCTTGAGGAGATGGTGAGACCAGTTCATGGAAATATTCCCAGCACTTCCGATCTTGGCAGTCCCCTGTCAGGCACTGATGGGGATCCTGTCTGTGAAGGGAATCTGGTGCAAATCTCTGCAACTACAGAACTGAGCTTCTACAGGAGGAGACCTAATGAAATTGCTAGGTATCTCCTGTATCTCCTCCAAATGAAATGTTCTCTTGACATACTTAGCAGTTGGTCTCATGCGGGTCACCCAATTTATGTACTAATCTGTGAGTTCTGTCCCATCTACGGTGGCATTTCCTATCCGCATGGCTGGTACTGCCAAGCATAAGCCAGCTCTGTATTGCATTGTGGCTTCCATCAGAAGTCAGCAAGAGAGTCTTGCTGATCCCAGATCTGTGCTCAAAATAAACTGGGTTTTGCAAAATGCCATTCTAAACAGAATGTTGATTAAGCTCTAGGCTGTTTTGCAAGGGGCTTCTATGATTTCATGGGTAATCAGAGCACCTAATACAGCTGGCAAAAACCCCTCAGTCTAGAAGAGACCTCCCTCTTGAGCTATTGTCTACTAAATTGCATTTAGAAAAAGCAATCTTACTTAAAAAAAAAGAGGAATTTAAAGACTTTCATTATAAGGTGTGCAAACTTTATAACCCAGAATGGCTCTTTAAAGATCAAATGCTCTTAATTGGGTTTTTCTTATGTAGATATTTGCAAAGACTTCAATCATGTTTAGTTCTGGTTCTAGCTCTAGCTAGTAATGCAGTGGCTGGATGCAAACACCTTCTGTGTCCTACTTTCTCAAATCTCCTGGAGGAAGTGTTTACAGCAAGTGTGAATAAGCAGAAATATTTTGAAAAAATCTCTTCTGCCCACGTATTCCTACCCCTGAGCTACTGCATAATAAAACAATTCCTATAAACATAAAGACCTGGACCCAAACAGAATAGCCACTTGAAATTTTTAGTGCAGGGCAAGAGGGGAGGAAGGGACTCATTCTCATTTTGATCTCCTCACGCCAGAACAAGTTCAACTTCAGTTTTATGTTGGATTGCTGCTTTCAGATGTTCACAGCTTAGTGGTGCTGCTAATGTCTCAAGGCAGAAGCTTTGTGGAAACTTTTGAAATCTCTTCCAGAACCACTTGCTAGAGGTGAAAGCTGGGCTGTGAGCTGGGCTCAGCTGAAGTGTAGGGAAGAGCAGCGTATGGCTGACTACCGTACCACTTATTTGTCCTAGACAGTGCTCTGGATGCTCGCTCCCTGCTGCTGTGCTGCCCAGAGTGTGGGGACAGGAGGTCTGGGCTCGGGGCATGTCTCACGGGGCCAGTCTCTGCTGCTCCATCCAGGCACCACAAGCCTCTGAGGATGTGAGAAGAGCCATACACTGCTCGGAGGTCAAGTGCCTCTGGCAGATAATCGTTTCTGTTGTGCTGTGCTCCCTGAGCTGGACTCGCAGGGGAGATGTGTTGTGCCGAGCCCTGGCAGGGTCACCCTGGTGTGGACTGACTGACCTGCTCATAAGGGGTTATTTTTACCTAGGAAATAAAATGCTTCCTTTTCCCCCAGCAGACTCAGAAGCTTATTGTGGGTGGTGTGGACAACAGGCTGTCTTGCACTGGGAGATCTCTAGGGTGATTGCTGGGAAAAAATTACTCTGAACAGGGGAGGAAAGGGGGGGATGGGGGGGGGAATGAAGTGGTGGATGCTGGGGACACATTCCAGCAGCGAGTCAAGCCCATGGGGGTGGCAGACAGGCCTCTGCCACCTGCCCGCCTGCCTCGGACGTCACAAGTGCGTCTCCCTGCGTGTCTGCTGACTGTCATGGCATTACAAGCAGAGAAATCACAGCCGGTTGCCACAGCAACATCACCAGCTGGGACTGTGGTGTGCTGTCATCTAGCAACCAGCAAGGGGACCCTGGGGATAGCAGGGTACCTGCTCTACTGCCCTGGGAGAGGATGAGGGTCCCACCCAGACCCTGGGGCTGATGGATGCTGTTCTTTTTCCCATGAGCAAGGATTCCTGTAGTTTCACTGCTTTAATAGTAACGTTTTTTTACCTTAATAGTAATTTTTTAACTCTTTCCCTAGGGAGGGCTTTGCTACTGTTCAGTAGCAGCATGAGCCCATGTTTTATTCTGTGTACGGCTTTCTGCCTGTTCCTTCAGTGCTCATCAGTACATAAACCAAAGGATACAAGGGTAAAACTTGGGAAGACTCCACAGGAGTGCCTCCCCCCCCCATTCTTTGCTGAAATGACGACTTTGGTGTTTGCTGAATTTATGCCTTGGTGTCTGGATGGCCCTGTTCCAGTTAGCCACTGAAACTCTGGGTGTCCTAAAATGGGGTTAATGGGTGCTGCAGGTTTGGCCAGACACTTAGCAAAGGGTTGAGCCTTTCTTCTGCCTGTCTCCCTTCCCCTAGATGGATGGTGGGTGAGTACCACCATCAGCAGTGACCTCAAGATGTTTCTTCATTACCTTCTAGGGCACTGAATCATTTCATTGAAGGACTTTGCAGGCAAGAACAGACAGCTGCAGTCACGTCCTATATTTACAGCTTTAGCATAGAAAGCACTCTAGTCCTGATGTGGCATGAAGCTGAATTATTAACAAGTATTGTCTGCTAAGGGAGAAGTAGCTTGTGAGAAGGAGCCTTTCCTGCATGTGCAGTAATCAGTATTCACTGGGTGACTGAGGATCTGGTTACATGGTGCTGGCATCTGCTGATGCTCTAGAGTGACAGGGAGCTGGAGGGTACTTGATGTGGTTAATGGGAGGTTTGCTGGTTTCAGTGTTTAGCTCTGTCATGCGTTGGTACCTGCTTTCCTCTTGTCTCACCATGTGTAATGTGTGTGCCTTATGCCAGGCAAGAAACAATGCTGGAAGGGCTGTCTGCCTACCCCCCAGGAGTGAGCAGCCCTACTTAAGCTGCCATGAGAAGTAGGTATTTCAGCCCCTTCAACAGGAAGGGATGCTGCCTTTTCTTGTGCAATCCCCCCCTCCATTGAATTTAGACTGCTCAGAGGTGATACAGGTGATAGACTGCTCAAGGCTGGCTATGCAGGACACTACTGTGTAGTTCAGTAGGGAGTTCCTTACAGTAAGCTCCTCCTTACTGAATAGGTTCAGTAAACACTATGAGCCACAGCAAAGAGTTTTTCAGAAAAATAATTTGGTGTAGTGACTGATCTGCACCTTGAAATGAGGGGCTAGTCAAAGCAACTCTTCTTGAGCCTAGTTTCACTCAGGATCCTCTTCTGTTTAAGAATAACACCCCAAAGCAGTACTTAAATTCAGCCTGACTTACTTGTCCCTGTGCTAAGCACAGAGTTTCCCAATATACCCTGCTGGGTTATTGGAGACAACTTAATAAACAAGAAACATAAGGAGGCTTGTATTAAGCATCTGTACAGATAAAATAAGGAATTAAAGACACGCTATCTTATGGTGTAATAGCTACAGATCTCTGACTTAGCAAAAGCAGTGAATCTTGCCCAGCACACTTGTTCCATTAACTTTTTCCAGTGATAAGTCCGGATTTCTAAAAACTAACATTGTTCCTATGCTGATAGACTCAACAAACAACCATTCAGAAAAGTCTCTTCAAATCAATAATTGAGAACAGATCCACCTCCCTTGTAAGTGTGGCATTGACCACACAAGGATGTATTTAAAAGTGATATGGAAAGGAGAATATAATACGGTCAGCTCATTCTTGGATAAAAGCATGTTTCTCTCAAATCAAAGCCAGGCAGTGCCTTCCAGTCCTCTGAAGCTCTGCTGCATGTTACAGCGCAAAGTTAGAAACAAAACTCCTTCAACTGAAATATTACTGAAAGGAAGGTTTTGTGGCTAGCAAATAAAACCTTCTTTGGAGACTTGTGGGCTGGCTGATCATTTTCTTGCTGTACCGGAGGGATTGACTTGAAACACCTCATTCTTTGTAGCAGTACGTTGGCACTAGATGCTGAGTGAATATAAGAACTTGGTGATTGAGGGCCCCTCTGAGGGATGCTGTGGCAGCCGAGAGCTCCTCTCTAAACACAAAGAGCTATTTCAGCGGTGCAAGATGACACGCTTCTTCCTGCCGCTGAAAACAGATTTTCATTGCAAAAGCTACCTGAGCTTGACATTGTAAAATTACTTCCTTATGTTCTATGTACCATAAAAGAAGCCCAACTGAACTGGGAAGGATATATCCTTGCCCAAGCTACATGCAGCAAACAGCTACAGGAGCCCAGAGCTTGGTAGCAGGAAATGTGTGGGAAAGCCATCTGGTGAAGCCACTTAGAAACAGCGTGAAAGTCTTTTTTCATTCACTTCCTGACAAAGTAGTAATATGTTGCCTCATTATAGGAGAAGGGCTGCTTGTCATTATTATGTGCATTAGTAGCTCCTAGAAGTGCAAAGGTGGGGACAGGACTCTTGCTGTGTTAGGTGCTGTGGGCACATGTAAGAGAAGACCTTTCCCTATACCCACTCCCCCCAAATTTTACAACATAAAAGGACAGAAAGTATAGGATTTTTTTTTTCCACATGGGAAACTGAAACAGATGGGAGACTGAAGGAGCTGGAAACAGAACACGTAATAATTCCCAAGCCTCGACTTTCTCAGTAAAACTGTACTTTGACTCCTATATTTTATCTTGAAGCATTTATGGTGAGTGCTATGTACCTTGGCATACTGCTTGTAATGTGCTCTGCAGTTCTTCCAGGTAAAATCAGCATTTAGCTTGGTGTGGACAAACTGCTTAGAGTTACTACATGCTTTGCTGTGCTGAGGTAGGGGGAGGGAAATCAAATTAACATGCAGAAGGGATTTTAATCATCACTTAGCAAATTAAAAAATAAGGTTACTGTGGAGATCTTAAACTTGATCTTTGGCATCTGAATCATGTCTTTCACTATGAGCTCTCAGTCCAGCCCACCTAATTTCCCCATGGTTTAATACTGCTATAACCCCGGGCAGTATCTCCGTTCTGCTAAAAGCAGAGAACCATGCCAAAGGCTGTATTTCAAGAGGAGGCTAAGTTCCTTATAGCCTACTTACTATTATTAGATATTTAAAGTTCTCCTATATCATCATCTCATCTGAAGACCTCAAATCATTTTTCAGACCTTATTTTAGCCTCTTGGTGACTCTGAGACAAGTCATCCCCATTTTTAAGACTGGAACAGACTTAAAATCACTATCCTTGAGTTTTCCTTATTGGTCTTTGCCAGAATTGAGGATGGATTTTTTCAGTCCCATGCTTTAATTGCAAGAGAGAGCTTTCCAGGTCCTTTTGCTATCCTTGTGTGGGTGTGCAGGACTGCATGCTTGGTTGGTTAGCATTTGTGCCAGGTTTAGACTGGAAAAAAAGTATGTGCCTGGGTTGGCCTTTCATCTCTGGGGAAGCCAGGGTTAAAAAATTGTCCTAAAGCTTAATTAGTTGGTGAAAGAATATCACAGCAGCAGGAAGGAGGAGGGGTAGGATGAAGGAGATGGTGGATGCTGCCCTGCTTTGAGATAAAAGGGGCTGAAGCCCAGGGACCCTGGAGAAGCAAGCAGGACCATGTGTGCTGGTAGCTGGTGAGGCTGAGGCTGTCATTTCACATATACAGCCTAGTGCCAGGGGAATACCTTCCCCAGGAGAGAGATGCTCATGTGTTGTGAAATTGGGCCATGAGGTGTTAATTGCTAAAAACTGTAGAAATTCAAATTTAAAGAGCTAGTACCTATTAGTGTAGAATGGCTCATACCAGAGAGCAACCTGTCTTTGTCCTGTGAGCGAAGCCAGAGTCGAGGCCCTGAATAAAGCTTTCACTGCCTTATCACAGACTTCTCATAACCCTCTCCTCCCAAACAACCCACTGTGACACACAATGCAGGTGCAAAATGTAGAACCAGAAACACAAGGAAGATACCAGCAACACCTCAAAGTTCACAGAAGCTGTAACACCACTTCTCTGTAGAGTTTTTCCTCTCCCAGCACTCAATTCATGATCCCTAGCAAGAGTCCAGCCTATGCAATACAGCTGTAGGCAAGCACATCCATACAGCTGTATTTGTCCGTTTTATTTATTGAAAGCCCAAGTAGTTACAGGAGCCAGACCTATGTGGGTGCAGGGTTTAACCACTACTACTGCCCCCAAGTATTACAGGCATAACCTCTTCAGAATAAGATACCAGACAAATAAGACTGCAGCTGAACTATGAAACAGCAAATGTGGAATACTAAGCACCCAGTAATCAAGTGATAATATAACACTGAGATTTTAAAAAGCCTCAACCAAAGCCCTGGGTGAAATGACAACAGACCACTCCCAACTCTTTTTCAATTTGCCCAGATTCTCATGACTCTAGGAAGAGTGTTTACACCTTTGCTACATCCATTGCTATATTTGTGTTAGTAGCAAGTTTTGGCCAGGTGACAAACTCGATGAGCACTGAATCGTGCCTTGGCAAGCATAAGCTGTCTCTATCAGTCTGCATCATCTGTGTTGGAGAAAAACAGTCGTCTTCTCCAAGCTGGGAGCCGGGGTGGACTGGAGCAGTGAGGGCAGCACCAAGATCAACTTTTACCCAGGATGTGACAGTTCTGAAGTGGACAGATGAAGCCTATTTCTGACAGTAATGGAGTTAAGGGAACAAAACCTATGCTTGGACCTACCATGCTGGTAGACCTAACCCGGTGGTTCCTTTGCACGTGGTTAAGCTGAGCAGCTCTGTGCATCTGGGCTGCGAGAGGCTCCTCTAGCACAAGTGTCATGTGAGGATAATCCCATGCGGTTTAAAGCCCAAAGCAAGCTGTCTGGTTTTTCTCTCATACCTCCTAGACTGGTATTTCACTTTGTGCTTATGCTGGGACCATTACAAATCTTACATTTCCCATGATGTATGCATGATGGAAGTCATGCACACAGAGAAAATGACTGAGGGTCACCAAATCTGATGGGAGCCGAGTTCTTAGCCCTGGATAAGAAACCTGGCACAACACAGGAGCTCTGTAAGGGCTTGAGTGGAATCTCTCATCCATGTTGTATATGAAATACGCTCTGTTCAGAGAAGAGGTGAAAGATCTTCACTAGCTCATCTGCTACACTTGGGAGATACTGCTTTAAAAACACAGATAAATTTAGCAGTGTTCCTGAGTTAAGGAACTTGGAGATTTTTGGGTTTTGTTTTGGTTTTTTTAAAGCCAGTTAAAAAATCCAAACCCACAGACGAAGTATCCTTTTATTACTCAACAAGAAAATCTATAGCAGAGTGAGGAATGATTTCCTCAAGTGCCGGTAGAGTGTTATACCCAAGACCTGCTCTTCTCACCCCCAGAGGCACAGGAAAACTTCGTAGAGTGAGTGGAGAGACCTGTACTCTTGGCCCATTTCAGAGTCTTGTGGTTCTAGTGCTGTGGTTGAAGTTTTGACCCTCTGTTAGGTGATCCCTGTGTCAGCCCCAGAGACTCACCTCTGACAGAATCTAGTCTGAAATGTGCTCTTAACAACGTTAGATGGGCCTCTTCAGCATGAGTCTGTGGTGTGTGTTTTTGTTCTGTGCTATTTTGGGGATAAGCAATGGGTGAAAATAAAATGCTTTCATCTTCTGGAGTAACTGTGTTCTTGGGCACTAAAATTATGGCTTGTACTAACTGTACAGTAGGGAGAAAAAACCCAAGTTCTTAATTCTAAAAACAGGTTAACTTCTGGGAGAGGAGGCAGAAACTTAAGTCTTTTGCTGTCAGAAAGAAACCCGTGCTGGAAGTATTCAGTCAATTAGGCTCATTTGTAGCAGCCTCACTATAAATCCCCTTTCATTCAGAGGCAAGTTAAGCTCTTTGCTGAAACATGCCATTCCAAGGAATTTCAGCAGGTTCTCACACGTTTAACCATGGCAAAGTTATCTGCAGGGGCACAACATCTTATAATGAGATGGTATGTTCAGTTCTACATTATAGCCAATGTATGTCCAAAAAAGGAGGGCAGCGAAAAGCCTTTCACCTCGCTGTCACAGGTTAGCCTTTTTCTTGTGTGCTACGTTTGCTCAGCCTATTTGTAAATTAGAAACAGATTTTTCTAAATCGGTTTTAGATACAAAAACAGTTGAGGGAGATATCTATGCAGTGAACAACCACTCAACCCAGAAACATAACTGTTTTGCCAATGAAATGCAGCATTCCTTAAGGCGTAAAATTCAGGTTAAAGGCAGCATGTTTTATAGGGACATCAGTGTAATCTGACCAGGTGCAGAACCATTTTTTTTTTTTTCCAGAAAGAGGAAGCTTTCCTGCTTATTTGCCTGATGGGTTGTTTATTGCAGAGCTGCGAGCCTTTCCCGTGACCGAGGCGGCTGGGTGCCTGCCCTCACCGTGCCGCGGTGACTCACCCTGCTGAGCTGGTCCAGGAGTCTTTGGTTCTGTTCGGAGAGTTCCTGGACGGCCCGTGTCTTCTCGCGGTCGGCTTCACGCAGGTGAACCTGCTGCCTCTCCAGCTCGTCCTGCAGCTGCTTCACGTCGCTTTCCAGCTCAGACACCCTTCCTTCCCATTCTCCTTCTTTGTTCTCAAATCGCCTCCTTAGTTCGTGTTTCTCTTGTTCTAGGTGCTAGATAACAGTGGGGAGAAGAGGTCAGGAAGAGAGGGAAAAAGTGAACTCTGCATTCTTCTCCTCCTCTGTGCTTGGGGTTGAAACATTATGGGCAGGAAAAGAGAATGGTACTACAGTGTGGCAATCCCATGTCAGGGCAGGTCCCTGGCACTAAACTTGGCTTTCCATTTTCAGCAATTGGCCTGTCCTTGGCCTTTGGAGATCAGCACATTGAATTTTTACTGAAATAACTGCCAAGAGTAAAGCAGGCTGCATGTCAATAGGCAGAATATATAGGTCAAGCAGGCCAATTGATTCAGCAGAGCCTAGCTTAACTCCAAAGCAATATTTGAGTGGGCAGTGGCAGTGGGCAAATTCTTTTTAAAATTGCCTTTATGGTCAAAACTACACAAACAGTATCCTTACTGCTGATGAGGAATCTAGATGAGGCATCTTTCTTGTCATATGGGGCTTATGAACAACAGTTGAATCATCTATCCATTTGCTCCTTCTATTCCTGACCTAATTAGTTGTCTGGTAGTTTGATAGTGCACAGTAACTCCATTGTTTGATGCAGCCTGCTCCAGAATGGCAATGGGCGCAATGAAGTAGTTTCTGTAGATATTACATTCATGCCCATTCTGGGTTGCAGGTTTTTTAGAAACTACTCTGAGTTCTGAAGACTGCTTTGCTTAGGACTGGCTGGAAAATGAGGGGCAGCATGAATCTAGTGGAACTTTTGCATGTTTTAAAAGGCTCAGTTAAATGAGGCCTTGACTAAAACAGAGCTGCAAATCAGGTCAAACCAGATATATGTTGTGCCCATTTGAAAGAATCCCCACTCTGAAACTCCGAGCTTGAATTTCCCCTGGTGACTGAAGCCATGTGCGCACTTTCACAACAGTCACAGACTGGGGCCATGGGTATGTCCCAGGATTAACAGGGAAACCAGAAGAGCAGGAGCCCTCTCCTTGTTCGTTGTCCTCTGTCCCCCAGAATAACCTGCTGCTACTCTCTGTCAGATTCACCAGCCTTTAGGAATGTGTCTTAGCAAAGAACAGAAACCCACTGGGCCCAGCACTGGCAGCACTCTCCCATTTTTTTCCAGTGTCTCATCCATCCCCCTGTGAGCAATCCCTGTGGCACTTATGATAGGAGGGGAAATAAACCTGCTACGAGGAAAAGAAAATTGCACTGCATTTATGTGAAGTGGCTTTTTATTGCTTTTTAGAAACACAGGCTGTGAGGTGGCTCTTTCCCCTGGGTGCCTACTGCTGATGACACACAGCCTCCCTTGCAGGATCTCTGCCACCTTCCCAAGCAGGTCTGAATGTCAATGCTCTCCACTTGTCCAGCAGCCCTCTGGCCTGCATTATCACTCATTTTCCACCTCTTGCTCTGCAGAAGATGCATGTTTTCTCTTTCTCAATCTTATTTCCAAATCCTTTCCTATGCTTCTTCCAGCACAGTGTAGCAGCACCCTGCTTGTGTCCTTCCAAATCCCTCTGCAGATTCAGGACTTTCAGGAAAACCCTCAAATGTAAGGGAAAGCTGGTTAAAAACAGTGGCCCAATGCAAAAGTACTTCCCTGTGTTTCAGACACTAAAAGAGTGAGCAGCTCTTGCAAATGAGAGAGCTAAGTATTATTATAATTATTTCTAATGCAATAGGTAGGCATGAGATCCCAGCACCAGGTCCATGAAAACTATTGCAAAGAAATCTTATTTGTAGCCTAAGTGTGGCTGAGGCAGCCACAATTTCACTTTTAGTGGCACACTGGAAATGCTGTCTTTTATAGCTCTGTCTCCTTCACTGCTAGGCAACGTTTGGAAAGATCCAGGGCCTTCTCTAAATGGAAGATGAAACTTCAGCTTGCTGAGGAGCAGCACTGCAGCTGAAGTTCCCCAGACATAGTCAAATGTGATTTAGAAGCCACCAATAAGCCTTGTCAATCATTTAAAAACCACCTTAGTCCTTTACTGCAAAAGAAAATCCATGCTACATACAGTTCCAAAAACCAGCCATCACAAAGGCTGGAGTTAGGGGGTGGCAAAGAATATCAGGTTTATTCTGTTGTGATGGAGAGAGCAGAACAGTGCAGTGGGGCACAGAGAGGCTGTTGCAAAGAGGGAGGATAAACAGGTGGGACATGCTGACCGATTCCTCCTGCCTCCTCCTCCCCCAGCAGCCGTCTTCCCTCACCTGCCCTTACCCCAGCACCTGCATAGCTGCAGATCTGGATAGGGTTTTTTTTGCATGTAGTGATGACAGGGAAAACTGCTTTCTTCGGTAGGGGCATTTCTTGTTTTCTGGGTGTCTGTCAATCCACTAGGTGCTCACTGATTTTTACACAGAACTGCTTTCTAGAAGATGTTTTCTTCTAAAAACAGCTTCTCTTCAACTTAAATGAACTGGGCTGGTCCTCATTTAAAGAGATGGCAGCAAAGGGGAGTTTCCCAGCTGATAAAGATGGTTCATACCGTAAAATTCTTGGACACAGCAAGCTTCTCTGTGTCAGAGGAATAGAGGTATTAGCTGTTTTAATCCCTTACAGAGGATAAAACTGACTAGGATCACATATCAGAATTTATTACAGGACTTCAATTCCATGATTAGAAATGAATTTGAATTCAGGCCGTGAAGTGAAACAGTTGCCAGAGTAGGTTTATGGCAGGAATGCTGCACTTCAGTAATGGACCCACAAAGCTACAACATATTTAGTCTTGAGGCAAAGCACCAGAGGAGCAGGCCAGCATATTGGCTGTTGGGAAATGGAGAGGCTTCACTGAGCTCTTGTAACCAACTTTGAACCAATAACTGGGGGAAAAATCTCTCCTCCTAAACACTACTTAAACATCACTACATCAGGTGCAACTGTCACCAAGGATCTCATCTGAGACTTTGCTTCTGGTCATCATCAAAAAGTTCTCAGCACAGGGAAGAAGGTAACAAGATGTGGGTCCTTCCTCCCTGCTCCTCCAAAACTGAAAAGCTTACTGTGAAATTTTGTTCACTTCAGTGGCAACAGGAGGAGGCCAACATTTAATCTGCAGAGGTTAGGATTACCAGGCTTGTGTTGTAGAAGATTAATTTTCAAGCTTGATTTTTGTGTGTGTGTGAAGGAGCACTGTCTTAGATCTGCCAAACCCAGCGGAAAAAATGTGACCCTTAAGCAGACAACACTAACTCCTATCAGATGGGTAGCCTGAAAAATAGCAATCAGTTATTCAGCTGGAAAGTTAGAGCAATAGTAATGGGATGAAAAGATGTAAACAATTGATTGTGTTTACCATCCCTTCATTCACTTCTGAATGGGCCCATAAGAGCAGAGGTATACATTTGAGGGATGTTATTTAAAGTACTACAGAGTCATAGTTTTCCCCCTCTCCTTTTCATCTTTGCATTTTGCAAACAGTGAGTGGTGTTTGGGACTCCCGAACTCCCTAACCGGCAGCTGAGTACCTAAACTTGTGCATTTTTCCTTTAACGGTAAGAAAGGTTCTACTCCAACTCATCAGGAAAACCACGTCAGCATGCTACATACGTCTCTTCTTGCTTAGAGATCAACCTGAAAACATGAGCTCTGGCAAATTTTAACACTCTGGGAAAATCTAATCTGACCAGTAGTGCCAGTAAACAACAATCTGAGCAAATGTCACCTTCACTATTGTTTCTACCAGAATAGTAAATGCAGAGAGATTTCTCTGCAAAGAGGAAGGGATCAGCTAGTGTGAAGTGCTAAATTTCATAATAGAGAGGAGTTTTGTCAGGGTAACAAAGGGTGTACAGTAATTTCACAAATCCTCTTGAACTTGAGAGATGTAGGTCCATGAGGAAGGAGCACAGGGATATGCAGGACTGTGCGGAAGGAATTGGTGTAGGACTGGGACTTGAAATTTGAATGTTAATCCAGCACTATTCAAACTCTCTACAGAAAGGTGAGAGGCTTTTTCTCAGCCTTCTAAGCAGTATTACTTGCTGGGAGAATTAAGATTTC
Organism: Athene cunicularia; assembly: GCF_003259725.1. Lineage (NCBI taxonomy): Eukaryota > Metazoa > Chordata > Aves > Strigiformes > Strigidae > Athene > Athene cunicularia. The sequence goes on along the minus strand of NW_020799121.1, from coordinate 3,945,353 downwards.
AAGAGGAACTCAGAAAAATAATGGGGGTAATAGTGGCTCTCTGACGTAGTTGAGCAAGAGAGTTGTTGCAAGAGAAGCTGCCTGCACGAGTCTTTTTCTTTGCAATAGCTCTATTTCATCCTTAAAAATCAATAAATAGCACAATTCACTGAGTTGCTGGCAAACAGCTCTCTCCAGATACCTGTAGGTATTTTTCAGAGCAACCAGCTAAGAGAGACGTATCATTGGGGCTTATCTCCTGCCATGCCTAATGCCTTAGCTGCTGCAGCTCAAGCGTAAGGGTTACATATGCTCTGTAGCTCAGTACCTGACGTATAAATTTAACTTCCGAGGCATTTCCGTGACGAGGTGAGGCGAGCAGGGCGCACATCTCCTCGCCCAGGTGGTACCCGGGTCCTGGGGCAAACCAGCGCCGGCTCGCAGCAAGGTGCTGCCGCCCGTCCCCGGGCCCATACGGCAGCTGGAGCCGGCGGGGGGGAAGAGCAGCAGATTTGCCCCCCCCCAGGCCTAAGAGGGTTTTCTTAGACCCTTTCTTCCCCATGGCGCCCAGGGGGGGGGTTCCTGGGCTGCCCGGCAGGGCCCGTGCCCGCCTGCCGCCCCCGGGATTTGCCGGGGAAGGGGCCGCTTTCCGCGGGGAGAGACCGCGGGGCTGCCGGGGGCCGCGGCCCTGAGCGGGGGCCCCTGCGGAGCGCTGCGGGCCGCGGGAGGGAGGAGGGAGGGAGGGAAGGAGGGAGGAGGGCGGCGGGGCCTCACCTCCAGCTTGTCGGTGAGCTCCTTGTGCATCCTCTCGTACTGGCGGCTCATGTCCTGGTTGCGCTCCAGCAGCGCCTTGCCCAGCCGCGCCGCCAGCACCAGGTCCTTCTCCTTCTGCCGGATCAGCGAGAGCAGCTCGGGGTCGCGGGCGGCGG